>NW_008354281.1:3978577-4023811 GCF_000622305.1 Nannospalax galili
AAGTGGGGGGCTTGTGTGTGCGCTGTTTTGGTGTGTTTATGGAAAAAGGCTTGTTGTTTGGGGGGGGGGGGGTCTGTTTGTTTGTTTGGTTTTGTTTTTTTGTATATAGAAATTCACTTATTTATATATTTATTTTTAATTTTTTTGAATTTTTGTGTATTTCATAAAGAATTTCTCAATCTTAAGCATCTTTTTGCCCCCTTACCCACTGGCACCCTCCCATAGCCCCCCACTGGAATTCATACATTCTGTCATTTGTGTTAAAGCCTACTGTGTGAAGTTAGTGTCCCCAGACTTTCCTCAGTGCAAGTTCATCTACTGAGGTCTGGTCAGCCTATCTAGAGTCCCTCACTTTAGGAAGATCAGCTCTTCCTCACCCAGAAGTAATCAGTTGTCAATATTTCTTCAGCTAAGATTGGGGTCTGCTGTTCATTTCCCCAATTCTATGCTGGGTTTTTGTCTGTTTGAGTTTGCCTAGGTCTTGTGCATGCTGACACCATTGCTATAGCCTCATATCAGGAGGGTCCCAAGCACTTATAGGCTTTTTTTAAACTTTCTTCAGCCATCCAGAGAAAACTATAAATTACTAACTTAGAAGAGAGTCTGAGTCCACACAACACTACACACTGAATATTATAGAGACAGAAGAAACACATCATAATTAAGGGTGAATGTCTTGGGAGGCATGCCAGGCTCCTTGTTTCTTACAGTGAATAAGCACTTACAGACCAAAGTAACATCTTCCAAAAGTAAGGCTCCTCTTTTCAAGCATTACAATGCATGACTCTTTAGGATGATAAACTGAAGTGAAATTTAAAGTGGAAACTCTCTTAGCCTTAGCTATAGCAGAAATTTCAAAATCTATTTATTGTTGTTCTTGAGTTCACCAAGGGCAGCATACACTGCTTGGAAAAAAAGTGCAATGCTCATGCTACTCTGCTTCCAGCTGGAACTATAACTGGCATGCCAGTGGGCAGCAAGCTTGCCTCTATGGGGAAAGGAACTGCTATAATATCTTACTGAACCCTGCAAAGTACCTTCTGATATGTCAATAAATTTGTTTTTAAATATTTTATGTTATTTTTATTTTATGTGTAAGAGTGTACTGCCTGCATGTATGTAAGCGTACCCGTGTCATGCAATGCAATGCACAAAGAGGTCAGAAGAGGGTGACGGAGTCCCTGGAACTGGAGTTACAGATGGTTGTTAGCCACCATGTGGGTGCTGAGAATTGAACCCTGGTCCTCTGCAAGAGCAGCCAGTGCTCTTATCTGTTGAACCATCTCTCCATCCCCTATTCTGATAATTTTAAATGTAGCTCTAACCTACAGTTTAGTATCCACAATACAAAAAAAAAAAAAAGTGCTCAGTTTTGGGGTCATTTTGGTCTTCTCAAAGCAGTACAATGTAATAATACATGTTTTCCAAACTTTTTGCTTCAGATATTTGCAGGACAGAACTAATATGAGACTGCTTCACTCTGGTATCTACAATCTGCTGTATTATGGCTATAAGAATAAAGAGTCAGGCACAGCCCATTCAACAAGTATCTGCACAGAGACCATCTCTCCTAGCTCAGATGTCAAACACAATCAATAACCATTTCCTAGAGAAAGGAAAAGGCAAGCAAGGACTGACCTCCTTCACCTCAAATCTCTCCTTTCCTCCTCCTGTCTCCCTCACATTAAAAAGAAAAAAAACTCTACCCAACTCTTTCTCCTTAACAGTTTCTTTTGCTTTCTAATTTAACCAAATGTTCTGAAGTCTTTTGAAGATTCATTATATAGAACTGTTTCAAATTTAACAAAAAAAAGAATACCCATTTTGTGTTTCTTTTGATAAATACATTTTGAGACATATATAAAAAATATTACCCTAATGGACTTGGTTTTATAAACTGCTTACACAAGGCAGCTGTACATTGCAAATTCCAGAGTCTCAAAGCATAGGAGAGGATTTGCTATTGTTAAAGCTATAAATGCTTTCTGAGTTATATTAATAAATATGATTCCCACTGTTTCATATTTTCATATAGTCCAGAAATAGGCTCTTCTATCAACCCATGTTGCTCATACTGGTTCTGATTTTCTCAGCTGGTTCATTATTCCCTTGGGAAAGAGAGCTAGCCTTTGTAACAGCAGGATCATGTATCTCATCAAATCAACCCCAGTAAGGACACCAGCAGGGAAATCAAGGCTACCTATGTAGAAACCCAGGGCTCTTCCTGCTGTTACCTGTACCTGTGTTCCACCAGGACACAGGAAAGAGCTCTTTCTGTTTGTACACACAGGAGAGTGGGAGGGTTCACCAAGGACTCAAGGGACTTGACAGGTGTATGAATTCTGGGCTCCGTAGGAATCCCTCAAGGATATTAATGGCCAAAAGTGCAGGGTATGCTTATTAGAGTAGGAGAAGTAAGCAGTTCTAATAATGATCCCTTCAGAATGAATCAGAAAAGAACCAACAATAAATAGGAATAAGCGAGAAAAGCCAAAGAGCAATGGAAACCCTGTCCAAACGCCTTCACTTTCTCTAGGCCTCATGTGATAATGACAAAGCTCTTACCTAATAAGTGCTCTCAGTCTTGCACGCAGGCTCTGTTAGAACAGCACCCAGATCTTATTTCATTTATGAGTGTGCACTATTGTTCTTCTTTCCTAGGCAAGACATTGTAGTACAAACTAAAAAGGCTTGTTGTCTCTCAATACACATCATTCTGTTGATTTAGTATGGAATCCAAATACAGGAAAATTATATGGGTCTCTTCTCGTTCCCTGTAGCTATCTGAATACTAAAGTTTCATTCTGGAATATTTCATGGGATGTCAGCTAACATTTTTCTCTGATTCTGCTCAATCGCTCAATAAAGGAAAAATATGTTGTTTTTCATTTTAAATTAATTTCAATTTAGAAATTAACATGCTTAGAAGCAACTGGGAACACAGTAAGTGGAATATACAGCTGAAAGTGCTGTTATTATCAAGTGTTAGGTCAGTTCACATTACATACATATGCATCAAACCAGCTGTCTAGAAATTCCTAGGATGAGGTTATTTTTTTAAGATTTATGTATTTCATTTCATTTTAAATTATACTTCTTTATTTTATTATTTATTTTATGCTATGTGTTTGAGTGTTTTGCCTACATGCATGTAAAACATGGAGGCCAGAAGAGGGCATCAGATCTCCTGGAGCTGGAGTTAAAAGCAGTTGTGAATTATCCTGTGATTGCTGTGAATTTAATCCTGGTCTTCTGCAAGAGGAGCAAGTGCTTTTAACCACTGAATGATGCAACTCTCCAACCTCCATATGTTGTTTTTGGGAATGAAAAGAAGTTCTGCTAAAAAGAAGCATTTTATTTTCATTGAAACACGTGTTTTTGGACATGGACATTTCACAGTGAATGTCTCAGAAAAATAACTGTTTATTATCAAGATGGCTTTCTGATAGGAATATTTTAGCATCTATTTATTTATTTATTTATTTATTTATTTATTGTGTGTATGTGCATGAGCCATGGCACAAGTGCAGCAGCCAGAGGGCAACTAGCAACAGCCTGTTTTTGTTTTCTTTTAATATTTTATTATTTTTATTTTACGTATATGAGTGTGTTGCCTGCATGCATGTGAGTGCACTTGTGTCATGCAATGCTGTGAAAGTCAGAAGAGGGCTTTAGATTCCCCTGGAACTGGAACAGTTCATAGCCACCATGTGGGTGCTGGGAATCAAACCCGGGTCCTCTGCAAGAGCAGTCAGTGCTCTTAACTGCTGAGCCATCTCTCTAGCCCTGCAACAATCTGTTTTTAAAGGGGTTATTCATAATCCTAAGTGTACTGAGTCATGGTTTCTGAACATCAGCTATATTGACATCTGGGGCTGTATTGACATCTGAGGCTGGATAACTATGGGAACTGTCTAGTTCAGCATCAAATGTTAGCCACAACCCATGCCGTAACTTAACAAATGCTAGCAGCACATGCATCCCAAAGTTGGAAGAAAACAAGAGCATCTCCAGGCATTATTAGTGTCGCTCGGGAAGAGTAGCCTTAGCTGAGGAAGACAGCTCCAAGCCTGTCAGTAAGCTCCATCCTTGGAGTGAAACAAAATGATTTCTCTTCTACTTTGACTGACATTTCTTTTATTCTCTTGGAGTGATTATGCCATTTTTTTCAATACCTTTACCTTAGGGCAGCAGATCCCATTGACTATTTGCCAAAGCTTAGCTAGGCTTAGGGACAGATCCTTCAGGAGAACTGTCAAATTAGGCTTTTACTTCAGAACTCCAGAATAAGGAAGTAGCCCAAGGGTACATACAATCCTTTGTATTTAAAAGACAAGATATAGAAGGAAGAATCTTCTCATTTCACACTAAATTGAGCATTATATAAATAAAGCCTTCACCTCCACACCCTCATGAGATCTTCAGATTCCTCATCTTTGCGTCTGTTGAACACCCTAATCAATATGTCCAACTCTCCTTCCTCCTTGACCCCCAACCAAATCAACACGAGCAAGCATATGACGTTATATTTTATTGGAACAATATTTTGGAAAAAAATGGTGTTCAAAATAATCTCTTATTGAACTTTCACATGTTCTATTATAACCAGTTTTAAAATCACAGTAATAGAAGCACATGATGCCAACAAAAGCATTTTTATTCAAAATTTCTACCTGACAGATGTCTAGAAAAATACAGATTTTCAAAGGATGTTTTCTCAACAGTGTACCAAAAGCTGGGCCAGCCAGTCACATGAAATAAAATGCCATGCCCTGGCCACTAGAGCTCGTACTGTTCTCTGCTGTGTCTTTAAGGGCAGGTATCACTGTGCAAGCCAAGCCAAGCCACTGTCCTCAACTCACTAACAAAGTTATTTCCCTTCATCTCAATCCCCCCCACACTACAATTTGATGTGCCAAACACATCCCATGATTACATGCACAATCTCAGAGACTCATTCTCTGAAGCAGCAGCCTGGGGCCACCATTCCCACACACCCCTCCTTTAGATCCACAGATGGCCCAGGCTTCCAACAGCATCTTCTGTTTCATTTCCTACATCTAGCAAAACATCTCTTAAAATGTGCTGAGTGAGGACAAAACATAGCAAGCTGAAGGAGCTTGAGAAGGCACACCATGGTGACAACCCTCTTTTCATTTAATTTCTGATCCTGGGACCTGTAAGTACTTTCTGATTCATTAGCTGGTGTGTGAATATTTGCTGGTCAAAGGGCCCGTTTTGCATACCGATTTTTGAAAAAAAATTTTTTTTTTACATTAAGCTAGTCCTTTCTTCCTTAATATTTACACGCTTTCCATCGAAGAGGTAAGCGATGGTCACTGCCTGTTTTCCCATGCCTCCTCTTTGGACCCACCTGCTTACTGAATCCACAGGCAACGTCACCACCACCGCGTTACCTGCAGGGGCGGCAGAGAGAACCACAGACACCCAGAGGAGTAATGCCTCTAGAAGGCTCCAGGGTTCAGAGCCCATCTGACAGCAGGAACTCCTAGGGCTCCCTTCCAGAGTCCAGGAAGGGAACAGTCCTGCCTGAGCGGCATCCTCCAGTGTGAAATCCGGAAAGACCAGTGGCATCTGGTTTCAAATAAAAGGTGACCCGGGAAGAGGCTAAGGAGGCGCACTGTTGGGCCGAAAAGAATGTAACCCTGGAGGAAAGAGGCAAAAGAGAGTCCAGGCAGAAAGCTTGTTTCCCTTAATCCTCTTCCAGGGCCACTGCGGAGTCTTAGGTCTCCTTGTCATGGAGACAGACTGCAGCAACACACGCGACCCCAGCCGGCAACCCGCACAAGCGTGCGCGCACACGTACACTCACACTCCCCGCCGCGAGTTGCTTGCTGCAGACTTCTGCCTGACTTCCCAGTCCAAAACACAGCACCCCCCCCACCCCACCCAGTGAGACTAGGGATTCCTGTGGTCTAGAACAAACACCACTCCTCCTCCGTGTAACACACAAATCCAGATCACAGTGCAAGAGCCGGGATCCACGAAACGGAAGTACCGGTGGCTCCCCATAAGTGACTACCTTCCCAACTGCCTCATCTCTGTCCACATCTCCCACCAGGGAGCCCAGGCGCCTGTAAACCAGGTAGGAGATGGAGGAGGAGCCCAGATTCCAAAGGAACCTCAGAGAACCACTACTCGACCACTAATCTAGGGGACGTGGCTCACAGGTAGTCTCCAGTCCTTTTCCCATCCTTTCAGTCCCAGCAGCAGCAGCCCCGTTCACAGGCGCGGTCCCTGTTTCACTCCTCCCTCCCTTCCCCCAAATCTTTCATCACCTTTCCAGCTCGCCCTTCCAGGTCACTTTCTTCACTCAGCCGATTCTCAACATGTGGCCTCACACACTCCCTTGGGAGCGGAGACTTGATTCAAACCGGCCTGTCTCCATCATTATATCTTCTTAGCTTGCTCCGATTCCCCAGATTAACCAAGTCCACCCGCCCCTTCGGAACCCACTGAACCTTCCGCTGGTGTCCTATGCTCTCTCGTTCAAATTCGCTTTTCCGGCACCCCACTTTCCACCAATTTTCCCTCCTGTCATCCTGGTTCAGGACAAACTAGCCCCCTACTCTGTGCTCTCGCCCTCTGTCCCTCCCAGGGATACCCCACTTTCCCTTTGCGGCTGGGCTCAGGCAGGCTCCCGCTCCTCAAACCTACCCTTTCCATCCCTCACTGGCCGGCTCCCGACTGCCGGCTCCCCTTCCTCCACTAGTGGTCCTTCTTCCCAAGTATCCCCCACTTGACCCCTGAACCAGTCCCGCCGTCCTGCTCTGCCCTTCGCCTTTGCGGGAGCATCCCTGTGACCAGCCGCTTCCGAACTGTCCAGCGGCTCGGAGGAGCGCGGGGCACCGGAGACAGAAGCCCGCGGGCTCACCCGGTGTCCAGGCGCTCCTCCCGCCCGCCGGCCCGGGCTCCCCGGGGCTCCCAGCCCTCGTCCCATCACCCAGCAGCCGCATAAACTTACTTGCAGGTTGCCGGGAGGGGGCTGCGGTGAGCGGCGCGGGCCCCGCGGTGGCGAGTGCGCCCCTCTCGGCGGGGCCGGGCGCGGCGCTGGCACTGTGAGGAGCCTGACGCAGCCAGGCTCTGCCCCCGCCGCCGGGGCCGCCAAGCGCTTGCAGACATGCTCAGTTTCCGGACCTGCCCGCGTGGAAGCTACCAAGAGCCAGCCGCGGCGGGGGAGTCGGCCCCGGCAGCCGCGAGCTGGAGGCGACCAAGTTGGCGGCCCCGGGAAGAGGGGGGTGACGAGCTGCTAAAATTAGCTGCTGCGGAAGGAAGCCGCCGGCTGCCAGTGCACCCCCTCGCCGCGCATCCCCGCCGGCGTGCTCGGGCAGCTCGCGTCCCGCAGCGTCCCTACCCTGGGAAATGGGGCCGAGCCACCTGCGCGGATGGCCAGAGCCCAGTCCCAGCCCCAGGCTGCCTGGGAACAGCCCCCATCTGCCCTGCAGCCCTAGTTTCAGGACCTAGCCAAAGACAGTGAGGAAAGTTGAGCTGAAATGATGCAAAAACTCCTCTGCGACAGACTTTTGAAGAGGAGGAAAAAGTTTTTTGGAAGCTTGATTTTGTTGGAAAAAAAAAAAAGAGGGAAGGCGGGTAAAATTCAGAGAACCTGCCAAGGGGCGGCGTGGGGCGGGTTGAAGGGGCTCTGGAAAGAGCTGCTAAAATTCGGTTTTCTGTTCCAGCTGTTTGCGAGTTCGTATTCCGCAGGATTTTACATAATTCGTTGACACGCACCCTGACCTTGGAGGTACTGTTGTTTCTGTTGCTAGAGCTGTCACTTACAGCAACCTTCTGCAGCTCCCACCTTTGCCAGCTTGGCTTCCCGCTAGGAGAAAAGGGGAAACTGAAGTGGGTAGGTTCCAGTCAGAACTGGAACCTGGGCGTTTTGTCACCTTGAGGAAAGCTAGTTTATCCTCTCGACAGGATGTGCGCAGGGTTTTGAGAGCTCAGGCAGCCACATCAGCCCACGGATCTCAGAGCCACCTGACCTGCAAGCGAGCTGTTTCCTATTAATTTCCACTCTAGTCCACCTCAGCTCCTGACAATTATACGTACCTGTTACTGGCATTTAAAGTGAAATGTGCAGGAATATTTCTCTATGTAGAGAGATAGATGAAGGGTGATTAGGGAGTGAATAGGCATAAAGTACAATGACGTGCATGTATGTCATAGAGAAACTTTTATATAGTGAAAAAATTAATAAAATTTTTGAAATGTAGAAATTGGTCAAGTTCTACTTTTATTATTTGCATCTGGCACAATCACCAAATTAGAATCATTTATGTTTGACAGAAGAGGACACTGAAGCCTGAGGTAACACCTTGTTGAACACAGAATCTGTCAGATGAGAAATTTACAAGATTTAAGCACAACTTATCCCCCAGAATCAGGAGCTCCACCTGACGTAAGGGATCAGAAAAATTAGAAGCTATTTTCAGTGCACATGACTAAATTTGTTCTGTTACATTTTTTCCTATTTTTAAGTTGAAATTCAGAGCTTAGATGTGACTGTGTTTCATCCCATTTGTTCAGAAAGAATTACTGAAAATTTTCCAAGGCCATGCATTGACTAGGAATGCGTTCCACACATATCACATAGTCCTTCATAAAGACACGTTCCTTTGTCATTATTGAAAATTAATGGTTTTACTACCACAACTAAAGCCACACAGATGTGATTTTTCACAGAACTATAGTAATATATGTTTATCAGTGTTGGTGTATCTTCCTAAATTGGTCCCTTCCATCCCCAATCACAATTTAGTTTGATTTTTAGGATTTTTTTTGTCTGCTGATGTTAAAAATGTCATTTGTAGGATCAGAATCATGCTTTACGACAACACCAATTTACTAATTTTCCATAACTTGGAAAATCAAGGTAGAATTTAGAATTTCCTTGCATTATCAACACAACTTACTCATTCCTTCCTGTCAATGTTAAAAGAGGATGAAAAACAAAAGTCATGTTCGTGCTTGTTGTTAGTCACTCTTCCACAATCACCAGTCACAGTAGTAAGAGATGCTTTCATGATACAGCATACATATTACATATAGTCATGAAGCAGGTCATGTTCTGATTTTAAAGTCCTTTGTGGTTCCTACATTAATGCATAGTTCCAAAACACATTGCATTCAAGACTTGCAACGCAAAATGATAGAAACTCAGTGTAACTAACATAGGCACATGAAGAATATTCATTTGTTTGTCCTGGTAGCTCTGAAGTAGAAGCAGGAGGGCTTCTCCCTGCATACAAACATCAGAAAGAATATAGTTTCCCCTTTTACCTCCCCTGCACTGACCATTGCTTCCTGTGTTCATGATAGTATTATTTAGGTTATGACCATAGTGCTGCTTCATCTATATACAGATAACAAAGTTTGCTATCTTGATTTTTGGGTTTTTGTTGTTGCTGTTGTAAGCTGGTTTGGTTTGATTTTTGGTTTGTTTTTTTTTTTTTTCTTTTTTTTTTTTAAGCCTTTTGTTCTGGTAAGAAGAACCCCACGTAGCTCTCCATCCAGACTCACAAGAACAACTCTGTCTGTCCACCAGAAGAAAGAAAATTTCTCAAACAAAGAACGCTCAGGTACCAGAAGGGATAGGTAATGCCCACAAGATAGGAAGAACAGATATTCACTGCCTTCATGAAGTGTCTTGCTTCACTGCAGACAAAAAAGGACAGCAATCCTGGTGGAATATCTATTGGTCAGAGTTACTCAGAAATGAGCAAAAGAATAATAAGGCTTTGAAGTAATTTTCCCCCTATGTCTTTTAGGTGAGATGCTTTGATTTCCCAGCCTAAAGGTAACAGTTCCCTCTTTGTTGTCTTTTCATCTTTATTTCAAGGCCTGGGTTACTTCCAAGGTGATGCCACTCATTAAAGTCATCTAATGAGAAATATAGACAGCTGAGGCCTCCAGTCCATAGTCTGTCTCTACAGGAAAAGAATGTTTTCCATATTATAAAGCCTTTCTTTTGTGGTTCAGTATACTTGGCCATTATGTAGACTGTGTGATAATAAGAAGTGGACATTTTACCTTTACCCTCCAAGCCTGAACAGATGGAAGAGTTGATGATGATGTCCCTATAGCTACCATGTTGTAACACTGTTAGAATTATTAACTTATTTTGAGACAGAATCTCTTGTAATCCAGGTTGGCCTTGAATTCAACTATGTATCTGCGAATGAATGAGTGCTGGAGACCAAGCCGACAGCCTCGTTCATGCTAGAAAAGCATTCCACCAACTGAACTATATCCCCATTCTTACAATTATTTAAATAATTTGTTCTCTTGAAATTTCCAGTTCCTTTTGCCTTGAAGTTTCATAAAATTATGAATAAAATATATAAAATTAACCAAACACAAAATAAACAAAATCACCAAATCTCGAATCTTTCCTTTGATCTTCTTCTTTGACTTCATCCATAGTCTTCTGCAGATTCCTCTCTCGGCTTCTTACACACCACACCTCCTCTCCTGGTAAGACTGTTCCTCCTTCTTAACTAATTCATTGTTCCTTTCTCTTTTCTGTAACTCTTCATTAGTCTCTTATTCCACGCTCTTATATTTTCCTTATAACTATATTAACTTTTTTTCCCCGCTGAACTGCAAGGTATTGGAGGATTGGCACTGTGACAATTTTTATGTGTACTTTGCTCTTCACTGCTCAATAGATGCTTGCTGGGGCATTCATGGGTTGTTAATAAGATGCTAATAGTAAGATTCTTATTTAGATGTAAAACAAGATGGCTAGGGCAAACACTTCATCACTCGGTTTCAGAGAGTGGAGGGCATGTGGAATCAAGGTCTGAAAGAAGAATGCCATGCACTACAGACTTTGCCTTCTTCAGCTCTTCCTCTTTTAGTTTTTGTTAGCAAAATTATCGAACTGAATTCTTTTTAAAATTTACTTTTAGTATTTTTCTTTTATGTATGAATGTATTGCCTACATGTGTGTGAGTGCACCCGTGCCATGCAATGCCCACGGAGGCCAGAAGAGGGTGTTGAATCCCATGGAACTGGAGTTATGAACAGTTTTTAACCTGTCATATGGGTGCTGGCAATTGAACCCAGGTCCTCTGCAAGATCAGCCAGTGCTCTCAACTACTGAGCCATCTCTCCAGCCCCTAACTGAATTCTTTAAGTATGTGCTATGCCCTACTATCAACTGTCTCTTATACCTCTGGATGTTGGCACTGATTCCAAGCATGTTCTGCTTCTCCTGCATAAGGACAGCCCCTTTTAGACCTGTGGACATCCAGTTCCCTCTCTGCTGCCTGTCTTTCACAAAAATTTTGCCCTTAGAAAATCAGAACTAAGATGAAAAGGTGAAAATGTTCCTAAATTACTTCTTTGAGAGAAAAGGGAAATATCAGGAAAGCTTCATTACAGAACATTTAAAAGTTTATCTTCCTGATAATTATTTCTCCATTGTCAAAAAATAAAATCAGAACAGTTAAATGTGAGTGATTTGAAGTCATTTATGCCCAAATTCTTTTTGCATTTTATGGCTGTACATAAGTGTCATAACAGATGTACGCATGGTATCACTAAAGATATAAATGTTCATCCCTTTCCCCTGCATGTTAAGGCTAAAACTGCTCTAGGTAATGGTCATAGGACATTAAGGATGCTCACAGTATTTGTGAATCGAAGATGCTTCTTGCCTAAAAAACTTAGCTCTGGTGGTCCTTCCCTTAGGGAAGAAGACTGTGCGTAATTATGTGCTTCAATATCAGGTTGTTCTTTTCGTGTCTCTAAATCTAACACAAACATGACTTAGGCACCGAGCAAGCAGCAATGCCTTGATAAAGCTGTGGGCCTTTCCTCTCTTCTTTCCCATAATGTTTAATGCAACACTAACAAATATTTTAACTGTATGGTCTCAAATTCTCAAGCGCTGTGAAGAAATTCATCACACAATATTTTTTCCACAATGCTTTTCAATATAATGGATTCAAACATAAGACTACCTTAATTTCTGTCTGTCTGTCATGCTGTTTAGTAGATGGTCTCTTGGCATGCTGCTTATCTAGTGAAACAGTATGTTAATCATCACATTTTGGTTGCATATATAGAAATCTATCTTAAACTGATTTAGATGAAAAGAGAGTTTTGATATAGGATAAAACACAACCTTAGATGGCAAGGGGCTTCTGTGAGTATCAGGAGGTGAAGACAATTCTGTCCATTTCCAATCAGCATCTCTGTCAGTTTTATTTTCCCTCCTTTTAAGCAGGTTTCCTGCACAACCTGCATAGACATAGGATCCATCCACCAATGAAACACTAAAATGATTCCATTTGTTTTGATTTCATAGGTCTCAAAGAAGTTATTAACTTGCTTCCAAATAACAGAGTATGGAAAAGGAAATGTAGCCACGTTTTAGTTGTGGCTACTAGCAGACACCATCTTGATCCAGTGATGGAATTTAACATTACCAGTTATGTCACATGAGTATCACTTATGATTCTTGTTAGCATGGGAGTGAGAAGGATGACTTATCTCAATAGAACTCTTTCTCTAACAATACAGCTCCAGTTTAATTATGAGAGAAATATCAGATAATTTCAAATTGAGAATTTTTTGAATATCTGACCAGCATGCCACAAAGTCTACTATCATTAAAAAAAGAAAAGACTAAGAAATTGTCACAGATCCAAGGGGACCAGAGGGTCTCAACAGCTAAATACAGTGGAGAGAACCCTGGTTTAGATTCAGGATTAGAGAGGGTATAACTGAAGAGCTACGTGAAATCTTTAATCGATAATAATATACCAATGTTATAATTTGGACACAGGACTTAGAGCAATGGAACTGGGGCTGACCTGGAAGCCTCCTCCTTGAAGACTAACTCTCATAATTCTGGAGGATCATATGCAAGTGGCTAAGAGAGAGTATCAAGCAATTGTCCAATCCCAACTTTAAAGCCTAATAATCACAACACTGACAAGCACAACAAACTATAGCAGTGCAGTAGTGGCATTTTGATCTTGGGGATAATCAACAGCTATCTAATTGGACTTAAAGCCCTCTCAATGGGAAGGAACTCAGGCGTGGCACTGTAAACATAGCTAAATACGCATGACTGGACAGGTCATAGATCTTAGAGAAAACCCTATCTCTGTCATATTCCTAGACAAATGTAATTTCTTACAATATGGATCCTTATATTTAAAAACAAGTATACCAGTTACCACTCATCAAAGAAGGTTCTTTTTGCAACATATGGAGACTATTTCAGAGTTCTACAACTGGTTACACACAGAGAAGTGTCTGAGAGATACCCAGCCTTAAGTGACACGTCTACAATGGAACCTCTACACCTAAGGCTCATGGAACACAGTGGAACAGAGAGTAGAAAGAATACTAATCCATCTCTCAACTCTCACCAGCAAAGTTTCTTCATACAGTAGAGTACAATGCACCAAGAAGGCCACATCTGGCCAAACTGTAGAGACTAAGAGACCAGAGAGGGCATCCCTGGAGAAGACTCCTATATTAAGCCTCACCCCCTATGGCTCAGGGACCATTGTGGAAGAAGGCATGGAAATATTATAAGAGCCAGGGTTGGTACATGATCCTAAGGAAACAGTCTTCCAGGCCTCTGGGAATTTGCTCATATGAACTTGTAGCAATGGTGTCAGCAAGCACAAGATCCATGAAAACTCAATCAGATAAAAACCCAGCATAAAACTGGGGAAATGGGCAGCAGGCCCCAAACTTAGTTGAAAAACTGTTGGCAGATAATTACTGCTGGGTGAGAGAGAACTGATCTTCTTTAAGGGAGAGACTCTGGATAAGCTGACTAGACTCCTGTGGATGAAATTGCACTTATGGATATCTGGGTACGCAAACTTGACTAGATAGGCCTTAACATATATGGAAGATTCATGAAATCTGGTCGGGGGGCATCTGTGGGGATGCAGATGGTGGAAGGGGTATGAGATGATAAAAATATTTTGTATGAAATACACAAAAATTCAATAAAAATATATATAAAAACTAAAACAATTTATCAATGTTAATTTCTTGGTTTTGACAAAGGTGAGATATAAAAACAGCACAAAATAAATCAAGGATAAACAGTAACTCTCTTAATAATTTTACATATCTTCAAAAATATAAAATTATTCAGTTCTTATTTAAAATATATTTGAAGGGATTGGAGAGATGGCTCAGCAGTTAAAAGCAATGGCTGCTCTTACAGAGGGCTGGTTTCGATTCCCAACACCCACATGGTGGCTAACAACCATCAGTAACCCCAGTTCCAGGGGATCTGACACTGTCTTCTGAGCTCTTCAGGCATTGTGGGACAGGACTGCACTTACATGTATGCAGACAGTATACTCATTCACATAGAATAAAATTAAAATAATAAAAATAAAATATTTAAGATATATTTGTAAGTACAGAGGGAGAATTTCAGGAGAACAAAAAAAATAACATGATCCAAATAGCCTGGAGTAGATGCCTAGCTTAGAGTGATTGCCTGGAAGCAGCAGGCAGAAGCATTTAGCAGAGTAGGAGAGCAGAACTGGGAATAGAAGAAGATAGCTGTGAGCTGAAGAGGACTCTGGTGAGCAAACCAAAGCAGAGGTTCAAAGGACTGAGTATTATATTTTATCAATTTCAAGATAAAATAGTCCACATTTTAATCTTCTTGAAATCAGTATGCATCTACTGTTCTAGGGATTTGAAGACATATGATAATTTGTTATAAAGATATCAAAAGATGAGATCCAGAATTTCAGTTTAGGTGTTAACCATTCTGTTATCCAGAATCCAAGGAAGAAATACACATCTTGCCTGTGATTGTTGTTAGGCCTCCTTCAGTATTGATCACACTGCCATGTAAAAGCAGTGCCATTTATACCACTCAAACCACAAAGACAAAGATAAATCAAAGCTGGGACAACTGTGACCAGGGACCTTGATCTTCTGATAAAGTCATCTATTCATGAACTACACATAGCCAGAGGCCCCAAAAGAAATTGCTTTTGGCAAAGTTAGGAATATTAAGAGCTAAGATATGGAAGATTTCACATAAAATCTACAATTTAAGCTTTAACAATCTATTTTAAAGGTCTCATTTTGGTATTTCACAATATGTAGACTCATGATCTTTATATAACCTTTCTTAATCATGTACCTCATTAGTCTAATAAAGTACTACTGAAATTATATGGCGCTTAGGTTCATTCCTCTAAATTATAGTAACGTACTATTGATTCCATGTTCTTAGAGAATGAAGCAGAGGCTTCATTCTCTATTTAATCTATTTTATAATTAATAGTCATTTACTGTCACCTGTTATTAAGCAGCTAGCTTGTGTTATTGTATTTTTTAAAAGATAGACTTTGTTCCTGCTTTTATGGCTCTTTTGTTCAATATGAAACAAAAGACCTCTTTTAGAGTTGTGTAAGTAAAAAGAAAATTTTAAAAAAAAATGAAAGAGTTTGGGGAACAAATAATCAGAAATTTTAATCTCATTTGGATATGCAAAGATGACCCAAAGAAATGGTTGCTTTGGCTGAGTCTACAGACACAAGTACCTTTTAGTGAGCACTTGCTATGTTCCAGGCTCTATAGTTCAAGACAGGCACTGTTCTAAGTCAGCATACATTAAGACCATTTTATTAGAGATAGAAGGAACCAGGCTAAGAAATCACCATTTCCAAATAAAATTTATATCTGGAGTGGTAGGTTTAACTTGGGTCCACCAATCAGAAGCAACTCTGATTTTTAAATATGAACTGAATGTCTAATGAAGGCACGATGAACTTGAAATCTCTTAGTACGTTGCTTAAAGGTGTGCCCACCTCATATCTTCCTCATCTCATTCTCTGGCCACGGCTTAAACAGTGTTCCAGATATACCCCAACCCCAGATACAAGCATTGGTGTAATGGTAACTATTCTCTTGCTGTCCGTTTTTGTGAGATTGCTCTGCAAGTTATTCTTGGAGACTCAGTGGACAGCTTGTCTCTCTAACTTTTGTGATTACTCCTATGAGCATTAGTCCTATGAACAATTTCTTCTCCATAAGACAATAAAATGACTTCTTTTGCCTGGTCTTGAACCATGATTTAGACAATGTGGTGCCAGAAGTAATTTCAGGTGATTAAAAATGAATCTTTAAAAAGACCAAAAAAAAGAATCTTGGACACACTACCTGAGCTGATCAGGTTGAAAAGGAAACAGGTACACAGTAAAAGTTTAGGAATAACCACAAGTGAAGTTTCCTATTTTCCAATCTGGATTTACTTAAGTTATCTCACCAGTGGGCAGGTAAAATGAATTGATCTATAAACATTGTCCAAATGGTTGTTACTATGACTCAGTATGAGAAGAATGTTTCTTAGGATTTAATGAAAATGGAAAATTATTATTTTGTTGGTGACCAGGTAGTAACTGTATTACTTTCTGTTTCTGTGATAAAACATCATGACCACGGCAACTTATAGAAGGAAGAGTTTATTTGGGTTACAGTTCCAGAAGGATAAAAGTTCATCTTGGCCAGAAGGCACGGCAGCAGAGGTGGCTAGAGCAGTTAGCTGAGCACTTACATCATTACGTACACACAGGAAACACAAAGAGACAAACAGGAAGTAGAACCAAGCTATAAATTTACAAAGCCCACCTTACCCATACTGAGGTGTGTCCTCCACTAAGGCCACTCCTTTTAAACCTCCACAAACAGTGCCACTAATTGGGGGCCAAGTATTCAAGGACACCTATGGGGGGCATTTTCATTCAAACCACCACAGCAACATAACAATAAGAATAAAGGTGGGTGTGATTAGTGTAACAAGTAATAGGGCTGATGTAGTTATCAAAAATCTATGGACTGTGGAGATCTTTCAAAGTGGGTAAAAGGTTATGAAGCCCTCAGGATTGGACAGTATGAGTATCATGCTAAGATCCCACCTAATCTCTACACCAAGATAACTTTAGTTGTAGTAAAGGCAGACCTAAGTTGAGCTGCCACAAGAATATTTGATCACTTATCTAATTTTCATACAAGAGACAATCACTGGAGCCTGGGAACACTTAAAGATGATTTCTGCAGTGCAAGCAGATACCTGATTCTTCTTCCTGATCATTCCCCGAATGAACCTGTGGTTAGATATCAGGATGTCTGTATATTCAGGAAAGGGGATTGTTATACTCTGATTCTAACCCAGAGCATGCTGTTTTCCACTGATATGTCATACCTAGAAACTGTACTAGGTCAGTGTCCCAGGGTCTCCATGGCTCTTCACATATTCTGTGTTTAATTCCCACTCTTTTAGTAAAAACTTGGACTAGGCAAACTCAGTAACTGGTATTAGTTCCCAAACTTATGAATGTTATATCAAGGCAGGAAAGACCAGCAAATAAAAAACAGTCCCTCAATACAAAATCAGCGCCCCCCCCCAAATCACATACCTATCAACATAACTAGCAATATGGCAAAACAAAGAAGTATCATATCCCTAGGGAAATCATGGAAACAGTTACCACCAAATACATGAAAGGTACAGGGTAGTGTTTGCAATTATCCTCTGTATGTAATTCATATGTTTAATTTACATACAAGCTATAAGGATCCTCAACAGAGAGGCTTATTAAAAGCTGAATTAAGTGATTACTTTGTTCATTTATACAGATCATCTCATTGCTAGATAACTCAATAGAGTCCCTGACACTTGATATATAGCTATTTAATTGCCAATATTTTGTATTTTCCATTGTGTAACTAACACAGAGCCCCAGAGTTGTTTGGTTTTCCCTGTACTTGGTAGAGAAACATGCCTTCCTTGGTTTACCTCAAGACAAGATCAACTCATACTCAGTAGTATAATACATAGTGTCGAGCTCCTGAGCTGTGTTTTCAACCCCAGGTTTCAGTCTGGACAACCACACTGATTAAATTGTGCAAGTAGGACCTGGTGATGGAAAATTGTACTCTAGTTGCCATGGTGAGACATTATGTGCCAGGGATAGATTGAAAAGGAAATCTTTTTGTTGTTGTTGTTGCAATCATTTATTTGATGCTGCTTCTCTCATGCTGATGTGCACTCTATGAGAGTAAGAATTTCATCTGCCTTGTTTATCAGCATTTTTCTCCAGCACAAACTTGGCACCTCATGTTCAGTGAATAAGTATCCTTGTGCTGGATAGCTTTAGTATCAACTTGACACACCTGGGTTGAGGGAGCCTCAGTCGGGGAATTGCCTCTATTGGAATGGCCTGTGGCCATGTCTGAGGGGCATGTGCTTGAGTTATGTGGGAGGGCTCAGCCCACTGTGGGTGGTGCCTCCCCTGGGCAGGTGGTCCTGTGTTGCATAAGAAAGCAGGCTGAGCAGAGGTCAGGGGAGCAAGCCAGTAAGCAGTGTTCCTCCATGGTCTGTGCTCCAGCTCCTGCCTCCAGGTTCCTGCCCTGAGTTCCTACCTTGGGCTCCCTGATGGACTGTGACCCGGGAGATGTAAGATAAATAAACACTTTCCTCCCCAGGTTGGTAGTGGTCAGAGTGTTTTGTCACAGCAATGAAGAACAAACTAGGACAATCCTCTTCACCATCTTCTAGATAATATCAAAGTTTTAGAGAACTTACCTTCTTTAGCTAGAGACTAAGCTTTTACAGGTAAGCATTATAATTCAGGATGATTTTGAATTTCCCTAAAACAAGATTGGATTTGAAATCATTTGGAAGGAGAAGCATGGATTTGAATACGTAAGAAATATAAATTTCCTTGGTTCTCAGTGACTTGCACTTGAAAAAACTTACATTTATGAAAAAGGACAGGATAATTACTTACTTTGCAGCATGCTGGGAAGATCTTGGTCACACAGGGCAATTATGATGTTCTATTGTGTATTTTATGTTTGCTTTCACCATTTAGTATTGAGCAAACAGTTCATGAAACATCAAAACGATGCATATTTAATAAGATGGGAAGTCAAGGAAACAAAAGAAAGGAGCCAACAAAAATGAAACATCTCTAAGACACTACTTCATATCAGACTTTGGAAAAAGTATTAATAGGAAGAAATGTTTTTGTCTAGCCAAATGTCAACTAGTGAAGAGATTTCCCCTTACAAAAAATTAAGTCGTGTGTGTGTGTGTGTGCGCGCGCGCGCGCGTGTGTGTGCGTGCGTGCGTGTGTGTGTGTGTGTGTGTGTGTGTGTGTGACTGGCAATTGACCTTCAGGCTTTGTGCTCAATAGCCAAGTGCTGGACTACTGAGATATGGCTCTAGTACCAAATTGTACTTTTTAAAAAGCATTTAAAGAAGGGTATGGTGGCACACGCCTCCAATCACAGCACTTGGGAGGCAGAGGCAGCAGATCTCTGTGAGTTCAAGGCCAGCCTGGTCTACATAGAGAACAGGCCAGCTAGGGCTACAGAGAGACCCTGTCTCAAACAGACAAAAAAAAAAGGCATTTAAATAGAGAAACCACAGTGAACAGAAATACATTCAAATAATAACTACTCTTATGGCAACAGATAAATGTACCCAGGAATCCATGGATGGGTTCTTCTACATGCCAGGTTTTGCTGGCACAAGGCAGATGAATTTGCTTCACTTACTCACCTTCCATCCTCCGGTGGATTTAGCTGAGACATCATTTCCCTGGCATCCCATGCCCACCACTGGGCATTCTTTCTCAGTGATCTATCTCCTCATGTTCCGCTCACCACTCTGAAATACCCCATGGTTCCAGTTACCTAGTTTCATATCTGCTGCTCAGACTGAGGTGAGGGTCTGTTTTGTTAGCAATAATATTCCAACGCTTGCCCAGTGCTGGAGGCAGAGCGTGAGGGATGATAAAGATGACATATTTAGT
Organism: Nannospalax galili; assembly: GCF_000622305.1. Classification (NCBI taxonomy): domain Eukaryota; kingdom Metazoa; phylum Chordata; class Mammalia; order Rodentia; family Spalacidae; genus Nannospalax; species Nannospalax galili. The sequence continues at coordinate 3,998,428 of NW_008354281.1, forward strand.
GCCGAGCACTTCGTCTCTTCCTCTCAGCACTTTGATCAGTCATGCATCTGTACATTGACTACAGCCCATTGCACAAAGGAGCATCTTTGACTCAGGTTCAGAGTCAGATCAAGTCCTTTGCCTTTGTTCCTGAAGACAAACTCTTACTCCATTTCCTATTGAAGAAATTGTTTAGACACTTTTTTTTCTTTTAGATTGACAATGGAGAAAATGAAAAATTAATAAACCAAAATGACAGAAATGGTGATTTCTGGATATACTTCTGCTGTTATATTTATTTGGTCTTACAATTCAAAGATTTCATGAGTTTCCTCTGCTTCCTGGGCTTATCAATCATCCTCTCAACTACTCCCTCCCCATCTTCAAAGTGATGACTTCACTTCCTTTTTATGGAGGGATGTTCCTCTCTGTAGTTAAGTCTTTCAAAAAACAGAAAGAGATTTATCTTTGCACATTTTTTTTCAAATCTCCATTTTGTTCATGACGTATAGACAGCCAAGGATTTTTGGCACTCAGTACAGAGTAAAGCTTTTAGCTAGGTGCTGGAGTTGAAAGGAAGTTGCAACCCAGCTGGGAAGATAGGCCACCCATATGGATAAATAACCAGCCAGACAGGGCAATGTGTAAATGTCAAGGATAAATTGGTGGTGCTGACTTTATTGTCATCCTTTTCCAGTGTCTTTAAATGGTTTCAGCATCTTTTACTTCCTTTTCTTCTATTTATGCTTCTTTTTTCATTCACATGTCCTAAATCAGTATCCTCAGCCCCCTCCTCCAATGAGGGAGACAGATTCCTTCCTTCCTACACAGTTTGTTCAGTCAGTATGTCAAAGGATTTTTTGTTTTTCTCACAAAGTAAATTAGAAATTTGAAATGTCGGGTAGACAGATGTGTTAAAAAATTCTTGTCAGGTAGAGGAAGAGAGATGCTTTGGAATCTATACATACAGAAAGATTAACAGAATTCAATTCCATTGGGCTTAGAACAGTATACATCTCATAAATTATGGTTCTGAAGTATTTCAAAAAAATATTTGCTTTCCAAAGGTTTCTTCAGAGACACCACCACCACCTGGTTTAAGAGATGATGCAGTGATATCAAAACACAACTGCCTTAGCTCCCTCATTTTATGCCTGGAATTGTCAATTTGTAAAACATTGTACGATTATTTCTTCTTCTTGCAATATGACTGTTTTAAGGAAAGAAGTCTAAGGTTTCTATATCAATTGGTTTGGCGAATAGAATATAGTTTTGTCTAGCTTTCCTGGTTAACCCAGTGTTTACGTATTCAGTCCTTATAGGAGGAAATGAACAGAACAGGAGAAATGTGTAAACAGAGAGAGACATGATAAGTTCATGATTCTCTAAATTGGAAGAGCGGGACGAGGCACTCACCATTTCCTCACATTCAACCTTACTCCTCTTCGTGGTCAGTTTGGAGTAGACACTGATTCTTAAATTTTCTACTTTCATGGTCTCACAAAAAGGCATATTAGTAGTATATACTACATGAATATGTTGTTGAGTTGAAAGTGTTGAAGGAGCTTTCTTCCTGGACATCCCAATTCTAGTATCAAAAGACTTAAATTTTGTTACAGTTTCTACATCTCTTCTTAGAAAAGTGATGTGGAAATGACAACCACTTTGTGCTTTTGTTTTTCTTGAAAATGAGGCAAACAACAGAGCTCAATCCCTAGGGTTGCTGTGGGAGACGTTGTTATGCACTCTGACAAAGGCGCAGTACCTGCAGTACCTGTCACAATAATCAAGCATGGAGAATTTTTAAATACTTTCTTGAATGCAAGGTAGAAGAGAAATGACTTTATGAGCTGTATTTAGAAGTTTCAAATACGTGTAGGTTTTGCTTCACTTTGGTTTCATATACACCAAATGGCACTAGAAATTCCTGAGAGTTTTGAGGGGAGTCTTTTAAATAGCACCTTTACGTATGAAGACGCTATAATGAAGCTCATTATTTTGTATAATTAATACACACTAATAAAAAAGGAAAAGAAACACAATTCTGTGAAATGTTCTTTACTTTTACCATCTCTTCTCTTTTAACATGTATTTTATTGTGTCAAAATATTTGGCATCAGGTCTATTCTTTGAACCAATGATGACATGACTAATAGAGCATTGTTGTCTGTACACATCTACCATTGCTTGGTTTGGCTTTTACTCATAACCCAACTGTGATATATTTGGGTGTTTTCCATCTTAATTACAGATTACCAGCTCCACTTTGCCACCTCTGTGCTCTCCCTTCTGACTTTTCCATGTACAGGGTAACTGCCTTTGGTCTTCAGGTCTTTAGCAATCACCTTGGCAGTGAAGTCTGCCAGGCTTCAAGACTCTGCTCTCCAAAAGAGCAGAAGAAGTGATTTAAAAGCTTCCTCGGAAATAAGGAAAGAAGGCAGGGGAAGAAGTCTTAGTCAGACAATGTTAGAATTCAGCATCTCCAGCTTAGATTCATTTAGTTCTTTTGCTTAAAAGAAAGAAGTCTCTGAAACTTCATCAGTTTTAAAATGAAACATAAAAACTATTTACAATTTAAAAGAGAAAAATTTCTTAGAGGGTTATCTAGAATAACATTTTAGCTGATTCCATTTATTTTAATGACATTAGGTGGTGCTTAATAAGTGAAACGCCTATAAGATTCTAATTAGGCAACAATATTATATTAAAGAACAATGACACCATTAGAGAAAAGAAGTGGAAGGACTGAGCAAGGTGTGGTGGTGTATACTTATCATTTCAGTATTCAGGAGGAGGAGGCAGAAGGATCACAATTTTGAGGTTAACTTGGGCTACTTATTGAAACCTTCATTCAAAACAAAAGACAGCAAGACAAAACAAAAGTGTGTTTATAAAAAGCATGTTTTCATAGCACTATTCACAGTAGTTAAATTATGGCACCAACCTAGGTGTTCAACAATAGAGGAAGAGATAAAGAAAATGTGGCATATATGCATAATGCATTCTTTGTAGCCATAAAGAAGAATAAAGTTATGCTATTCATAGGAAAATGAATGCAACTGGAATAATCATATTTCACAAATTAAGCCATCTCAGAAAGATAAATATTGTATATATTTTCTCTCATTTGTGATTCCTAAGTTTAATATAGATCCTTAAAATCAGATATGTATCTATGATATAATAGCAGAAGCAAAGTTGTCTTTGGGGACAAAGGGAAGTAATGGGATGGGGAGAGAAAGGAGAGTTGGGGTGGACAGTATCTTCAATACACAGTGTATACATGTATGAAAATCCAAAGAAAAGGAAGAAACTTTATAGGCTAGTGGAATAAAGTTTTACAAGAGTTTAAAGGGGAGGAATTTTATTTCTAGAGTAGAAAATCCTGAAAGCCCTCAAACTTATGGAGAAGTCAACTATCTATTACTTCTTCAACTGTTTATTTGTATTTTGTTGTAAAAATCTAGGAAGATTTACTTATAGAAAAGTAAAAACCTAGGAAGGTGAAGAGCATTAAATACATGCAAAAGGGTAAATACAAAGAAATAGATTCAAATCATTAACCATTGGCTTCCACAGTGTAGCAGGGGAGAGGTGATATCATAGGGGTCACAAGAGAGAGGCTCAGCTGGAGATTAAGAAAGCTGGCCCATTGACTGTATAACTGAAAATATGTGAAAAACGCTGATTTGGGATAAAACTGGGTCCAGGTGCTCAAGTCACCAGGCTCAGGATATACTCTCTATCTTGTCCTGATGGCTGTACTTTCTTTTGTATCAGCCTTGAATTCATAGAAGCCCCTTGCATTGTGACCAGAATATCTAGTAATTGTCCTGTGACTCTGCCACCAAGAAACAATAATCACCAAATAGGCCCTAGAGCTGACTTTTTGGTTCTTTTTGGCAAAGCCTTGGTTTTATGTTCTTCCTGTTGCCAATTACTGTAGCCAGCACAGTATAGTTCTTTGTTTCCAATATCTGTTCTGCAAGCAAATCCTTAGTGCCTAAGAATGACACATGCCCCAAGGTAACATTGGCTTACCAGAGAATGGGGAGAAATAATTCGCCTTGCAAATCCAGGTGTCACTCACAGAATGACTGTAACCAAATATTCTGTTACCAAGGAACAAGCCTAGGTTGCAGGGAAAGCAACTGAGCAAGCAGCTGTATCTCCTGGTCGCCATTGTCATCTTTCTAGAGCTAGGAAAACCTCTCTGGTTGGAGAATGTCCTTCAAAGCTAAGCAAGCCTCAGCTGGATTCTTTAAGCTGAGCCAGGAAGAATGGGTCTTTAAGAAGACCCAAGGGAATAAATGGAAAGAAATATAAATACTGGTGTTATAAAGATTTCTTTTTATAAATATCATAAAGTAGGAGAAAATATTGGTTACCAGCATCTTTTCCAGCGTGGCCCCCAGCTTCTGATATGGCCTATGCTTTTTCTGGTACATTCAGGTCTCCCTTTAGTACCCATCCGTTAGTTAGAAGGAAGCTGAAGGTTTCCTCAGGTTCACAGGTGCTTGGAGGAATGTACTCATGCTAGGGCATGAGACCTTGTTCATTAAAACACGATTTCAGTTAGTTCCCTGGTATTTTCCAGAAAGAAGTTGCCTGCTTCTTGAGAAGCAGTGGGATGGCTCAGAGGACAAAAGGCCTGGAACCTACATGGAGGGTTGCCCTCTGACCTGTGTACGTGCATCACGGTACGAGAACACAAACACACATACATCGTCTTTCTCAATAATAATAAATTAATTAAAAAAATAATGATTCTATAGAGGAAGCAAAGAAGGAGTCTGCTGAGGAAGAACTGTTTCTGTGTGGGTCATCTTGTGTGAACAGGGATTCCTCACTGTTACTTTGCTACCATAAGGGAAACGTCCTCCTCCTTCTTTTCTGTTTTGCTCTGATTTATTTTTCTCTTTGTTAAATAACAACAACAACAACAACAACAACAAAAACCATTGGAGGATAAATTTCTAAAGTGCACTAGCTTTTGATAAGTTCATCTGACTTGATTTTTTTAAAAAAGTGACAAAATCTGTACACACTGCCTCCCCCCAAGATAACCTTGATTCTGTATATTTGCCACATGGTGCTATAGCTTGGTCCAGGTCTAGAAGTCATTCAGCATAGTAGGATCTCATTGCCTTGTGACCAATTAGTTGTGAACTATTCATTCAAAAATATTTCAAGTGGATGCTGAGGGAGAGAGAGATAATTAGTTTTCTCCAAGAGCTAGCTCCTAAAAGGTTATCTAAATCCAAATTGTCAGCTCAGCCCTAAATACAGGTACACAGGAGTATCACTAAACGGACTAAGACCATTTTATACATACACACACACACGCACACACATGTGTGTGCACTTATAAATGTATCTAAGTATATGTAATAATAATAAAGACAAGGACAAGAAATTAAAGGGAGTGGGGGGCATGGGAAGATGTAGAAGGGGACTGGTAGGGATGGAAATAATGCAAATACAATACATATGGAATTCTGAAAAATACTTTAAAAAGCACCTTCAAATGCCACTAGTTTGAATATTTATCATAAACATGTTGATTTTTACATGTTTTTCTACTTTAAATTAGATTAATAGTCTAGTTATACAAATTTAAATATTTAAATAAAATAAATTGTTGGTTTTTCAGTATTTTCATGGTAAGTATTCTTGAGAGCCATGATCATAAATGTAGACTGTCCCATTTCTCTGAGCTTGCTCTTTTCTTAGCGCCACTGTTGGCATCAGCACGTCTACTTTCTTGTTCTTGTTGTTGTTGTTACTGTTTTTTGTCTGTTAGTAAGTACAGAGCCTGACTGACCTCACTGGAAATGATGTGAAAGATCAGGTCAAGATTTATTTGGCTTTAGCGTGCTGCAGTTCTAGGATGGGTTGGGATTCTTGTTTCCTCATTCCACTCAAATGATGCTGGCTATGATGTTTTCACACTAGTGTGAAAATTTGTCAAAAGGTTGTTGAGAATAAATAAGACCTAGCAAGATCGATACCTTGAAAGAAAATGTTCCTCCACACCATGACTCACATTCTGAATCTATGAGAGTCAACACAGTGCGAAACAATATGTGCATGTCAAAACAAACCCAGGCTACCTATTTAATCCAGAGCATAGTTTATACTGACAGTGCTGTATTTAAGAAGGAACTGAAAGCCCAATTAGAATAGCTTTTGTAGTTTTTCACATTTTAAGACTTGATTTCTTTCCAAAAGAATACAAATGATTTTGCATGAAACTAAGCAAGTATTTAAAGATGCACTGCTATTGCGATAAACTTCTCCCGTTCTCATTTTTTGGTTTACTTGTGGTCAGTTGTTCATGTTATAGTTTTCAAGTCAAGCTGTAGGCCTCTAACTGTCGATCATTCTCAAAATATTCTTTGTTTTTGTCTTTTCACTCTTCCTTTCTAAGAAATGATTTACAATATTCTCACATACGTAAGAAAGTTCCATAAAGTTTATCCCCTGGCTCCTAAGAGCTGAAAACTTATAATTAATTTTCCCTAGACTGGACTGGGGTAGAGATAATGTATGATTAGGTTAACTGTCCTTAGGAATTACAATACAAAGAGGCCTCCTTAACTTAGAGCCTCCTCTAAGTTTAGGTGACTGAGACCTCTCAGAATGGATCTAATATGCAGCATTTGCCCAAAGTGACCCGACAACAAATCATTTCAGTAATGAACATTTTATAGGAACATTGCTCCTTGGAACATTCGAAGAAAATGCCACTGTGTTGCCTTTAAGAAGAGAAAAGGCTGGGCGTGGTGGCACATGACTTTAATCCCAGCACTCTGGAGACAGAGGCAGGCCCATCTCTGTGAGCTCAAGGCCAGCCTGGTCTACATAGTGAGTTCCAGGACAGCTGGGGCTACAGGGAGACCCTGTCTCCAAAAGACGAAAAAAAAAGGAAGAGAGAAGCACAGGAATTATAGATGGTGATGTGTTTGATTATTTTTGGCTCAAATATTTTCTTTCTATAAAACAGATACATTCTATGACTCCAACTTCATTTCTTCCCTCTACTTCCTGTTTATTGCTAGGTCTGAATTTCACATAAAAATTTCATTAGCAAAATGTCACTTTCTGAAACTTCAAGGGGTATTTAGAATACCTTATAAAACCACAGCAATTTCTAAAAGTTCACACTAACCAAGAATTTTAATGAAAAAATATTTCTTAAAACCACTAAAGAAGGTCTTCTATGTGTTTCCAAAATCCATGACAATTTGGGATCTTGACCTTGGTACCAGTGTACAGACACTTTGAGGAACTCCAGACTTTGTTCTAGTTCTAGAAGGAAGCCTTCCTTTGTACTCAGATGCATTTATAATGGTCACTATTATTAATAACAATCCCACATTATAAAAGCTAACACATAGATCTGGTAATGTGGAGAAAATAATTCCTGATTATTATGTCATTTCACAGTAAACATGCCAGAAACTTTATGTGATAGAAGGACTTGTTCAATTCCCAGGGCATTAAAAGAAAAACAGTAATAGGATAGGACATGCCATATCCATCCCTCCCCACCTCAGTTATTGTCCTTGCATTCTCCTATCCTTCCAGAGCTGTCTTAAAACACAGATCTTGCAGCCTCCAACAGTATCGACTTTTCATCATTTTTCCATGTTCATTAAAGCCAATTTTAGAAAACTACCATGATTTCTGGAAGCCAGAAAAAGTCTTTTCACTACTTTTCACTGGGTTGTATGAGACTTTGCCTCAAAAATATAAATAAAAAATTTACTTTATTTGTAAAACATTTTAACTTATGAAGGTGATCTATGGAGTAACATTGCTGTCTGTAAAACTGGACTTGGAGGAATATTACAAGGAGCGTAGGAAGAGCTGAAGTGGCAAAACCCCAAAAGCCATTCCCAGTGACAATATGTGCAGAGAGTGAGGTGGTGTTTAGAACTGCTAATGGTGTTTTAAACAGGTCAGAAAAATATTCCCATTTTATTTTCTTTTTCATTATTTATAATTTTTATTTTTATGTGTATGAGTATATAGCCTGCATGTATGTAAATGCACCCATCTTGTACAATGCCCATGGAGGTCAGAAGAGGGCATTGTATCTCCTGGAATCAGAGTTATGGATGGTTGTTAGCCTCCATGTGGGTGCTGGGAATTGAACACAAGTCCTCTGCAAGAGCAGCCAGTGCTCATAACTGCTCAGCCATCTATCCAGCCCAAACATTTCCATTTTCACATTGAAATTCAGAGAGAAGATACCAAATAATATTTTGAGTTCTATTTTTTTTTTTTATCTGGAAGAATCTTCCTGCAAATGCTTCAAAGACCTTAGCCAATAGAGAATACTGTTATAGAAAAATTAACATCAAACTGATAATGAGTCATTCAAAATGCTAGGCTGGGAGGAACTGAGAGTCACACTTCAGCCATGTCAACCTCACAGTCAATTCTAACTTATACAAGCTGTTCATCATTTATTATACTATACATTGCAATTCCAGCAGGACAGAACGTTCTATGTCCTGAGGCTTATGTGCTGAGGCTTATGTGTTTTCTGGATCAGGGACAATTGCAGAAGAGGAGGTGGAAAGAGTGTAAGAAGCAGGCTTGGTGCATGACCATAAGGAGACAGAGACTTTCAGGTCACTGGGAACGTGCTCATATGAATTTGCAACAATGGTGACAACATGCACAAGACTCATGCTGATTCAATCAGACAAAAATCCAGCATAGAACGAGGGAAACGGGCTTCAGGTTCCAACCCTAGCGGAAGAACTATTGGCAGCTGATTACTGCTGGGTGAGGATTTTCTTTAAGGGAATGGCTCTAGATAGGTTGACTAGACTCCAGTGACTGAACTTGCCCTGAGGGACATCTGGGTACAAAAACTTGACTGGATAGAACTTAACATATATGACAGAATGCATGAAATCCAATAAGGGCATTATGGGGGATTTGGATGGGGATCTAAATTAGATTAAGATTTATTCTATGAAATGCACAAAAACTCAGTGAAATAAGAAATTTTGTTTTTGTCCTCTCACCTCTCCCTTTCTGACTGCTTTGTGTATATTCTTCACCCAATTCTTTTTCCCAACATAGCTTGCTACTATACCAATCCTTCACAAATAACTGATATAAGTGCCTCCTTTTGGTTGTTTTTCCTTTAAAGCTTATTTGAAATCTTTCAGAGTACATTGTAGCCTGCCTGCAATTCGTTTCCTGAGTTGCATCTCTGTTCAGCCCAAATAAACTTTTATTTCCTTCCTTCGTCTCCCTCCCTCCCTGCCTCTGTCCTTCCCTCCCTCCTTCTTTCCTCCTTCCCTCCTTCCATCCCTCCTTCTTCCCTTCCTCCCTCCCTTCCTCCTCCCCCCTCTCTCTGAATTGTGAATTTACGTGTATAAGCTTATTCCCTCCCTCCTTCTTCCTTGCTCCCTCCTCCCTCCCTCATTCCTCCCTCCCTTCCTCCTCCTTTCTCTCTTTCTCTGAATTGTGAATTTGTGGGTATGCTTATTGCCTTCTTTTCTCCCCCTCCCTTCCTCCCACCCCTCGCTCCTTCCCTTCTCCCTTCCTTCCTTCCTTCTTCTCTCACTCTCTCTTTCTTTCTCTCTCTCTGAATTGTGAGTTTATGTATGTGTATAAATGTGTGTTCCTGCTGTACTCCAGGCTAGTTGACCTACAAGATAGATTCTGAGGATTCTCCTGCTTCTGCCTACCATCTCTTTATAGAGACGTGCTGGGACTATACACATGTATACTGCTGTGTTGGGCTTGTACATGGGTTCTGGGGCTCCCAACTCAGGTTTTTTCCAGCTTACCTGACAAACGCTTTTGTACCCATTGAACCATCTCTCCAGACTATGATTCTCAATCAACTTGTGCCTTGATTTATCTTAAGAGTCACCACTAACAGATAGCTGTGCTTTCTGAGAATTGTACTGTACATTTTATATACTCATAACATTTTATTAGGTACTTTTTGAGAATTTAAAGATAGTTGTTGCAGTCATTTAGCTTAGCACACTTTCAATTTTTCCTTCTGGAGTATGTGATAGGTATATTCAATCATGTGACCTTACTAAGTGTGATGGTCAGTGTTATCAGCTTGACAGAATCTAGAATCTCCTGGAAAATGGGTCTCTGGGCATGCCTGTAGAGTACTATCTGAATTATGTTAATTGATGTGGGAAGACACATCTCAACTGTGGTTAGGACCATCCCCTGGGCAGAAGATCTGGGACTGTATGAATGGAGAAAGAAAACTAACCAGCAGCAAACATTCATTGCACACTTTCCTGCCTGGAGAAGTTGTGTAAGCAGTTGCTTCAAGCTCCTGCTGTCTTGATTTCCCCAACATGATGGACTGTGCCTACAACTATGAGTAAAATAGACCTTTTCTCCCTTAAGTGCTTTTGTCAGAATATTTTATTGCAGCAACAGAAAAGCATCCTAAGACACTATTGTATTAAAGAAAAACTGTTTAAAGGTCTTGAGCATTGCTTTAAATGCCACCAGAAAACACAAAGACTATAAGGGATATTAATTTAATCAATGTTGTTTGAAAAAGTAAAACTGGTTTTTTCTTCAATTGAGTCTTTAAATTTCCACCTTTAAAAGGGCAGGTAGAGTTGCTCAGCGTGTAAGACATTTGCCATCATGACTGATGACTTGAGTTTGATCCCTGGGACCTTCTTTGTGGAGAAGGAGAAATGACCCACACAAGTTGTCCTCTGACCTCTACATGTGTGCAGAGGCACCCCTGTACCCATATGCAGACACATATACTAAAAAGTAAATAAATGTAATAACAAACTTTTAAAAAGGCATGCCTGTATTTGGACCCTCCTATAGAGGGTAAAATAGCTCTCCCTCTCCAGCCTTAGTGATTGAAAATATAAGCTGTATGATTTTATGGTGTGCAATGTGATGTTAGATATATGTGTACATTAGAAAAACTTACCATAATTAAGCAAATTCACATGTCTATCAGTACACAGTTTTTGTAAATATGTGATGGGCACACTTAAAATCTACAGTCTTAGAAAAATTCAAGTACATGATACATTATTATAAAGTTCAATAATAGTGCTGTATACTAGCTCTTCAGATAATTCCATTTAAAAGGCATTTGGTCAATACAGCACATGTATGCACTCACTCATTCTCTGACCCCTTAAAAACACCTTTTTACTCTCTGCTATCTGTGAGTTCAGCCTTTTTAGACTCCACATATAGGAGAAATCATGTGGTATTTGCCTTTCTGTGCCTGGATTATTTCATTTAACTTAATGTTATCCAGGTTCGTCCATGTTGCTGAGAATGGCAAGCATTTCAAATTTGGGGTGTCTTCAAAACATTCCTCTGTGTGTGTATATGTGCATGTGTGTGTATGTGTGTTTATATGTACACATGTATATACTCTTTATGCATTCATCCTTCAGGGAACACTTAGGCTGTTTTTGTACTGTGACTGCTATGAATAATGTATTGAACAAGAGAATGTAGATACCAACCTCCTCAAGATAGATACATTTTATATCTTTTGAGGATATTCTATGCTCAGAAACTGAATTGATAGAAATTGAATTGAAATTGATATAGTAGTTGACTTTTAATTTTTTTAGGAAACCCCAGAGTTTGTATCTTAGTTACTTTCTTCTTGCTCTGATAAAATTTTCTGACAAGAGCAACTTAAGGGAGAAAAGATATATTTTGGTCTATAGTTCCAGAGGGATGCAGTCCCTCAAGGAAGGGAAATCATGGCAGTGGGCAGAGAGGGCATGGTGGCAGAAGCAGGAGTCATTCCACACTCAGGAAGCAGAGTGTGAACAGGAATTGGGTTGAGACTATAAAGCCTCCAGGCCCATTCCCAGTGACTCAGTTCCTCCAGCAAGGTGCTACCTCCTAAAGGTTCCACAGCTTTCCCTAATGGCCACTAGCTGGGGTTCTAAGTAGGTGTTCAAACACATGAGTGATGGGGAACATTTTGCATTCAAACTACAACTGTTGACTTAATGGCTATGATATTGTACATCTGCCCTTTCTCTACATCCTCACACTAACTATGCTCTGATGCTTCAGTTCTCATCCTAACTGAATCCCACTCTGGCTTTGATTTGCATGATTCTGGTGAGTAGGGGTGCTAGAGCAGTTTTATTACTTTCTGGTCATCTGTATGTCTTCTTTGACAATGCATTTACTAAGGTACATTGCCTACTAAAAAAATCATGTTATGTGATTTTCTGTTATTGAGTTACATGAGTTCCTTATGTAAATTCAGCGATTGCATTCCACCTTAATTTTTAAGACAAGGCTTGTTATTGAACTAGGGGCTCACTTAATTGGTCTGTCTTTGTTCCACTAGAGCTGGGGTTATAGATGCAGGCCACCATGCCTTAGTTTTTTATTATTGTTGTTGAGGATGATCCAGACTCAGTTCTTCATGCTTAGCAGCAAGCAGTTTACCAATTGATTCATCCAATCACCATAAACTAATCTTAATGCTTACATGGAGGGGCATATACACAAGTTCATTCGTAGGCTCCAGTGAATGAATTCACACCAAGGGACATCTGGATACACAAACTCGGCTTGATAGGCCTTAACATACATGATAAAATGCATGAAGTCCTGTTGGTGGGCCATGGAAGGTATAGATAGGGAAGGATTAAGAGGTATTATATTAAAACCACAAAAAATCGGTAAAAAGTGTATTAAAAAAAAAAAAACCTTAAAGCAGCCAACACAATATTGAAGAACAAAGTAGAAAGCCTGATAATAATACCTGTTGTCAAGACCTACCATAAAGCTCTTATAATCAAGACAGGTGTCAGTAAAATAATAGATCAACAGAATAGATGAGACAGATAATAAGCAGACATATAACAATTTAATCAACTGATCTTGTCAGAGGAGTATGGGAAGTGCAATGAAACACAAATACTCTTTTGAGTTAATTAAGCTAAACAACTGAAAATGCAAGAAAAAGAAAAGAGAATCAAAATGCACACCTAATGTTTTTCATAAAATTTCCTTTGAAGTGGAGATAAACTAAATTTAAAATGCAGTTATTAAATTCTTAAAAGATCACATGAGTGACAATCTGCATAACTTTCTGTCAGTTTCTCAATTTAGTGCAAAGAGGAGCAAAGACAATTGATAAACTGGACTTCATTAAATTTAAAACTTATGAGAAAAACATGACAGAGAATGAGAAGACAAGTCACAGAGTAGGAAAAACATATTTTGGGAGACAGGTGTAGTAAACAACTTCTCAAAAATGAATAAAGGGCTCTGCTTCCCTGGGTCTGCAGGATCTGTAGGCCTCTCTCCAACCTGCAGGCCTTTCTCCAGCACGCAGGCCTCTCTTAGGGGTAAGTCCATTGCACCCTCTGCCCCAGGCCTTTCTCCAACTCCCCCACCTCATTCACCCTACCATCTCCCCTGCCAATCTCTCCTCCTAGCCTGGGTCCTGTCCCATTCTTTGCCTTGGGGTCCCAGACAACTGGGGAACTACCACTGCTTCCTGATCCTTTGGATCCAGACCAACTCAGTGCCTTCTCAGGTCCCCAGGAGCACTCTGGGTATGGCCCCGACCTCACCTCCCTCTACTTACCTGGGTGTGCACCACCCGCCAGCCTCTTTCCAGAATTCTGGGGCTGACCTTTCCTCTTCCTGATCCTTTGCATCCAGACCAACCCAGCTCCTCAGTGCAGTTCCCAGGAGCCCTTGGGGCTGCTTCCTGCCCCCATCTGCCTTTGCATCTCTGGGTGGCAACGGCCATTACCTGCCCTAGACCAGCATCTTTCCTGGGCCAGATCCCAGGCCAGTCCAACTCACAAATTCCTGAGGCCAAAATCTTTCATGGAGGGATCCAGACCTTAGGAGAAAGCCTGAGAGCATCTGCTCCTCCTCTGACTTGGGCCTCTGTGGGAACTCCTGAAGACAAAAGCAATCTGGCCATTCCAATATAAAATCAAAATAGTAACCAGCTTTTCATGCCCAAAAAGTAAACCACAAAGACACATAAAGTCCAAGGTAAACCACAAAGACATATAGAGTTCACAAAAAGAAGCAGACCCAAACTTGAAGGCTTGAGTCTCACACAAGAATCAAAAACTACAAAAGAAATCCACATGTCAAAATCACAGAGAAAAAATAATAACATGAAAACCAAAATAACATATCCCCACCAAATACCAATAATCCTTGTGCTGGGTAGCTTTAGTGTCAACTTGACACACCTGGGTTGAGGGAGCCTCAATCGGGGAGTTGCCTCTATTGGGCTGGCCTGTAGCCATGTCTGAGGGGCATTTTCATGATGCGTGATGTGGGAGGGCCCAGCCCACTGTGGGTGGTGCTACCCCTGGGCAGGTGGGTCTGTGTTGCATAAGAAAGCAGGCTGAGGAGGGGCCAAGGGAGCAAGCCAGTAGCACTGTTCCTCCATGGGCTGTGCTCCAGCTCCTGCCTCCAGGTTCCTGCCCTGAGTTCCTACCTTGGGCTCCCTGATGAACTGCGACCTGGGAGATGTAAGCTGAATAAACCCTTTCCTCCCCAAGTTGGTAGTGGTCAGAGTGTTTTTCACAGCAATGAAGAAACAAACTAAGACAGTCCTCTAGAGGAGTACAATGAGAACCACTGAGAGATAATGCAGGACATGGAACTCAAAAGAACAATTATAAATGATAAAAGAATTCAGTGAATTTAAAGAACACACAAAGAAATCAAAGAACTGAAGAAAGATAGGGATAAACTTCTGAATGAATTCAGAAAAGAGTTAGAAATATTGAAGAATACTCAGGCTGAAATTAAGAAGGGAAACACTCAGTTCGCCAATTAGAAATGAAAGGGACAGCCTCACCAATAGGATGAGTGAAATGGAAAACAGAGTATCAAGACTGGAAGTTAAAGTGGATGAACTAGACCACTCAAACAAAGATTATGAAAAATTTAAGAAATCACAAGAATGGAATATGCAGGAATTTTGTGACACCATGAAAAGACCAAAAGAAGAAGTAAAGATGGCTATTAAACATCTTAAAAGATGTTCAACATCACTAATAATCAGGGAAATGCAAATTAAAACCACTTTAAGATTTCACCTTACCCCAGTCAAAATGGCAACGATCATGAAAACAAATAACATGCAGATGCAGGGAAATAGGAACCCTCATCTACTGCTGATAGGACTACAAACTGGTGCAGCCATTATGGAAATCAGTGTGGGCAAATCTTAAAATACTAAAAATAGATCTACCATATGATCAAACTATACCACTCCTTAGCATATACCAAAGGACTTGATACCCCACTACTTGCTCAGCCATGTTTATTGCTGCTCTTTTCACAATAGCTGAGAAATGGAAACAACTGAATTGTCCCTCAACCAACGGATAAAAGATGAAAATGTGTACATTTGCACAATGAAATTCTACTCAGTAGTAAGAAATACAAAATCATGAAATACAGGTAAATGAATGGAACTAGAAATCATTATAAAAAAATTGACATATGTTCTCCCTCATATGTGGATCCTAGAAACAGACCCTGATAAATAAGTATGTAACCTGACATAACTACAGGACACAGGATAATGGAAAGGAAACAGGGAGGTAAAAGAAAAGAAAGAATCTGAAAGAGAAGTACAGTAGGAAACAGGCCTTAATAAGGGAGATATGGATAAAAATTGGGTTAGTTTAAGGGAAGGGGGAGGGAAGGTTATACAAGGAACCTAGGGGATAAAGGGAAAGAAGGAGCTCGAGAGGTAGAACCATAGGAGAAGGGTATTATTAAGGGAAAAAGGGGGAAATGGGGACACCTTAAGTGGGAGAACCATGATGGAGCGGTGAGACAATGTGAGAGATAAACGGTGCCTAGCTAGTTTTGAAAACTAGAGGAAACCATATTACTCCTACAAACTACTGACAAATTATACATAGCAGATCAAGAAATATATGTCTAGGCAAGGTTTATCTGAGAACAATTGGTCTTTGCCCAAGATTTATCTACATGACACACAGTAATTAAAAGTACCAGACTGGTGGAACTAACCTTCTTGGATGTTTAACAGACGTTCTCTGAGGCCTATAATAATTTGGTCTGAGGGACATAAAGGACAGTTTTTGCTCCTTGCCCTCCTAGGTCTACTAGTTCCAGGGGACTATGAGCATCTCTCAAAATGTCCTGTAATGGTAGTGGGTCACTGTCCTCTGATCAAAGAGGTCAAGGAGACTCCACCAGATGGACTTGAACCAGTGTCCAGTCTTCAAAGAGGAGGGTCAACACAGAGGAATCATTTCCTCCATGCTTCCAAGCGAAGCCAATCATTGTCGAGTAGGACCTTTGACTTATCTTCACATAGGTGGAACTGGTAAAAGAAAGAAGCCAGGGGCTGCTCCTAAGCCCATGTGACCCCCGAGGGACAGATCCTCAAATGACCTTAAGAGTAAAAATAAAGTGGTTTATCTGGTCCAACTGTATAGCCTTAAACACTCAAAAGGAAAGTATAACCAAAGATTATAGGGGCCAATATAATTTTTTAAGAATCCATATGCATAGCTAAAGGCTACATAACAAGCAAGAATGCAGACTGGCAATACCTTCTTTTGAGTTGTTGGTGAGGGCGGCCAAAGTGACTCCAAGATAGTAACCCAGCACAGAACTGGAAAGTGAACAATCATATCTAAAGGAATATTGACAACTGATTACTGCTAGATGAGGAACAGCTGACGCTCCTAAAACACAGACCTCTAAATAGGCTGATTAGATTCACCATAATGGCAAGTAGTGGGGAATGGTTGGAGGTACCAACAACACAGCAGACAGTAGCAGGGATATCATAGTATAAGGGCTCTAGTTGGGCGAGGGAGGCTATGGGAGGGTGCCATCTGGGAAGTGGGTGTATAGTTGAACGAGATGGTTTGGGATGTTTTGTGTGATACACACACACACACACACACACAATCAACAAATTTAAAAAAAATGTATTATATTTCAGGAGGAAGCATGGAAATTTACATCATGCTAATTAGTAGAGGTCATAAACAATACCATTGAAATCTACCCGATGATTTTATAGACATACGCAGGTGCCCAGGATCCAAATGCAACCAATTACAAATATTAATAATCAGATACATACAGATTAGAGATGCAAGCACCAACATCTTAGTGTTAGTAGCAAAAACGATGAGTCTTTCTGCAAGGAACAATATATTCTAAAATGAAATGGAAATCTTTTTTAAAGGTTAAAAACTCATCGAATTTTACGTCTTACAGGGCTTATACTGAGTTCAATAATATATAACTGTATTAACTCAACTGTGAACCTAGAAACTTGCACCTACTTGTGAAAGAGATGTACTCTTGCTCTGGAGTATGTTACTGAATATGTTAAATCTGTAGTGAAATGCTTCTAGGTTCACAGATTGTAGTTATTAAAAACAAAAAATATATAATAATTAAAAATGATAATTTTGCAAAGCATAAAAATTTGCTCCTTAATAATAATAGATGTGAAAACATTATCATTGAAATCTACCTGATATCTTTATACCCATGCTCACATGCCAAGGAGCTCAGAAAGTAACTGACTGTGACTAGTAATAATCAGATATATAGAAATTAGAAACACATGTGCAAACATCTTAATGTCAATTGCATTAAAAAGAATTTTTCTATATGAAACTTGTATTTTAATAATGAAATGGAGATCATTTTTAAAGGTTAAAAGCTCATTTAATTTTATGTCTTATAGAGTTTATACTGTGTATAATATTGTATAACTGTAATAATTCAACTGTAAACCTAAAATTGTGCAGCCAATTTTGAAAGAGATTCATCCTAGCTCAGAAAATTGTTATTGAATATGTCAATGCTGATGTAATGAAATGCTTCTTCTAAGTATGTGGTTATTAAATAAATAATTTTTAAAAACCTGACCCCAAAAAACATAGTTGAGACAATTACCAGAGTTAAAGAATCAATTCATCAGTAAGATGTGTAAGAATAATAAATGTGCATGCACCAAATAAAAGCACTTTAAAAATGTAAAACAATAACAGAGAATTAAAAGAAATACAAATTTATAAAAAAAGAATAAAGGATGTGTAAAACTCAATAACAAGGAAGTCAAGAACTTAGTTAATCAGTAAAAAAAAGGACTCAAACCGGCACCTTGACAAAGAAGGTATACAAATACCAAATAAGAAAAATGAAAGGATATTTGGCATTACATTATTTGACATTATGTTTAAATAACATTATATGCTACTGTAGTGTGGAAAAAATAAAACAAGAAAATAGTTCTGTAAATCTACTCACATGACTGAAATCCAAAATACTGACCACATCAAATGAGTGTCAGGAGAAGAAACTACAGAAAATCTCTTTCGTTCATTGTGGGAATACAACACAGTGCAGCCACTTTGGGGGGCAGTTTTCCAATTACTTATAGAACTATATGCCCTCTTTCTTATGATCTAACAATTGTTCTCTTTTATACTTAACCAAATGGGTTGAAAACACATGTCTACAAACACAAAAATCTACAAATGAGTGTTTATGGCAGTAACATTCACAGTTCCCCAAACCTGGAAGCAGACAAGATGTCCTTTAGGACAGGAGTAGATAAATATACCTTGATACATCCCTACAATGTAACATTGACCTGTGATAGAAATGGATCTGTTAAGCTGTGCAAAGACACTGAGGAAACTTAAAAGGATATTGCTAAGCAAAATGTCAAACTGAAAAAGCTACATGTGGTATAATTCCAGTAATGTTGGCTTTCTGGACAGTCAGAACTGTGACACAACAGTGGTTCCCAGTGACGGAGAGAAGAGGGGTATACAAGCAAATCATAAAGGATTTTAGGGTAACGAAACCACTCTGTATGATATTTTAATGGCATATGCATCCCACTATGCATTTGTCAAAACTAATAGAATATACATTTACAAGAGTGAACTCTGAGTGGTGATGGGCTAGGTTTGGTTGTCAGCAGGATATACACTTCTATAAAATTGATTTATTGGAGGATGGATTGCTGTGGATATATGGTTACGGAAAGCGTATGGTAAATCTCTGTCTTTTGTTCTATCATTTTATTCATATCATTTCATTTTCCTGTATACGTAAAACTTCTCTAAAATTTTTAAAAATTAGGTTCAGTTTTCTGTAACTGAAGAATAATAACAACAGTCCTAATCTCATAAGGTTGTCAGGAGTGTGAAATGAGATAAACACTTATTAAACTCTGACACATAGTTGGATCTCGATAATTATCAGATCCCCTTGGGAAATTCTTTCTGCCACTGACCCTATGTGCAAATTCCATGTACTTTTCTTCAGTCATTTCCCACTCTAAGTAAAAAAGAAGTGTCAAAACTATGGTTTTTAACCTTTCTGTTCTGTAAAATAACTAGTAATTCATTTATTTAGTAAGTATTAGCTATGCAATTCAGGTGCTCTGTGCTTCATAAGAACAGTGTAAAAAATTAAGATACAGAACATTAACTCTCTAGAAGAAGCATTCATCTACTTGTGAAGAAAGTAAATACAAAGGTAGCAACTGACATTTATATATAATTAATGGCAGAACTGAGTGCTATAAAAGTGCCATGAAACTTTTTTAAAGCAGTGTTTTTTAACTTATTGTTATTGTCATATCTACCTCCACTCATGTCCTCCAGCTCCCCACAACTTGCTGCAGCTTCCCCAAACATACCTCTCTCTCTCAACTTTTTATCCTCTTTTTTGCTAATGACCCACTGATTCCAGTTTGTGCTGCCTATATGCATTGACAACATAAGAGTAACCATCACCCAAATTAAAGTGACTGTCCCTCTCCCTGTAGCCATCAACTGCCAGCAGTTCCTCAGCTAGGGGAAAGGCCTCTGGAATACTTCTCCCTTTCATGCTGGAATTTCTATCAGGCTTGCTTTTGTGCAGATCTTCCACAGGTAGCCACAGCCACTGTGATTTCATGCATACAACAGTAATGCTATATCCAGAGGACAGCCATTCATAGCTCTCACCTTCATCCTCCTGATCTTAAATCCTTTCTCCCTCTTCTTCTGCAATATTCCCTGAGCCTTGGTGGGTGGGTGGGGTGATATAGATATCCCATCTATAACTGAGCAATCACAGTGGCTTATTCCTAGCTCTTTAAATAGTTATGAGTCTCTGTGTTACGAATATACACTGCAGCAAGAAGTGTCTCAGGCCAAGATTGGGAACCATACAAATGTATGGATATAAACAAATTTTTACAGGGCAGTTTGACAACATGAACATTTAGCAAAAAAAAATCAAAAGGTCTTCTCTTTGAGCCTCTGACTTTCCTGGTCAGAAGTTTTGACTCTATTTACAGTACTAAGCATGAAGTCCTTCCTATGGAGCTGGCTTGAAATCCAATTAAAAGAGCAGTCGGTTACCACTATAAACTGTCCTGATATTATTGTACCAGTGCACACATCTTGTCTGACAGGTCAGTATTGTAGTTTGTAAGGTCTAGGGCTGGGGAAGATCACTGAATTTTTAAATTAAAGATTATAGGAAAGTTTGGAGAAAGCCCTATGGAACTACTTCACAATCTACAGTTATTTATAGTGGACTCAATGAAACTATTGTTCCTTTTGCAAAAAGCTTGAACCTTTAAAGGGTTCTGTGTTTGATAGTCTAAATGTTGTCTTCAGTTTCTTCAAGGACAAAAGCAAAGGATTAATTGGAAGAAAGATGCCCTGGAATTCTATGAGAAAAACAATCAACACTTTAACTATAAAAAGAGGGGCACCCCAGACACCTGGGGAACCACCACTGCTTCATGCTCCTTTGCATCCAGACCAACTCAGCTCCTTCTCAGATCCCCAACACCCTGGGCCTAGCCCCACCTTCACTTCCCTCTACTTCCCTAGGCCTGCACAACCTGCCAGCCTCTTTCCTGGCCACTGGGGCTGACCTTTCTTCTTTCTGATCCTTTGCATTCAGACCAACCCAGCTCCTCAGTGCAGTCCCCAGGAGCCCTTGGGGCCGCTTTCTCCCCCCATCTGCCTTTGCATCTCTGGGTGGCATGGCCATCACCTGCTCTAAACCAGCATCTGTCCTGGGCCCAGTCCCAGGCCAGTCCAACTCACAAATTCCTGAGACCATAATCTTTCCTGAACTTAGGAGAAAGTCTGAGAGCATCTGATCCTCATCTGACTTGGGCCTCTGTGGGAACACCTGAAGACAAAAGCATTCTGGCCACTCCAACATAAAATCAAAAGAGAGAACCAGAAGCTTAGAGGAACCAGCTTTTCAAAGTTTATAAAAAGAAACAGACCTAAACTTGAAGGCCTGAGTCTCACACAAGAATCAGAAAATACAAAAATTCACATGGCAAAATCACAGAGAAAAAATTACAACATGAAAAACCAAAATAACATATCCCCACCAAATGCCAATAGTCCTCTAGAGGAGTACAGTGAGAACCCCTAGAGATAATGCAGGACATGGGACTCAAAAGAACAATTATAACATGATAATCCAGTGAATTTAAAGAACACAAAAACAAAGAAATCAAAGAACTGAAGGAAAATATGGTTAAACTTCGGAATGAATTCAGAAAAGAGAAATACTGAAGAATATTCAGGCTGAAATGAAAAAGAAAAGGAAACAGTAAGCCAATTAGAAATGACAGGAGAAAGCCTCACCAATAGTATGAGTGAAATGGAAAACAGAGTATCAAGACTGGAAGATAGGGTGGATGAACTAGACCACTCAAACAAAGATTATGAAAAATTTAAGAAATCACAAGAATGGAATATGCAGGAAATGTGTGACACCATAAAAAGACCAAACTTATGAATCATAGGCATACAGGAAGGAGACGAATCCCAAGATAATGGCATGGACCAGATCTTCAACAGAATCCTGGAAGAAAATTTGCCCAAATTAAAGAAAGACATGACCATACAAATACAAGAAATATATAGAACACCAATGAGACTGGACCAGAAAAGAAACTCCATGGCACATTATGTTAAAAACACTAAACGTACAAAACAAAGAGACAATACTGAAAGCTGGAAAAGAGAAACAACAAGTCACATATAAAGGAAAACCCATTAGGATTACAGCTGACTTTTCAGTGCAAACTATGAAAGGCCAGAAGAGCCTGGACCAAAGTATTCCCAGTGTTAAATGACCACAGATGCCAACCCAGATTACTATATGCAGCCAAAATATCTATTATAGTTGAAGGGGAAAGAAAAATCCTCCATGACATAAATAGGCTGAAGGAATTTATGTCCACAAAACCAGGCCTTCAGAGAGTTCTGGAAGCAATACAAAGAGGTGAAGAAAGGAATGACTATACCCAAGGGATTATGGAAATAAATTGAATGAAGGTATAACTGTGGAAAAGTACAGATATATCAAGAATGTGAACAGAAATAAAAATGACAGGATTCAATATTCATCTTTCATTAATAACTTTAAATATTAACAGACTGAACTCCCCAGTCAAAGGACACAGACAAGGTGAATGGATTATGTTGGGAGCTACTATTATTATGGGCACAGCCATTGTTACATTAGGCTGTGGCATCTTGCCATGACTTAAGCATTGGAGAAAGAATGCTTCCACATTGGGAGTTTCCCAGCTCTCTGCTTCTGTGGTCTGAGTTGACAGGCAGTGCTTCCCTGATTAATTGGAAGACTTGGAAACATAACTAAAGAGCTCTGTTTCAGGTTATGGGCACCAGAGTTTCTCAGCACCGTTAGCTTGGTTTCTATGTATAATAATGAATTATAGTAGTTGCTAAGAGTAATCACAAACAGTACACCTTATATCTAAGATAGTATAAATATTGTGCAGCTGAATCTTGGACACTGTCAACATTGGGTGAGTTTCGGTTGGTGAAGTTATGTATTCATGGTAGTAACATAATGTATCCTTGGTTATTCCTTGGTTACTCTCTGTTTAGTGATGTATCCTTAGTTATTCCTTGGTTACTCCAGATCTGATTCCTATATAAGCTTGGTTTGGTTCACAGTAAACATGCAGTGGCACATAGACCTCTGCATCTCCTGTGTCTTGATTTCTATCCATTGGGGTCCCCAAGCTCTTCAGGCTTGGACTGTGGTCACTGTACCATGACAGCTGGCATCCAAACATAGACCCCCAACATTGCACCCAGAGCAGGTTTTTAGGGCAGAGTTGTAATTTATGTAAGTATAATGGACAGGGTAAGTCTACTTTTGTTTCTTTAATTCATCATATTCTTCGTAGTAATGAAGGACAAGTTTCTAGAAGGCAGATAGATAATTGTGTGCAAGTAGTTATAGAGTTTAATAGTAAATAGTGTGGTTTCCTGATACAGGAACTTTAGATTTAGAAGTCTGGTACAAAGTTAGAACAAATGTGGAAAAAGCATTTCAGACCGGAGAAATTATACTGCTTGATTTTTGGTCTGTGTGGGCACTCATCTTAACAGCTATTATATTAATTAATCAAGGACCAAATAGCTTGTCACCAACTCAGGTTTTTGTACTTCTAATGAAGCAGCTAATCTTTATGATGTTCCTGAGGCGTTAAAAAATAAAGTTGCTAAGGAAATTCAAGAGGCCACTTCTTCGGAGCCTTCTTGAAATATTCCTGCAAGGAAGGAGTCTTTACTTCCTCCTTGTCCAGCTCCAGGTCCTCAGAGTTTGGACAAAACAGAGGATTCTGATGAGGATTTAGTTATGGCTAGATACATTAGAAGGAAATTGCAGAGACTGATTTTGACTAAGCCTAAAGTGAAAATGAAACCCAAACGAAGGTTGAGAGTAACAATGGCTCTTGCAGAAATTGTTGGCACAAACTTCTGACTCTAAATCTGACTCTGAAATTGTTAGGTCAAAAGCTGCATTTCCAGTTACTCAACATCCTCTTGTCAATGGAATTGCAGTTTCTATAAATCCTCAAAAAGAATTGAAATTGAAACTAAAATGTTTCCGTTGTGGTACGAAGGACATTTAAAGAGGCAGTGCCCTAAGGTATTGTCTCGACCACCAGACAAATGTCCCCGTTGTTTGGGCTCAAGACTGTAAATCTAAGACAGATATTGATGGAAATTTCTTAAGGAATAAACCTATTCTAATGTCTCAACCACAATATTTTGGATGGGAGCTGGAGCCTTCCTCAGGGCCCTTCATAGACGATTAGGGCAACTAACTGTCCGTTTCCTATTAATGTAGCAGCAGATTTTTCCTTAGCCAGAACCTATACTACAATGTCATGGATAGATTAAAAGTAGAGTAGTATGATGTCTCTTTGCATTTTCTTTTAGATACTATTGTTTTCTGAGTTTCTTGTTTCCCTGATGAGACAGCCTATATATCCACGATTGGCATAAATTCGATTAGAAAATTTAAGAATGATAAATGACTTTCCGAAGCTTTTAGGGGATATTAATTGGCTTCATCCTGTGCTTCGTATTCCTACTTACAAGTTACATAATTTATTTTAAATTCTTCAAGATGATTCTGCTCTTAATAGTCCTAGAGTAAACACAATTAGCAAAACAGTAGTTTAATTATGTATGAATAAGTATCCACATTATTTATATTTCTTTACCCCAAGATCATTTACACAAATGGATACATTATTTAGCTTTGGCAGGATTTGGACAAATGTTGTTTCAGTAACTCATCTGCTAGCCTGCTAAGCTAAAGAAAAACATTAAACTGTAATCTTAAAAGTGTAACTGTCTGACTTTTCTTTGATTGCTTTAGGGACTTGTAGTTTTATAACTCACTGATATAAAAATGTCTGTTTTAATGTGTTTCTGAATTTTGTCAATACGCCATTAAATTAAATTTAATTCTCACTCAATCTGAGTAAACAGCTTATTAATGTGTCCAAATAAAAATGTAAGGTAGCTCTGATGCACATTTATTCATTGAGCTTCAACAGAATAGATTTAGTAACAATTTCATGGCACTCCGTTTTGAAAGTATTTTGGGTGAGGCCATCAAAATGTTTGAAGTTTTAGCAGGCAGCTTCTATAATAAACCTGCTTGTGTCCAAAAATAATTGATGCAGATTTTAAAGATAAAATTCAAATTTTATTTACTACTAATATCCTATTACTATAAACGATAAAATTGCTCAGTTGATTCTTCTCCCTTTTATGCCTATTGGATCATTTTCCCAAAAAAGAATTGGAGGATTTGTAAGTACTAATCCTAGTTCTGTTAATTGGGCTATGATGCTACAAGCACAACAGCCTCATGTTAATTTTAAAATTTAAGATAGCTCTTTTGTATGTTTGGTTGATACTAAATTAGATATTTCTATTATTAAAAAGGATGACTGGCCCTTTAATTGGACTACTCAAATTATAAACTGCGATAAGTTCAGCCAGTATCTAGTATCTAC
>NW_008354281.1:4023879-4025015 GCF_000622305.1 Nannospalax galili
TATATATTATAGGTACGGATAAGTTTATTTAGTAGTTCCATAATTTTACTACATAATTTTACTCTACTTATATAAAAATGATTGTCAAGATTGTCAAGATTTGATTTTTTCTTTTGCTTTTTTTAAATTTTATGTTGGTTTACAGAGGACTCAGAATTCAATAGTTAAAATGTCATGTGCTGTTTGAGTTTGCTCTGATGCTGACTCTGGAGATGGAATTGGCCTTTTCACTTCAGACTCAAGCCTATTATCTCAAACTATGTTCTCCAAGATTTTTTCCAGGTTCAGGCTGGCCGCCTGACCCTGTGAAAAGAAAAGGAAACAGCAAAACAGCCTAGGTGTATGAAGCACTGAACAATTAGAATTGTTAAGGCATAAACTTTATTTGAAAGTTATATAGTGTTAATATATATTAGGTAATAGTTTACTTTTGCCGGCTTCAGCACCGGTAGCAGTCTACATTGACTGCCGTTCATAATCTGAGTACATGGGCCGTTGGGTTTCAGGACCGGTGGCAGTCTACGTTGACTGCTGCTCATAATTTGAGTATAAAGATTGGACTGAGTTTTGTATGGTGTCATGTTTTGTATGTTTTGTATGTTTTGGATATGGTTTAAATAGTGCATATTTTGAGCCATTGATTTTAATGATGTCAATTATACTGTGCGCACTTCTAAATCTTTTAACTTACTTTAGTTATTTCTATATATTTTGACCTACTGGTACCAGTTACTATAAATAATGTTACATAGGTGGCTACTGTAGGCTATACTTAGATTGCTTTTGAAATTAGTGCTTGTTGCTTTTAGTTAAGTCAATAGTTCTATAAATTATTTGGATAGTTATACTGTTTGCATGTTTCCATCTTTCAAGTTTGTTTATGTTTCTATAGATACTTGTTCTAGGTTTGCTCTTCTGTTTGTTTATGTTACTTTGGATACTTGTTCTGTGTTATTAGGGTTACTCCTTTATTTGGAAAAACCATTATTATATGAAACATTTGTTAGCTTGCTTTGTTGTTATGGAAATTTCAACTACTATTAATATGGACAATGCTTTTACTTATATTAAGAGATTATTTAGTAGTGAAGTATAATCTATGCTTATTAAAAAATTAAAAAGAAGGAAACATGCAA
>NW_008354281.1:4025380-4030595 GCF_000622305.1 Nannospalax galili
TGTTTTTTATAAAATTTTTAGATTTTGATTGTTATTAATTTTTCCCCTCAAGGTAAAGTTTTTATTTCCTACAGAAAAGCATTTTTTACAGGAATCATCACTCTTGCCTGATTCAATGAATGTCTTGATTTCACTAAATGCATTTCAAAATTGGGTAGTAGAAAAGCTATTAACACCAGGCAAAAGATATGGTTATGTTTCTAGAGGAAATCAAGTCACTTTCTGGCATCTCGATTGATGGATGTGTTTTGTGGCATTATTGCTGACCAGTTAACTCGGCGTTATCAAAGAAAGTTATCATCTCCTACTTGAGTCAGTTTAAAGCTTTGACCAGTTAACTCGGCATTATCAAAGAAAGTTATCATCTCCTACTTGAGTCAGTTTAAAGCTTTCAAGGCTCAATCTATGGTAAATCATTTGGAATAAGGACTTACTCTGGAAAATCTACTCTTAGCCATGTGTGCTCTGATCACTTGCATTTCTGCTGCTGAAATTGCATTTCTGCTACTGTAACTGAGGTAATCTCATGTATTTAATCTCCCTCTCCTTCATCCTTATATTTAGCCTACTACTATGGTTATTAGTTTTCCTGTGAATGTATTGTCACCCCCTTATGAAATCAATCAGCCAAAATTTTCCTTATGAAGAAAAAAACGATTAATTATACTCAGTTTGTGTCTTCTGATATTATGTGCTTTGGAGATCCTCCTTGTTATCCTATAAGAGAGCAAAATTGGATTATTCCAAAAGGTAGCCTTTAGGAAGCTGGTTAGAAGACTGTTAGGATTCTAAGGAGTTTGCCTCAGAGTGTAATCTAAAAATATTTTTCCTATTAAAGATGTTTTATAATGTTATTCCTATAATTTGGGTAGTTGAAAAATAGCTAATCCTCAACCTCAAATAAGAATAGGACATACGTTATATTCTCCTCTATTACATATTTGAAAATTAACTGCTCTTAATGCCTGTAAAAATCTTTGGTGGTACTTCTGCTACTACTTATGACAAAATATTTTATGATTTTACTAAAGTCAAAAATTACAATGTTACAGCTCGCATACACTTTCCCCTAGTGATAAACTTGTCAAAATTGTCATTTATACTTGTCTTAATAATTCTATAGCTTTTAATCCATCTTTTGAATCAGTCATGATTTTAACTCAGTGAAATTCTTTATGGATTTCTGTGAAAATGCATCATTCCTGAGAAAGCAGTCCTGTTCAGGGACTAATTCAAAAGACTGTTATGGTGAGGCAAATGCATGATTGGACTGATTATTGCTGCTGTTTTGGGATTCATCTCTTTAGCTGCTATGGCTACTACCGCTAGTGTGGAAGAAGTCTGTTCCATCACAAGACTTTGTTGAATATTGGCATGATGATTTTCATAAACTTTGGATTAGTAGAGCATCAGGCTCAAATTATCAACAAAAAATTGTTGCTTTTCAAGGGGACTTTATTAGTTAAAATAATTTGATGAAATTGTGTAAAACTGGGTGATTTGGTTGGGAAATAAGTTATTGGAATTGTAAAAGCTATACAATATGTATGTAATTGAAATTCTACTTAATTTTGTATTATTCCTTAGTACAATATGTGTGTGATTGGAATTTTACTCAGATTTGTATTACTCCTAAATTTTATGGTTCTGTTTTTGATTGGAAAAATACAGAATTGTATATTTAAGGCAAAATGGATAGTGTAACTTTAGCAAATACTCTTTCTAATCTCGATCCTTGTGGATGGATTCAAAGTGTATTACATAATTCTGGATGGTCTTCAATAAGCTTGCTAATTGTTCTTTGCATAATGCTTATAGGAAATTGATATGTCTTTTAATGCCTGAACAAAGATGCTCGAAAACACAGTGCTGAGATTCTCTTGTCTTCCCTACATTTTCAAAAGGAAAATCTGGATAAATTAATAAAGAAAGGGGAATTGTTAAAGCCTGATCAATTCAGTTTGACCTGAAGCTTGGCAGAGGATACTAGATATGTTATATTCTTGTGGCTTGTCTAGGCTACTGTGTGTGCTCCCTCCACCATGACCGGTAGTCAATGATGGGTAAGATCTTCTGGGAGAAAGTCAACCTAAGACAGGGTGTAGATGCTTGAAGCTGTG
This sequence comes from Nannospalax galili, assembly GCF_000622305.1. Classification (NCBI taxonomy): domain Eukaryota; kingdom Metazoa; phylum Chordata; class Mammalia; order Rodentia; family Spalacidae; genus Nannospalax; species Nannospalax galili. The sequence continues at coordinate 4,027,501 of NW_008354281.1, forward strand.
TGCCGATGATGGGTAAGTCTTTGCTCTTGCAGAAGGCAACCTAAGACAGGCATGGTCCTTCCATCCTGGATGTGGCATATTCTGTGGTTATATTAAATAAGAAAGGGGGAAATGCTGGGAGCTATTATTATTATGGGCACAGCCATTGCTGCATTAGGCTGTGGCAGCTTGCCTTGACTTAAGCATTGGAGAAAGAATGCTTCCATCTTGGGAGTTTCCCAGCTCTCTGCTTCTGTGGTCTGAGTTGACAGGCTGTGCTTCCCTGATTAATTGGCAGTCTTGGAAACATAACTAAAGAGTTCTGTTTCAGTTTATGGGCACCGGAGTTTCTCAGCACTGAGAGCTTGGTTTCTATGTAGAAATAATGAATTATAGTAGTTGCCAAGAGTAATCATAAACAGTACACCTTATTATAAATATTATACAGGTGAATCTTGGATACTGTCAACATTGGGTGAGTTTTGGTTGGTGAAATAATGTATTCTTGGTAGTAATGTAATGTATCCTTGGTTATTCCTTGGTTACTTTCTGTTTAGTGATGTATCCTTAGTTATTCCTTGGTTAATCCATATCGGATTCCTATATAAGTTTGCTTTAGTTCACAATAAACATGCACTGGTACACAAGCCTCTGCATCTCCTGCATCCTGATTTCTATCGGTCCTTCAGGCTTGGACTGTGGTCACTGTAATGTGACAGGATTAAAAAACAAAAAGCATGGTTTTTTTTTTTTTTGGTCTTTTTGAGACAGGGTCTCCCTTTAGCCCCAGCTGTCCTGGAACTCACTATGTAGACTAGGCTGGCCTTGAACTCACAGAGATCCAGAGATCTGCCTGTTTCCTGAGTGCTGGGATTTAAGGCATGTACCACCACACTTGGCCCAAACTGGTCTTTTTGTTGTCTGCAAGAAACTCATCTCACTTTCAAAGACAGACACTATTTAAAGTGAAGGATGTAAAAAAATATACCAAGCAAATGGTACTAAGAAAAAAGCAGCCAAAGCAATCCTAATAGCTGAAAAAATAGACTTTAAACTAAAACTAATCAGAAGAGATAAAGAGGGCCACTTCATTCTGATCAAAGGAACAATGAATCAAGAAGATATTACAATCATGAACATGTATTCACCAAACTGTGGTGCACCCAACTTCATAAAAACAATACTACAGGACTTTAAGATCCAGATTAACCCCAACTCATTAATAGGAGGCAACTTCAACAACCCACTATCTCCATTAGCTAGGTCAACATGGCAGAGAGTTAACAGAGAGACATCTGAATTAAACAATACCATATATCAAATGTACTTAACAGACATCTACTGAGTATTCCACCCAAGCACCAAAGGACATACTTTCTACTCAGCAGTCCATGGAACCTTCTCCAAAATCAACCATATATTGGGGCACACACACACACACACACACACACACACACAAACCTCAACAAATACAAAAAGATTGAAATAATTCCATGCATTCTATCAGACCACAATGCAATAAAGCTTACAATCAACACCAGAAGAAGGCCCAATCAGCACATGAACACAAGGAAATTAAACAACACACTCATAAATGATGAATGCATCAAGAAAGAAATTAAGAAAGAAATAAAAGTATTCCTGGAGCTAAATGAAAAGGACAATACAACATAACAAAACCTTTGGGACACACTGAAAGCTGTCCTTAGAGGGAAGTTTATAGCTCTATGTGCCTACATCAAAAAATCATTAAGAACACAAATAAATGACTGAACGTTGCAACGAAACACACTTAAAAAGCAAAAGAAAATGAAAACCAAATAGAGCAGACAAGAAGAAACAAAGAAAACAATACAAGAACCAACCAATCCAATAGCTGCTTCTTTGAAAAGATAAACAAAATTGACAGACCAATACCCCAAATGGAAGGACCTCCCATGCTCATGGATTAGAAGAATTAATATTGTAGAAATGACCATCCTACCAAAGACCATTCAACACAATGCCAATCAAAATCCCCATGACATTTTTCACAGAATTGGAAAAAAACATCCTAAGATTCATATGGAAGCACAAAAGACCTCAGAGAGCCAAAACAACCTTGGGCACTAAAAGCAATACTAGGGGGATTACTATACTAGATTTTCAGCTGTATTACAGAGCTATAGTCATAAAAACAATATAGTACCAGCACAAAAATAGACCCATAGATCAATGGAACAACATTGAAGACCCAAATATGAGTAAATGCAACTTCATCCACCTGATATTTGACAAAGGTGCCAAGAATATTCACTGGAGGAAAGACAGCATGTTCAGGAAATGGTGCTGGCAAAACTGGATCTCCAGCTGTAGAAGAATGAAACTAAACCCCTATCTTTCACCCTGCACAAAAGGCAATTCCAAATGGATCAAAGACCTCAATGTAAATCCTGAAACTCTGAAACTGTTAAAACATTGGGAAACACATGCAAGGTATAGGTGCAGGAAAGGATTTTCTAAACCAGACATCAATAGCTCAGGAAACAAGGCAAGAATTAGCAAGTGGGTCCTCATTAAACCAAAAAGCTTCTGTACATCAAAGGACGCAAACAGGAAAGCGAACAGAAAACCCACAGAATGGGAGAAAATCTTCACCGGCGACACATCCAGCAGAGGTTTCATATCTAAAACATTTAATGAACTAAAAAACGGAGAATCAAGACAAGAAGTAAGTCAGTTAAAAGATGGGCTCAGGAGCTGAACAACAGTTCTCAAAAGAAGAAATAAAGATGGCTATGAAGCATCTTAAAAGATTTTCAAAATCAGTAATAATTAGGGAAATGCAAATTAAAGCGAATTTAAGATTTCATCTTACCAGAGTCAGACTGGCTATGATCAAGAGAAAAAATTATATCAAATGTTGGAGAGGATGTGGGGAAAGGGGAACGCTCATCCACTGCTGGTGGGGCTGCAAACTTGTTCAACACCTATGGAAAGCAGTGTGGAGAATTCTTAAAAAACTACAAATGAATGTACCAAGTGACCCAGTTATACCAATCCTTGGCATATACCCAAAGAATTCATCCTATTGCAGAGACACTTGTACATCCATGTTTGTTGCTGCTCTTTTCACA
>NW_008354281.1:4030713-4042637 GCF_000622305.1 Nannospalax galili
TTGAACAATTTAAGTAGTATTGTTTGTAGATCTTGTTTGATGATCTGGTAAAATTCTGCTGTGAATCCATCTGGGCCTAAGCTGTTTTTAGTTGGGAGGCTTTGTTTTATTGTTTTGATTTTCTTATTTGTTATGGGTGTGTTTAAACTGTACATCTCCTCTTGCTTTAAATTTGGTGGGTACATTGAATTTACAAATTCATCCATCTCTTTTAGATTTTCAAATTTGATAAAGTATAAGTTTTTAAAAGTATTCCCTTAAAAGAAAGGGAAAGAAGGAGCAGAAGAGAGGTAGTACCATAGAAGAATGGTATTATTAAGGGAGAAAAGGGGGAAATGGGGCACCTTAAGTAGGAGAACCATGATGGAGGGGTGAGACAATGTGAGAGATAAACGGTGTCTAGCTAGTTTTGAAAACCAGAGGGAACCATGTTACTCCTACAAACTACTGACAAATTATACATCGCAGATCAAGAAATATATGTCTAGGTAAGGTTTATCTGAGAACAGCTGGTCCTTGCCTAAGATTTATCTACATGACACACAGTAATTAAAAGTACCAGACTGGTGGAACTAACTTTCTTGGATGCTTAGCAGACATACTTTGAGGCCTATAATAATTTGGTCACAAAGACATAAAGGACAGTTTTTGCTCCTTGCCCTCCTAGGTCGACTAGTTCCAGGGGACTATGAGCATCTCTCAAAATGTCCTCTAATTGTGGTGGGACACCTGTCCTCTTGATAAAGGAGGCTGAAGTGACCCCACCAGATGTACTTGAACCAGTGTCCAGTCTACAATGAAGAGGGTCAACACAGAGGAATCATTTCCTCCATGCTTCCAAACGAAGCCAACTATGGTCGATCAGGACCTTTGACCTATCTTCACATAGGCAGAACTGGTAAAAGAAAGGAGCCAGGTGATCCTCCCAAGCCCATGTGTCCCCTGAAGAACAGATCCTCAAATGACTGTAAGAGTAAAAATAAATTGGTGTATCTGGACCAACTGTATGGCTTAAACACCCAAAAGAAAAGTATAACCAAAGATTAAAGGGGACAATATAATTTTTTTAAGGATCCATATGCTTAGCTAAAGGCTGCATAACAAGCAACAATGCCAAATAGAACATACCTTCTTTTCAGTTGTTGGCCAGGGCAGCTAAAGGCACTCCCAGATAGTAACCCAGTATAGAACTGGGAAAATGAACAGCAGACCCCAATCTTATCTACAGGAATATTGACAACTGAATGCTGTTAGATGAGGAACAGCTGACCCTCCTAAAACAAAGACCTCTAGATAGGCTGACTGGAATCACCAGAAGGGCAAGTAGTTGGGGAACGGTTGGGGGTGTCGACAACACAGCAGACATTGGCAGGGATATCAGAGTATAAGGTCTCTAGTTGGGGGAGGGAGTCTATGGGAGGGTGCCATCCGGGAAGCGGGTGTATAGTTGAATAAGATGGTTTGGTATGTTCTCTGTGATACACACACACACACACACACACACACACACACACACGAATCAACCATTTTTAAAAATGTATTATATTTGAAGAGGAAGCATGGAAATTTATGTCATATTAATTAGTAGAGATGATAAACATTACCATCGAAATCTACCCAAAGACTTTATAGACATACACGGGCGCCAAGGATCCAAATGCAACCGATTATGACTAGTAATAATAAGATACATACAGATTAGAGATGCATGCTCCAATATCTCAGTGTTAGTAGCAAAAATAGTGAGTCTTTCTACAAGGAACAATATATTCTAAAATGAAATGGAGATCTTTTTTAAAGGTTAAAAACTCATTCAATTTTATGTCTTAGAGGGCTTATACTGAGTTCAATATTGTATAATTCTATTAATTCAACTGTCAACCTAGCAATGTACATTTGCTCTGCATCGTGTTACTGTATATGTTAAAGCTGTAGTGAAATTCTTCTAATCATGTAGTTAAAAATTTTTAAAAATGATTAAAAATAATAATTCCAAAGCATAGAAATTTGCTCCTTATTAGTAGATGTGAAAAACATTACCACTGAAATCTACCTGACGACTTTATATCCATGCTCAGATGCCAAGGAGCTCAGAAAGTAACCGACTGTGACTAGTAATAATCAGATATATAGAGATTAGAATCGCATGTGCAAACATCCTAATGTCAATTGCATTAAAAATGATTTTTTCTGCATGAAACTGTGTATTTTAATAATGATATGGAGATCTTTATTAAAGGTTCAAACCTCATTCAATTTTATGTCCTGTAGGGTTTATACTGAGTACAATATTGTATGACTGTAATATTTCAACTGTAAACCTAAAAATGTACAGCCAGTTTTGAAAGAGATGCATCTTAGCTCTGGAAATTGTTATTGAATATGTCAATGCTGTTTTAATGAAATGCTTCTTCTAAAAAAAATATTGTATGAAATTTGCAAACAATTAATAAAAAAATAAAAATACCTAAAGGAAAAAAAAATAAGGATTAATTCTAAATGTTTACCTAAGTTGTAAAAAGATAAGAGACCATGTCAATTAGAAACATATTTTCTTATTAAAAATTTTTTTGGATCATTTAATTTTTATTTAAAAAAATTTTTATTTAAAGCTAGGCATGGTGGCACATGCCTATAGTCCCAGTAGTTGCAAGGCAGAGGCAGGCAGATCTCTGTGAGTTCAAGGCTAGCCTGGTCTACACAGTGAGTTCCGGTACAGCTGGGGCTACAGGGAGACACTGTCTCAAAAAGACCAAAAAATTTTTTTATTTAATAACCACATGATTAGAAGAAGCATATTCAATAACAATTTCCAGAACAAAGATGCATCTCTTTCAAAATTGGCTCTAAACTTTTAGGTTCACAGCTGGATTAATACAGTTATAAAACATTGAACTCAGTATACACCCTATAAAAGACATAAAATTGAATAAGGTTTTAACCTTTAAAAAAGATCTCCATTTCATTTAAAAATATACTGTTTCATACAGAAAAACTGATTTTTAATGCTGCTAACACTTAAATGTTTGTACATTTGTCTCTAATCTCTAGGTATCTGATTATTACTAGTTACAGTTGGTAACTTTCTGAGATTCTTGCCACCTGAACATGGATATAAAGTCATCAGATAGATTTTAATGGTAATGTTTCTCACCTCTACTAATTAACATGAAGCAAATTTTTATGCTTCTATCTCAACTATAACTTATCCTTTTCTATTTGTTGATTTTTTTGTGTGTGTTCTTCATACAGAACATCCCAATCTTATTCATCTATATACTCACCATCCCAAATGGCACCCTCCCATATCCCCCCACCGGAGGCCATACACTTTGTCATCCCTGTTACTGTCCACTATGTTGTCAGTGCCCCCAGCTGTTCCCAAGTGCTTTTCCAGCAACTGAATCTAGTCAGCCTATCTAGAATTCCTTGTTTTGGGAAGATCAGCTCTTCCTCACCTAGCAGCAATCAGTTGCCAATATCTTTAGATAAGATTGGGGTCTGCTGTTCATTTTTCCAGTTCTATTCTGGGTTACTATCTGGGAGTCTCTTGGGATACGCTGGCCAACTACTCAAAGGGAGGTATCTCCTATCTGGCATTGTTTCTTATTATATCACCTTTAGCTATGCACATGGACTCTTACAGAATTATATCAATCCCTTTAATTTTTGGTTATTCTATCCTTTTGGGTGTTTAAGACCTTGCAATTAGCCCAGATAAACCAATTTATTTTTACTCTTAAGGTTTTTTGAGAATCTGTTCCTCAGGGGTCACATGGGCTTGGGAGGAGCCCCTGGCTTCTTTATTTTACCAGTTCCATCTATGTGAAGATAAGTCAAAAGTCCTGCTCAACCGTTGTTGGCTTCACTTGGAAGCATGGAGGAAGTGATTCCTCTGTGTTGATCCTCCTCTTTGTAGACTGGACACTGGTTTAAGTCCATTTGGTGGGGTCCCCATGGCCTCCTTGATCAACAGGACAGGTTATTCACCACAGTTACAGGAGATTTTGAGAGAAGGTCATAGTCACCTGGAACTTAGTTGACCTAGGAAGGCAAGGAGCAAAAACTGTCCTTTATGTCTTTGTGACCAAATTAGTATAGGACTCAAAGTTTGGCTGTTAAACATCCAAGAAGTTTAGCTACACCAGTCTGGTACTTTTAATTACCATGTGCTATATAGATAAAACTTGGGCAAAGACCAAACATTCTAAAATAAACCTTGCCTAGACATATACTATATTCCATGAGCTAGTTGTATGTATAATTTGTCAGTAGGTTGTTCGAATAATACAGTCTCTCTGTTTTTTTTTTTAAACTAGCTAGGTATTATTTATCTCTCATATTATCTAACCATTCCACCATGGTTTCCCCATTTAAGGTGCCCCCATTTTTCCCATTTCTCCCTTATGAATACCCTTCTCCTAAGGTCTCACCTCTCTGGAGCTCCTTCTTTCCTTTTATCCCAGTATTCCTTGTATAAACATCCATCCCCCCTTAAAATAACCCCATTTGCCAGGCGTTGTGGCAGACGTCTTTAATCCCAGAACTCTGAGTTCAAAGCCAGGCAGCTGGAGCTACAGGGAGACCCTGTCTCAAAAAGACCAAAAAATTTTAAAACAAAACAAAAAAAAATTTATCCACATCTCCCTTATTAATGTGTTTCATACTGTTCTTCTCTTTCTGATTCTTTCTTTTCCTTTACCTTCCTCATTCCTTTTCATTATCCTGGTTCCTGTAGTTATGTCTGGATACATACTCACTTATAAGGATTTGGTGCTAGGATTCACATATGAGGGAGAACATATGTTGTTTGTTTTTCTGTGTTACTTCATGTAGTATAACAGTTTCTACTTCCATCCATGTATGTGAAAATTTCATGATTTCATCTTTGTTTACTGCTAAGTAAAACTCCATCATATAAGTGAACCACATCTTCATTATCCACTCATCAGTTGAGGGACACTTAGGTTGCTTCCATCTCTTAGCTATTGTGAAAAGAGCAGCAACAAACATGGATGTACAAGTGTCTCTGCAATAGGATGAATTCTTTGGGTATATGTCAAAGAGTGGTATAACTGGATCAAATGGTAGGTTCATTTTTAATTTTTAAAGATCTCTCCACATTGCTCTCCATAGGGGTTGAACAAGTTTGCAATCCCACCAGCAGTGGATGAGTGTTCCCCTTTCCCTACATCCTCTCCAACTTTTGGTATCAAATGTTTTGGTATCATTTGGTATCATCAATTTGTTTCTTAGCCAGTCTGGGGTAAGATGAAATCCTAAAGTGATTTTAATTTGCATTTCCCCAATTACTAATGATCTTGAACACCTTTTAAGATGCTTCTTAACCATCTCTATTTCCTCTTTTGAGAACTCTGTGTTCAGCTCCTTAGCCCATCTTTTAATTGGGTTTCTTCATTTCTTGATTCTTTGTTTTTTGAATTTGTTATATATTCTGGATACTAAACCTCTGTCAGATGTGTTACTGGTGAAGATTTTCTCCCATTCTGTGGGTTTTCTCTTCATTTCCTTGCTTGCTTATTTTGATGTAGAGAAACTTTTTAGTTTAATGAGGTCCCATTTGTTGATCCTTGACCTAGTTTCATGAGCAATTGATGTTCAGTTTGGAAAATCCTTTCCTATATCTATATTTTGTAGGTTATTGCCAATGTTTTCTTCTAACAGTTTCAGAGTTTCAGGCTTCACACTGAGGTCTTTGATACATTTGGAGTTGACTTTTGTGCAAGGTGAAAGGTGAAAGGTTTAGTTTGATTCTTCTACAGGTGGATTCTTTCAGCCTATTTATGTCATGGATGATTTTTCTTTCCCCTTCGACTATAGTAGACATTTTGGCTGGGTAAAGTAAGCTGGGTTGGCATCTATGGTCATTTAGAACTGGAAATACTTTGGTCCAGGATCTTCTGGCTTTCATAGTTTGCACTGAAAATTGAGTTGTAATTCTGATGGGTTTTCCTTTATATGTGACTTGTTTTTCTTTTTCAGCTTTTAGTATTCTCTCTTTATTCTGTATTATTAGTGTTTTTATTATGATGTGCCCTGGAGGGTTTCCTTTCTGGTCCTATCTATTTGGTATTCTATATGCTTCTTGTGCTTGTATGGGCATGTCTTCCTTTAATTTGGGGAACTTTTTTTCTACAATTCTTGTTGAAGATCTGGTTCAGACTATTATCCTGAGATTCTTCTCCTTCCTGTATGCCTATGATTTTTTAAGTTTTGTCTTCTTATGGTGTCACACAATTCCTGCATATTCCATTCTTAAATGTGTTTTCTTAAATTTTTCATGATCTTTGCCTGAGTGGTCTAATTCATCCACTTTATCTTCCAGTTTTGATACTCTGTTTTCCATTTCATTCATCCTATCAGTGAGGCTTTCTCCTGTCACTTCTAATCGGCTTACCGAGTGTTTCACATCCTTCTTCATTTCAGCCTCAGTATTCTTCAATATTTCTAACTCTTCTGAATTCACTCAGAAGTTTATTCCTATCTTCTTTCAGTTATTTTATTTGTGTGTTCTTTAAATTCACTGAATTCTTTTATCATGTTTATAACTGTTCTTTTGAGTTCCAGGTCCTGTGTTATCTCTAGGAGGTTTTCACTGTACTCCTCTAGAGGACTGTTGGTACTTGATGGGGATATATTATTTTGGTTTTTCATATTATTATTTTTTCTCTGTGACTGTGACATGCATATTTCTTTTGTAGTTTCTGATTCTTGTGTGAGACTCAAGCCTTAGCTTGCTGAGTTTGGGTCTGTTTCTTTTTGTAAATGTTGTGTGCCTTCGTGGTTTACTTGCTGGGCATGAAAAGCTGGTTGGTCTAGGCTTCAGGTTCTCATTTTTGATTTTATACTGGAGTGACCAAATTGCTTTCATCTTGTTGCTCAGGAGTTCCCACAGAGGCCCAAGTCAGATGAGGATCAGATGCTCTCAGACTTTCTCCTGAGGTCAGGATCCCTCCAGGAAAGATGCTGGCCTTAAGAATTTGAGGGCTGGGCTGGCCTTGGAGTAGAGCCCAGGAAAGATGCTAGCCCCAGGTTCCTGTTGGCTGTGCCACCCAGGAATGTAAAGGGAGTTGGGGACGAGAAGGGGCCTCTAGGGCTCCTGAAGACTAGAGGAAGGAATTGGGTTTGTGTGGATGCAAAGGATCAGGAAGCAGTGGGGATTCTGGGATAAGAGGTCCGTCCAGTGATCTGAGGTGCCAAGACAAGAAATGGGTCAGTATCTAGGTTTTGAGAAGAGATGGGGTGTGGACACTGGGATGGTGAATGTGGCTGGGAGAGTCAAGGCACAGTGTGCACTGAGAAATTTATGCAGGAACGATGCTGGCCCCAGGAAGCTGGTGGCTGTGTTTCCCAGGGATGCAAAGGGAGGTGGGGGTGGGAACAGGCCCAGAGGGGTCCTGGGGACTACAGGAAGGAATTGAGTTGGTCTGGATGCAAAGGATCAGGAAGCAGTAGGGATTCTGAGTAAAGAGGTCATTCCAGGGGTCTGGGGTGCCAAGATAAGAAATGGGCCAGTACCCAACTTAGGAGGAAAAAAGGGATGGGGGAGCTGGGAGGATGAATGAGGCCGGGGGAGTCAAAAGGCAGTGGGCACCTCTGAACTTACCCAGGAAAGATGCTGACCCCAGGAAGCTGATGGCTGTGCTGCCCAGGGATGCAAAGGGTTATTTTATTTTTAAACTAAGCTATTAATGATTATAGTTTAAAATGTACCAGAATTTCTGTAATTCTAATTCCTTTTTTATCAAAACTTAATTCACATACTCACTAAACATTGAGTACCTTTCACAAACTCAAGAGGTTACTGCCATCCTGGAGCTATGACTCAGGGAGGGAGGAAGGCTTTACAAAATAAATAAATACTAGATAAATAATTGAAGATTTTAATGAGAGATAATAGAGGACAGGAGTGGGTATTGTGTGAGATGGAATAACAACAGGACCAAATTTAGATATGTAAAGGAGTTGAAGAAGGCATCGCTCAAGAAATTGCTAGGAAAGTAGGATCTGAATGGTAAGTAAAATATCACCAGTGAAGAATTTACAGTATTTAGCATGAATTCCCTCCTATAGAGAAGGTTTGAAATCCCATTCAAAGAGCAATTGGTTACCACTACAAACTGTCTTGATATTATTTTAACAGTGGTCACATCTTGTCTGGCAGGTCAGTATTGATTTCCAGCTTCAGGGACTGGAGGGATAGCTCAGCAATGAATGTATTCTGTTTTTATTTTATAGAGATCTGAGTTCAGTTCTCAGCACCCAAGTAGGGCAGCTCACAATCACTTGTAACTCCAGATCCAGGGTATCTGATGCCCTCTTCTGGCCTTCAACAGCATTGCATTCGCATGCACGTAACTCCACACAGACATACACATATACACATCATTAAAATTAACCACATAAATCATTTTTGAAAAAAAGAATTCCTATATCCAAGATCAGCATGTGCAAAAGTGGCAGTGTTAGCAAGCGTTAGAGTAATGGTTGTAAATAAGTAAAAAGGACATTCAGCTAAATGTGAAAAAACAAAGAAGTTGTGGTAAGAAATAGGATTGATGGCATCTAGATAGGAGATCATGGTACAGTGTTTAGATTATATTCAAGTGAAAGAGAAAGTCACTGACTGACGGACAGTTAAAAGATACTGTTACACAGTGGTTATGATACAGAAACCCATAGTAGTAAGTACAGCATAGTAAAACCCTGAATATTTCTTAGCAAGTTATAAATGAATGAGGGCTGTCTTTTATATCATTATCAGTAAATAAGTGAACTCAATATGAGTTTTCATTTCTAAGAAGAGTTAAAACTGATGTACTGTTCCTCAAACTCTCAGTTGCACACATTAATAGGACAGAAAAGAACAAGTTAAATTTCACCTTAAAGAACAAGTTCTTAGGGATTATGCTTCTTGAAGTCTATGTACCATTAAGGAGGGGGACCATGGTAGAATTCCTTCATGAATCAACAAATTCATTTCTTTAAGTAGTTATATCACCTCTTAAAGTACTTTGGGGTTTCAGAGCATTAGGAAGTATGGGTCTATTGCCATTCTCAACTACATGTATTTATTGAACACACTCTGGTAGGTACTTGGGCTGCAAATGGATTTTAAAAACAGTTCTAGAGGAGCTTATAATCTGAAGCATCATGTTGAAGATGCACATGAAAAGAGAAGGGCAGATGCATACTCTGCAGGAATTCAGACAGGGAGTTTTCAGAAAGAATGGCAATGGTGTGAAAATTCTTTCTAGTTACAATTAAGTTTGAAGCATAGAATAGCGGAGAAGGGAGCCTTTGCACTGCGTCCTGAATGCTCCAAATGTACATGATGGATTTTCACTGTATTACAATAGTAGTACCAATTCATCAATGCAGTGAAATCAGAGACTTCTCTCTAAACTCATCATCAGTAAGAAATCCACAATTAGAGCTATTTGTCATAAATTGGTTAATATAAAAGCACCACGTTTTAATTAGAAACAGACATTTATAGAACCACATCTATTTGGGCTCTGATTTTAACATTACTAAATGTGGAGTCTTTGAAACTATGGATTTTTTATTTAAAATATTTATTTATTTATTTTATGTGTGTTTCTGCATTATGTATGAACACCTTGTGGCTGCCTGGTATCCACAGAGGTCAGAAGAGGGTGTAAGATACCCTGGAACTAGAATTATAGATGGCTGTGCTTTGCCATGTGGATGATGGGACACAAATCCAGATCTTCTGCAAGTACAACAAATGCTCTTAATAGCCGTTCAGTCTCTCCAACCCCCAAACTATTAATTTATTAAATGGGGGAAAATGATAACATCTTGAAAAATCTTGGTGCTGTATTTATGACCACAGAATGACTGAAGAAGTTAGACATGACTTCATTTCTATATAACTATTTTTAATTTCAATAAAGATTTTTTTTCAACCTCCTAGACACGAAACTCCTGAATTTATCCCTAAATACTAGTTTTATCATATTGTTAGTTTGTGTCACATGAAGAAATATAAACTCATTTCCATTTTTCTGTGATTACTTTTTCAAGTTTAGGAGCGCCTTCTCAGCAGGATCCAAAGAGGAAAGTGACATTCTTTTACTTATTCTGTACAGGGCTATTGAGGCCAACCTGGGGATGGATGACCATAACATAAGATGAACTACATGGGTCATCTGACACTTGTAAAAAACAATCCCACAGCTTATAAGAGCCAACCTATTTCTAATCCATGCAGGAAGATTTTAAGAGTCAGAGGACCAGGATATCTGCTGCTAGATAGCGTCTTCCAGTTATGATAGGGATTCTGCATCCATGGAATCTCAACAATATGGTTTCAGTAGAAGACCTACATCATAGCAACATCAGCTGACATGTCAGACTGGAGAGGGGAAATTTCACAAAGTAGCACCTTTAGTTGAATAGCTATAGGCAATAGCTTCTCAGAAAGGAAGAATCTGTTTTCTCCACAGACAAGCTCCGAATAGGATATGCAATCCCAAACGGTCAGCCTAAAACACGTGTCCATACTGGCACCACCAAATGGACTCAACAGATTCTTTACACAATGGACTCAATAGGTTGTTTACATACACACACACACACACACACACATTTATATAACAGTAATAGAGGTCAGGAAATTGAGAGGGAGTGGACAGGGACATGGGAGGAGTGGGAGGTGCATAAAGAGATAAAAATGATATAAAAACCTCTCATGTATGCAATTCTCAAACAAGACAGGGATTAGGCTCTCTACAATATACTTACAAAGCTAGAGAGGTGTGTCAGCTTCCTGTAATTCCAGAACTCAGAAAGCAGAGATCAGAAATTACTTGGGTAAACTGGCTAGGCAGATTAGCTGGAAGTTTCCAGCTCTAGGTTCAGAGAGAGACTTTACCTAAATAAATAAATAAAGTAGAGGATGATGGAGGAAGACACCAAGGTCAACACACACACACACACACACACACACACACACACACACACATACCCCACAGTCAAATACTTCCTGTATAGCCTGTCACTCCTTACCAGCCTTCTATACCTCTCGCCCTTCAAGCTGATTTCTTTTGTTAGTAACATTTTGCATTAATAAAATACAGTTATTACAGTTAATGAGCCAACATTTTTACATAATTATTAGCTTATTTCTGTAGCAGTTTACATTAAGGCTTGCTCTGCATTGTGCATTCCATGGGTTTTGACAAATATATAGCAGGTTTCTACAACATAGTATAATACAGAATAGTTTCACTCTTTCAAACATTCCCTGTGTTCCTCCTACTCCCTACTCCATCCTTTCGAGTCCTGATAAACATTGACCTTTCATTGTCCTCTCAGCTTGACCTCCCCCACAATGTCACCTCACATTCCTGTCATCATGCAGTATGTATCCTTTTCTGACTGGGTTCTTACACTTATCAATGGGTATTTAAGCCTTCTTATCACTGAATAATATGCTGCTGGGTAGATGAACCACCTTTTGTTTGTGTACTGAAGGGTATTTTGGTTGAGGCCAAGTTTTGGAACAAATTATGTGCAGATTTTGATTGGACAAATATTTCCAACTCATTTAGCAAACAAAATGGATAATAATTCTGGATGATTTCATGAGGAAGGCTTAGTTTTGTCAGAAACCAACAAGCTGTTTTCCAAAGTGCCTGCACCACTCACATTCTCCTCCATAGTTGAAGTAAAGTCACCTCCAATGCATGGTTAACATTTGGTTTTGTTGTTTGGAGTTTAATCAATCTGAACTGTTGGTTCAGACATTCTGCTCATTTTTTAATTGAGATGTATATTTTCTTTTGTAAAAATTATTTATTTAATAACCACATACTTAGAAGAAGCATTTCATTACAACAGCATTGACATATTCAATAACAATTTCCAGAGCTAAG
>NW_008354281.1:4042835-4048898 GCF_000622305.1 Nannospalax galili
ATTTATTTTTAATACAATTGACACTGAGATGCACATGCGTTTCTAATCTCTATGTATCTGATTATTACTAGTCACAATCGGTTACTTTCTGAGCTCCTTGGCATCTAAGCATGGATATAAAGTTGTCAAGCAGATTTCAATGGTAATTTACTTCACATCTACTAATTAATAAGGAGCAAATTTTTATGCTTTGAAGAATTATTTTTATCTTTTTTAAATTTTTAATAAATACATGATTAGAAGAAGTATTTCACTACAGATTTAACATATTCAGTAACAAACAACAGAGCAAGAGTACATCTCTTTCACAAGTGGGTACAAGTTTCTAGGTTCATAGTTGACTTAATACAGTTATACAATATTGAACTCAGTATAAGCCCTCTAAGATATAAAACTGAATGAGTTTTTTAACCTTTAAAAAGGGGTCTCTATTTCATGTGAGACTATATTGTTCCTTGCAGAAAGACTCATTGTTTTTGCTACTAACACTGAGATGCTGAATCATGCATCTCTAATCTGTATATATCTGATTATTATAAGTCATAATTGGTTGCACTTGGATCCTTCGCATCTGTGTATATCTATAAAGCCATCAGGTATATTTCAATGGTAATGTTTATCACCTCTACTAATTAGCATGAAGTAAATTTCCATGTTTCCTGCTGAAAAATTATACATTTTTAAAAATTTGTTGATTTTTTTTTTGTGTGTGTGTATATCGCACAGAACATACCAAACCATGTTATTCAACTATTCACCCACTTCCCAGATGGCACCTCCCATAGCCTCTCTCCCCCAACTAGAGCTCTTATACTCTGTTATCCCTGCTACTGTTGGCTGTGTTGTCAGCACCTCCAGCTGTTCCCAACTACTTGCCCTTCTGGTGAATCTAGTCAGCCTATCTGGAGGTCTTTGTTTTAGGAGGGTCAGCTCTTCCTCATCTAGCAGCAATCAGTTGTCAATATTCCTGTAGATAAGATTGGGGTCTGCTGTTATTTTCCCAGTTCTACACTGGGTTCTATCTGGGCGTCCCTTTAGCTGCCCTGGCCAACAACTGAAAAGAAGGTATGTCCTATCTGGCATTGTTGCTTGTTATGTAGCCTTTAGCTAAGCATATGGACTCTTAAAAATTATATTGGCCCTTTAATCTTAGGTTATACTTTTCTTTTGGGTGTTTAAGACCATACAGTTGGTCCAGATAAACCAATTTATTTTTACTCTTAAGGTCATTTGAGGATCTGTTCCTCAGAGGACACATGGGCTTGGGAGGATCACCTGGCTCCTTTCTTTGACCAGTTCCACCTATGTGAAGATAAGTCAAAGATCCTGCTTGACCATAGTTGGCTTCGCTTGGAAGCATGGAGGAAATGATTCCTGTGTGTTGACCTCCTCTTTGTAGACTGGACACTGGTTCATATCCATCTGGTGGGATCACTTCAGCCTCCTTGATCAAGAGGAAAGGTGGCTCACAACAATTATAGGACATTTTGAGAGATGTTCATAGTCCCCTGGAACTAGTCCACCTAGGAGGGCAAGGAGCAAAAACTGTCCTTTATGTCCCTCTGACCAAATTATTATAGGCCTCAAAGTATGTCTGTTCAGCATCCAAGAAGGTTAGTTCCACCAGTCTGGTGCTTTTAATTACTGCGTGTCATGTAGATATATCTTGGGCAAAGACCAATTGTTCTCAGATAAAACTTACCTAGACATATATTTCTTGATCTGGTATGTATAATTTGTTTGACTAATATGGTTCCCTCTGGTTTTTCAAACTAGCTAGGCATTATTTGTGTCTCACATTGTCTCACCCCTCCATCATGGTTCTCCCACTTAAGATGCCCCCATTTCCCCCCTTTCTCCCTTAATAATACCCTTCTCCTATGGTCCTACCTCTCTTGAGCTCCTTCTTTCCCTTTATCCCCTAGGTTCCTTGTATGCCCTTCCCTCCCACCTCCCTTAAACTAACCCAATTTTTATCCATATCTCCCTTATTAAGATCTGTTTCCTACTGTTCTTCTCCTTCAGCTTCTTTCTTTACCTTTACCTCCCTGTTTCCTTTCATTATTGTGGTACCTGTAGTTATGTCTGGATACATACTCACTTACAAGGGTTTGGTTCTAGGATCTAAATATGAGGGAGGACTGATGTCGCTTGTTTTTCTGAGTCTTTGTTACTTCACTTAGTATAACAGTTTTTAGTTCCATCCGTTTACCTGCAAATTTCATGATTTCATCTTTCTTTGCTGCTGAGTAAAACTCCATCACATAAATGAACCACATTTTCATTATCCACTCGTCAATTGTGGGTCACAGAGTCTCTCCAAAAGGAAAAGATGTTTTTGAAAAGCAGATGTCAGAATGAATGATTCCTTTCTGACACGCTCATAGGATGAGTTCTTTGGGTATATGCCAAGGAGTGGTATAACTGGGTCAAATGGTAGGTTCATTTGTAGTTTTTTAAGAGTTCTCCACACTGCTTTCCATAGGGGTTGAACAAGTTTGCAGCCCCACTAGCAATGGATGAGTGTTCCCCTTTCCCCACATCCTCTCCAACATTTGGTATCATTTGTTCTCTTGATCTTAGCCAGTCTGACTGGGGTAAGGTGAAATATTAAAGTCGTTTTAATTTGCATTTCCCTAATCATTAGTGATGTTGAACATCTTTTTAAGATGCTTCATAGCCATCTTTACTTCTTCTTTTGAGAACGAACTTTGTTCAGCTCCTTAGCCCATCTTTTAACTGGGTTACTTCCTGTCTTGATTCTCTGTTTTTTGAGTTCATTGTATATTCTGGATATTAAATCTCTGTCAGATGTGTCGCTGGTGAAGATTTTCTCCCATTCTGTGGGTTTTCTGTTTGTTTCCTTGGTTGCCTCCTTTGATGTACAGAAGCTTTTTAGTTTAGTGAGGTCCCATTTGTTAATTCTTGCCCTTGTTTCCTGAGCAATTGATGTACAGTTTAGAAAATCCTTTCTTACACTTATATCTTATAGGTTTTTCAAAATGTTTTCTTCTAACAAGTTCAGAGTTTCAGGCTTTACATTGAGGTCTTTGATCCATTTGGAATTGTCTTTTGTGCCAGGTGAAAGGTATGGGTTTAGTTTCATTCTTTTACAGGTGGAGATCCAGTTTTGGCAAAACCATTTGCTGAACATGCTGTCTTTCCTCCAGTTAATGTTCTTGGCCCCTTTGTCAAATATCAGGTGGTTGAAATTGCATTTACTCATATTTGGGTCTCCAATTTTGTTCCATTGACCTATGGGTCTATTTTTGTGCCAGTACCATATTGTTTTTATGACTATAGCTCTGTAATACAGCTTAAAATCTGGTATAGTAATCCCCCCAGCATTGCTCTTAGTGCTCAGGGTTATTTTGCCTATCCAAGGTCTTTTGTGCTTCCATACGAACCTTAGGATCATTTTTTCTAATTCTGTGAAAAATATGATGGGGATTTGATTGGCATTGCATTGAATCTATAAATGACTTTTGGTAGGATGGTCATTTTCACAATATTAATTCTTCCAATCCATGAGCATGGGAGGTCCTTCCATCTTCTTATGTCTTCCCCAATCTCTTTCTTTAAATATTTAAAATTTTCATTGTAGAGCTCTTTAATGTGTTTGGTCAGGTTTTTGAGATTTTTTTTTTTTTGCAGCTATTGTGAAGGGGACTATTTCCACGTGCTCTTCTCTGATTGCTTGTTATTGGTATATAGAAAAGATACAGACTTTTGTAGGTTAATTTTGTAACCTGCCACTTTACACTGAACATGTTAAGAATTTCTAGGAGTTTTCTTGTGGAATTTTTGGTCTCTCTTAGATATAATATCTTATCATCTCCAAAAAAGGGATAATTTAATCTCTTCTTTTCCAGTTATTACTCCTTTAATTTCCTGCTCTTGTCTTACTGCTCTTGCAAGAGTTTCAAGCACTATGTTAAAGAGAAGTGGAAATAGTGGACAGCCTTGTCTGTTCCTGATTTCAGTGGGAATGCTTCCATTTTTCTCCATTTAGAATGATGTTTGCTGTGAATTTGTTATACATGGCTTTAATTATGTTGAGGTATGTTCCATTCAGTCCAATTCTCTCTAGGACTTTGAACATATATGCATGTTGAATTTTGCCAAAGGCCTTCTGTGCATCTATTGAGATGACAATGTGGTTCTTGTCTTTTGAACCCATTTATATGATTTATGATGTTTATTGACTTAAGTATATTGAACCATCCCTTCATCTCTGGGATAAAGCCAACTTGATCATGGTGGATGATCTTTCTGATGTGTGTCTCTACGTGGTTTGCAAGTATCTTGTTGTGAATTTTTACATCTATGTTCATTAAGGATATGTGTGTATAGTTTTTTTTTGGTTGTATCTTTACCTGGCTTTGGTATCAGAGTGATGCTGCCTTCATAGAAGGAATTTGGAAGTTCTTCCTCCTTTTCTATTTTTTTGAATAAATTAAGTAGTATGGGATGTAGATCTTCTTCAAATGTCTGATAGAATTCTGCTCTAAATCCATCTGGTCCTGGGCTTTTTTTAGTTGCAAAGTTTTGTATTACTGTTTCAATTTCTTTTTGTGTTATGGGTCTGTTTATGCTGTTTAATCTCTTCTTGATTTAGTTTTGGTGGTTCCCATGCCTTTATATATCCATCCATTTCTATTAGATTTTCAAATTTAGTAGCATATAGATTTTTAAAGTATTCCCTTATAATATTCTGTATCTTTCTGGTGTCTGTTGTGATGTTTCCCCCTTTCATCTGTGATTTTGTTGATTTGGAGGTGCTCTTTCTTTCTTTTGGTTAACTGGGCCAGGGGTCTGTCAATCTGGTTTATCTTTTCAAAGAACCAGCTCTTGGAACTGTTGAATATTTGTATTGTTTTCTTTGTTTCAATTTCATTAATTTCTGTCCTGAGTTTTGTTATTTCTTCATGTCTGCTGGGTTTGGGTTTTATTTGTTGTTGCTTTTCAAGTGTATTGAGTTGCAAAGTTAAGTCATTTATTTGTGTTCTTAATGATTTTTTGATGTGGGTAATTAGAGGTATAAACTTCCCTCTAAGGACTGCTTTCAGTGTGTCCCAGAGGTTTTGTTGTGTTGTATTGACCTTTTCATTTAGTTTCAGGAATACTTTTATTTAATTTCTCCATTCATCATTCAGGAGTGTGTTGTTTAACCTCCATGTGTTCATGAGGTGATTAGGGCTTCTTCTGGTGTTGATTGTAAGCTTTATTGCATTGTGGTCTGATAGAATGCATGGAATTATTTCAATCTTTTTGTATTTGTGGCTTGTTTTGTGCCCCATTATATGGTCGATTTTGTAGAAGGTTCCATTGGGTGCTGAGTAGAAAGTATGTCCTTTGTTGCTTGGGTGGGATACTCGGTACATGTTTATTAAGATTATTTGATATATGGTATTGTTTAATTCAGATGTCTCTCTGTTAACTCTCTGTCCTGTTGACCTGTCTATTGGAGACAGTGGCATATTGAAGTTGCCTACTATTAATGACTTGGGATTAATCTGGGTCTTAAAATCCTATAGTATTTTTTTATGAAGTTGGGTGCACCAGAGTTTGGTGAATGTATGTTCATGATTGTAATATCTTCTTGATTGATTGTTCCTTTGATCAAAATGAAATAGCCCTCTTTGTCTTTTCTGGTTAGTTTCAGTTTAAAGTCTATTTTGTCCGATATTAGGATTGCTATGCCTGCTTTTTTCTTAGTGCCATTTGCTTGGTATATTTTGTTCCATCCTTTCACTTTGAGATAGTGTCTGTCCTTGAAAGTGAGATGAGTTTCTTGCAGACAACAAAAAGATGGGTTTTGTTTTTTAATCCATTCAGCTAGTCTGTGTCTTCTGTGAATCCAGTCCATTAATATATTAAAGTTATTAATGAAAGATGAGTATTGAATCCTGTCATTTTTATTTCTGTTTACATTCTTGATATAGCTGTACTTTTCCATGGTTATACCTTCATTAGATTTCTTTCCGCAAACCCTTGGGTATAGTCATTCCTTTCTTCAGCTCTTTGTATTGCTTCCAGAACTCTCTGGAAGGCTCGTTTTGT
>NW_008354281.1:4048965-4063137 GCF_000622305.1 Nannospalax galili
GGCTGGGTATAGTAATCTGGGTTGGCATCTGTGGTCATTTAAAACGGGGACTACTTTGGTCCAGGATCTTCTGGCTTTCATAGTTTGCACTACTGAAACGTCAGCTGTAATCCTAGGTTTTCCTTTATATGTGACTTGTTGTTTCTCCTTTGCAGCTTTCAGTATTGTCTCTTTGTTTTGTACATTTACTGTTTTTACTATGATGTGTCATGGAGAGTTTCTTTTCTGGTCCTGTCTGTTTGGTGTTCTATATGCTTCTTGTATTTGTATGAGCTTGTCTTCCTTTAATTTTGGGAAGCTTTCTTCCACGAATCTATTGAAGATCTGGTCCATGCCATTATCTTGGGATTCTTCTCCTTCTGGTATGCCTACGATTTGTAAGTTTGGTCTTTTCATGGTGTCACACAATTCCTGCATATTCCATTCTTGTGATCTTAAATTTTTCATAATCTTTCCTTCAGTGGTCTAGATTGTTTACTTTATCATCCTGTCTTGACACTCTGTTTTCCATTTTCATTTACCCTATTGGTGTGGCTTTCTCCTGTCGTTTCTAATTGGCTTCTGAGTGTTTCCCTTCCTTCTTCATTTCAGCTTGAATATTCTTCAATATTTCTAATTCTTTTATGAATTCACTCAGAAGTTTATCCCTATCTTCCTTTAGTTCTTTGGTTTCTTTGTGTGTTCTTCAAATTCACTGAATTCTTTTATCATGTTTATAATTGTTCTTTTGAATTCCATGTCCTGCATTATCTCTAGGGGGTTCTCATTGTACTTCTCTAGAGGACTATTGGTATTTGGTGGGGATATGTTATTTTGGTTTTCATGTTATTATTTTTTTCTCTGTCATTTTGATATGTGAATTTCTTTTGTAGTTTCTGATTCTTGTGTGAGACTCAAGCCTTCAAGTTTAGGTCTGCTTCTTTTTGTCAACTTTATGTGTCTTTGTGGTTTACTTTCTGGGCATGAAATCTGGTTCCTCTGAGGTTCCGGTTCTCTCTTTTGATTTTATATTGGAGTGGCCAGATTGCTTCTTTTCTTCAGGAGTTCCCACAGAGGCCAATTCAGATGAGGATCAGATGCTCTCAGTCTTTCTCCTAAGGTCTGGATCCCTCCAGGAAAGATTTTGGCCTCAGGCATTTGGGAGTTGGACTGGCCTGGGAGTTGGGCCCAGGAAAGATCCTGGTCTAGGGCAGGTGGTGGCTGTGCCACCCAGAGATGCAAAGGAAGATGGGGCAGGAAGCAGCTCCAAGGGCTCCTGGGGACTGCACTGAGGACCTGGGTTGGTCTGGATACAGAGGATCAGGAAGAGGAAGGGTCAGCCCTAGTGTCCAGGAAAGAGGCTGTGGGTTGTGAAGGCCCAGGGAAATAGAAGGAGGTGAGAGCCAGGCCTAGAGTGCTCCTGAGGACAGGAGAAGGAACTGAATTGGTCTGGATGCAAAGGATCAGGCAGCAGTGGTGGTTCCCCAGGTTTCTGGAGGCCAAGACAAGGAATGGGACAGGACCCAGGCTAGGAGGAGAGACCGGCAGGGGGAGATGGGAGGGTGATTGAGGCTGGGGGAGTCAAGGCGTGGAGTGTGTTATTAACTTAATCCTGGAGAATGAGGCCTGTGGGTTGGAGAGATGTATATTTTCTTATTGAATTTCATTAGGTTTTTTGACTTACCAGGTCAATAAGATGTCCTGTCTCATCTCTTTAATCCCCTCTCTCTTTTGTGTATTCATTATAACAAATCTAAAGAATATATTATGTGGTTTTCCCTTGTAAGGATATAATACAAAAGTTACTAGGTCAAAGTATGAAATTCTTCTTATTATTCTCCATGTAGCTTTTCCAAGTTAATTTACTAAAAGTCTTTTTCCAATAGACTACAGAGGAATAAGTGAGTGGTTAGGATAGATTTTTAGCCACTTCTGAAGCATTAAGTCATAATTTCAACAAGAATGAAATGAACTTAAGTGTTTATCATGAAAGAGAAGTCCCATCCTTGCATCTTCCCAGCAATTTTAAAACATTCAGCTTCGTTTCTCACATATTAAAGTTTACAGGAAATACCTGCTTTAAATGTTCTGAGGTACTTTTCCCCAATTGTACTTCATAAGGAATGAATGACTTTCCATCCTAGGAGACTACTCAAGCAAGGGGAGCTGCGTCTTCAGGTGTGATTTCTGAGAATGTGTATTTCACTTCAGTCCAGTGTCAGGAGAACTAGGAAAGAATATGAGAGTTGAAATTTTTTTATATTTTATTTATTATTTTTATTTTGTGTGTATTCGTGTATTGCACCCATGTCATGCAATACCCATGGAGGTCAGAAGAGGCTGTCAGATTCCCTGGGACTGGAGTTACAGACAGTTGTTAGCTGCCATGTGGGTGCTAGGATTCGAACCCAGGTCTTCTGCAAGAACAACCAGTGTTCTTAACCACTGAGCCATCTCTCCAGCCCCAAGAGTTTGTATATTTTAAAATAAGTTAAGTCGTTGGAGAGCGTACTGATAGAAATTAAAAATTGTAAAGTGTACACTGATACAGTGGCATTGTGCTTAATGCTTGCTGTTTCTCACGGCTATCACAATATAATCAAATACATTTTAAACTGAAAAAAAAAAAAAGTCAAGAGTCAAGCTGGAAGACCAGCACTAAACACAAGATCAAAGGCAAGAGTGCTTGCTGGTCAGCTATGTTCACTTCTCAGTTTTTTTATGATGTACATGTTTTCTACCATGGGGACTGATACATGTTTTTATGACTCTGGCTTTCCCTCCATCCCTAGGCTAGTTGGTCAGGTTTTGAATGGACTCTTGGACCACATGTGAGTCCTTTACTAGGGAACTGAGAAGTCATGGAAAAAAGTATCAAAATAGCCCCCAAGATAGACTAATGATTATCCTATAGTTTTATTTCACTCCTTATTAATTATACAAATCCTTTCCCCTAAAACCTGGGTTAGTTTTGCTGTAATATACACATAATGAAAATATCCTAATTCCATATTTCAGTAAAGAAAGGAATGAGATCACATGACAAGTAACTCAATCCTTTCTCAGTCTGATAGACAGGAAGGGCCAGAGACTGTGGCATATTCCTCATCTTTATTTTTTCCTATTGTGAACAGATGGGAGCTATGCTATTTAAGGAATAGTAGATCCTGGTATTTGGCCATTATCCAAGGCAAAATGAAAGAAGGAGCAGCATTCGTCTGGCTCAGTAATAGAAGACAACTAAAAATAGATACCCAGCCAATCACAGAGAGGGCTGTAATTTGTTAGGGAAGAGTGCTTCTTCCTTGGTGGTGAAAGACCTTCTTCCTCCCTTCACTAGTTCATGTGCCTTCTAAGCTGTTCTAATATATTCATCTCACTATTTATATTTAATGTCTACCTCTATAATCTCATTATCATCATCATCATCACCATCAGCATTTTGTGCTGACACTCAAATTGTGGCTTTGTGCATGTTGGAGAACTGCTCTACCACAGAGCTACAACTCCAGGAAACTGCTCTAGTTTTTAGTTAGTAAATACCCAGATTAAGATATTTCCCATACTGAAGCAGGTCTTGTTTTTCTGGACCCACTGGGTCCAATGTGGCATTGTACCTTTCGAAAGGTTTTTCTAAATGCTATTAGTTTATTCTGAAAAAAGTCTGTTTCATTTAATTATTAAAGTGATACTATTAATTAGAGGTACTGTGACCTTAAAGGTGTTGCTTCCTGAGAGTTTCTAATGCAACATCAGGTGCTCTAACTAAGTTACCATTCATTTATCGGGCAATGACTAGAATTTCTTTTCCTCTGGACAGAATATGCAACAGCAGTCCCTTACAGTAAAGCCAGGTTCTTTTAAGTACCCTGCAATGACCATCATTTAAAATTCCATGGAGAGGAGTAAGGGAACTGTCTGAGTGCTGCACAGTGCTGGTAAGTGGGACAGTTTATTGATTGCAAGAACAGAAAATGAACCAGGACTTATGAGGTCCAGAAGTGTTTGCTGCTCCAGTTTTAGGGACATCAATCACTTCATTACACATGAGATTCTACTGATAACAGTATACGTTATACAGGAGATGAAGCTAGCTAAAAAAAATGAGACAACATGGGAGAAACTCGGTATAACAATGAACAAAATGAGGCAGATACAGGAAATAGATCAAAACTGGGTACGAAGTGCCTGTGCTGTTGGAAGTCAGCTTGTCTTTGCAGGGTATAGAGATATTAGAAACTGGGAACACCGATTTTGAGTCCTTCAGGGATGGTAGATGTATCTTATTTCTTCATTTAAATACTGGTTACACAGATGTGTTTCATTATTCGTAACAGTTCAGCAAAGCACATAATATATGAACTTTTCTGTAGATGTTACTTTTTAATAAAAGAGTGGAAGATACCACAAGCCACAACCAAAAGCCAAATCTTGAACTGAAAAATCTTGACTGTGTATCTTTTATCAGTTTTTATATATGAATTTGTGCATTATAGATGATGGTTTATTTTGAAACACTGCTCTGTAGTTCTCTAAGTTCGCTGAATCAAGTTTGATTTTTTTCTAGCTATTTCTAATCAATTAACCACATTTGTCCCCTAAACTTGTGCAAAGTCTGATATACAATTAAATGCACACTGACTTACACATTGCAAACCACATTACAGCATCACTCATTGATTTCCATGACCTCATTCCCTCCAAAGCTAAGCTGAATGACTCATGGGTTTGGGCCATAGGCAACATGTCAACTTGAACTAGTTCTTTATTCCATGAACTAAAAAAATACTGTTTTTCAATTGAAATCTACCTGATGACTTTATATTCATGCTCAGATGCCTAGAAGCTCAGAAAGTAACCAACTGTGACTAGTAATAATCAGATATTTAGAGATTAGAAATGCATGTGAAAATGTCTCAATGTCAATTGCTTTGGAATGAATTCTTCTGTATGAAAAAATAAAAAAAAAAAAATAATGATTAAAAAACAATAATTAGTAGATGTGAAAAACATTACCATTGAAATCTACCTGATGACTTTATATCCATGCTCAGCAGGAGCAGGTCATCTCTTCCCCCCAAACTGGCCCTGATCAGGAATATCTGACTGCTTAGTCACCTCACCTACTAGCCTGCCAGCTTGCCAACCTGCCAGTCCATCCTTCCTACTCACTCTCAAGGTTCTCGTAATAATTCAACTGTAAACCTAAAAATTTACAGCCAATTTTGAAAGAGATGCATCCTACCTCAGGATTGAATATGTCAATTGTGTTGTAATGATATGCTTCTTCTAAGTATGTTGTTAAATAAATCATTTTTAAAAATTAAAAAAAATACTGTTTTTATTTAATTTTTGTGTATTTCACACAGAACATCTCAATCAGTCTTAATCATCTTTATACCTCCATCCCCACTGGCACCCTTCCATAGCCCCCCACCCCCAACTGGAGCCCATATACTCTGTCATCCCTGTTAAGGTCCACTGTGTCAAGTCAGTGTCCCCAGATCTCCTGAGTGCAAGCCCATCCACTGAGGTCTAGTCAGCCTATCTAGAGTCCCTTGTTTTAGAAAGATCAGCCCATCTTCATCTAGCAGCAATTAGTTGCTAATATTTCTTCAGATAATATTGGGGTCTGCTGTTCATTTTCCCAGTTCAATGCTGGGTTTTTGTCTGCCTGAGTTTGCATGGGACTTGTGTATGCTGACACCATTCCCATAGAATCATATGAGCATGGGTCCCAGGAGCTTGTAGGGCTCTGCTTCCATATGGTCCTATACCTCCTCCCTGGCTCTTAAAAATCTTTCTGCCCTGTCTTCCACGATGGTCCCTGAGCTTTGTTGCCCAGGCCCAAGTGACACATCTACAATGCAACCTCTACACCCAAGGCTCAGGGAACATTGAACAGGGATAAAGAAGAGGACACTAATGAATCTCTCAGTTCTCATTAATGAAGCTCCCTCATGCAGTGGAAGGCCAGGAATCCAAAAGGTCACAAATGGCCAAAGCCTAGTGACCAAGAGTCTGCTGAATGCTGGTCATCAGACAGGACTCCTTCATTAAAATTCCACTGAATTTTAAAGTTTGCATGATTCCTGTGAAACCCCAAATATGATTTAGCTAAATGAAGATTTCTTATAATAGTCCATTTTTTCCTGCATACCATTAGGATCTGATTCTTAACATTTCTGTGTACTTTCCCATTTCTAATTTTAATTCTACTATACTGATTACTTACCTAACTCCATATTTAAAAAAAAAACATATTTTGAATTCACCACCAATCAGGAAATATCAGCAAATACTAAAGAACATGGCTGTAAACATAAATATTTAATTTATTTTAGCATTTTTAAATGAGATCTAGTATAGTTTGCAATTCTGTCTCGTACAAGGCACCTCTCAGGACGATTTGGGTTCTATGTACATCAATTATCATTATGCTTTTCCCTACACGACTTGTTTCTTACCTAGTGACTGTGATGAACAGTCCCATCCCTTCTGCATAGCTCAGTTTTTGCCTCTACATTCCATCCAGGTAGGTGATTAGATCTAATTAGTATTTCAGATCATAGGTGGCTCTAGTATGGAAATTGAGTTTCTTTATTTTGACCAACAATTGTCATAAGAAGTTTCTAGATATACTTTAATGAAGAATGGGTTCTTCAAGAATGAACCAGACTCACGGTAGCTTGTCATTACAAGAACTAAGACTGAAGGCCCATTGCAAAGTCAAATTGCCTCAAGCAAACTTTCTTAATATTCAATAATTTGATGATCTAAAATTTATATTTTCCTGGGATTTCAAATGTTACTTCTTTTTTAAAAAAATTACCTCATAACTTGTCTTCTCTATAGCCAAAGGAAAGTTTAATTTTCATTGAGTAGTTTTGGTGAATCATAAAGTCCAAGGTTCTTGATCTGATTTAATTAATGGGACAGTTTACATGTTCAATAACTATGTCTCCAAATGACTGGCCTGTTATCCATGAATCCATTTTGTTTCTTCATTAATCCAGTATACATGTAGGCTTCTATTTTACTTCTGTTTCAGCCTCAGCAAAAATACAGTCAAGTTTTCAATTGTATTTAAAGGTATGTTTATTCTATTACCTTCATGAGAGGATAGAGTTGGAAGGTGACTGGATTTATAGATCAATTTTATTTCCTTCATCTCATTTTCGTTCACTCTTGATGGTTGCTGTTAGGAAGAAGGAGGCCAGGATGCTATCACCCTGCAGGTAGGCTCCATAGGACAGGCTCCAAATGAGTTTTTCATAGCAGATTCAGATGGCTAGAGTCCTATAATGGCAAGGACTTTTGATATGGAATTTCATTAGTAGTTCCACAATATCCATTGCTTGGAGGTAACAGCAAAATAAAAGATTCATTTTGGGGGCTGGAGAGATGGCTCAGCAGTTAAGAGCACTGACTGCTCTTGTAGAGGACCCAGGTTTGATTCCTAGCACCCACATGGCAGCTACGAACCATCCTTAACTCCAGTTTCAGGTGAATCCGAAGCCCTCTTCTGACCTCCGTGGCATTGCATGGCATTGGTACACTCACATACATGCACGCAATACACTCATACACATAAAATAAAAATAATAATTAAAAAGGTTCATTTTGTGTATATTAATAGTACAATGAGTCATAGGCAATATTAGTTGTAAAATATATTTTGGGATTGTATATTTTGGGACAGTATTCTTCATGAAACTACAAATGGTTGATGTTGCCTTACTACATTGAGCAGAAAAATGGCCCCATAGTCTAAATGACAATAATGGACCTGCATTTTTTATGCAGACAGCACAATAGGCTCTAATGATGGACAATTAAGTATTGTTACACATATGGAGTTTTCTTGGCCTTGCATAAGAGCAATGCGTATTACAGTCAACATGACAACCTATGCTTCATTGTTAAGACTAACAATGTCAAAACTGTAAGAATGTTAGGTGTATGATGGACAGAGTACAAATTGTTCCAAATTCTGTGAAGTATACTTTGGCAGGTTACCAAAATCACCAGTGTGTCTTTACTACGACTTTACATTTCCCTTTCTGGGAATTTATTTTATAGATGTACTTGTGTTGTGTCAAGTGTATTTGTTGGAGAAAAATCATTAAAACTTTGTAGTTATATAGCAATGACTGAAAGCAACAAATGTCAGTCAATAAGAGAGAAATTAAATACGATGGCACATCCATACAGTTTACAGTCACTTAAAGTAACAAAGGAGCTTTTATGTATGTAATTTAAAAACTTTTCAAGATACACAAGCTACTAAAGCAAGGTACCGAGCAATTGTTCTAATGTAATGCTATCTGTGTGAAAAGGAAGTGAGAGTACTAAGAATTTCCTCGTGCAAGTGCAGCACGTTCCTGGTGGGCTATGTGAGCAATTGCCAGTTGTCAAGAAGGCAAACGTGTAAGTAGGGTCAGTGGTAGAAGACAGTTTTCATTGTATATGGTTTTACTTGTCTTGAATTATGAAATTAATAAATAAATTACCTACTGAAGGATAGTCATAAAAATAGAAATAGAGAAAAAACATAATCCTGACCAGTGATCTTTAAAATGTCATCCTAATTTTAGAAGCAATGCCAGACCCTAGACATCTGGAATTGGCACAAGGTTATTCAGCCTCTAACATACATAGTGAATTTGTAGGACCTATTAGTCTTCATATTAAACAAATGCACAATTTAAAGGCCAAGTCAGTTGGATGGATTACCCAGTCCTCACTCACAAATGGCACTTGTGGCTTCCATAATGATGGAAGGCCCCTGAGGCCTGATATAGTTTCACATATAATAGTTCTAACATATAGTGGGGTAGTAGAGCTTCTGTGATATCATACTTTTGTTTTTAACCAATTTCTTTGTGCCTGCAATATCATTCAAAAGTCACACTATGTGAAAGGGTTGAACCCACTCCATGGTACATCTTCAGTGGTCTGTGTTCATGTTTGTCTGTGATTATATGATTGTGTCTGTATAAGATGGGCGAAGGCAGAGAGAGAGAGGGGGAAAAGAGAGAAAGAGAGAGAGAGAGAGAGAGAGAGAGAGAGAGAATTGCAAAATCTCCAAAGCCTTACTTCTCTAAATTCCTCTATTGTGGAATTTGTGAGCCCTCTAAACTTGTATCACAATATCCCTGAAGTGATTAATTAGATCTATGTATCCTCTCCAAAATGCCTAGACTCTGACAAATACTAAACAGTTGTGCAGAAAGACTTAATATGGCATATGAGAAAACAACTGGGCTACTTAGCCTTTGGGATGATGAGGCTGAACAGGACCCTTAAAACTGGGAGCATGGTAGTTGATCATTAAGTTGCTTTCTCTTTCCTAGTTAAATCACAATGAAGTCTAGAAAAAACACTTGGTGCAAGACTTAATGGAAACTCAAGAAATATATTTCTAGTACACCAGGTACACTAAAAAAAATGTGTCATCACTGAAGTAAGGTAAGGGTGTCAGGGAATCTGGAAGCAGATCTGAAGTGTTTTCTGATAATCATTGGTTCACCTTAAATCCCACACCCTTTTGTTAGAACAACCAGATACTTTATGAGGCTGCATGTCTTTCT
Organism: Nannospalax galili; assembly: GCF_000622305.1. NCBI lineage: Eukaryota > Metazoa > Chordata > Mammalia > Rodentia > Spalacidae > Nannospalax > Nannospalax galili. Next base: position 4,058,538 of record NW_008354281.1, read on the forward strand.
TGTGACTCAAACTCTTATCCCTCCTTTTATCTGACAATGTTTTCATTCTCTTTCCCAGATTAATGCAGAGACCACTGGATCTTGGGGTAAACGAATCATGCAACCCCTAACTTTGAGTCCCAGAATGTCTCCTTGGGAGATGAAGCAGTTTGGTTCTTCCTCTGTGTTGAAAGACACAGATAAATGCAGATTTGTTGCTGTTTGCTTTTAATAGATGTTAGAATTGGAAGCAGGTGGGGTTCCTTTGGTTTATTGATTTTTTTAGGAAAAAGCGGCACTCAAACTTTAGTTACAACTTAAAAGCATGCTATTTATTTAAACAACACTAACTAGATATTATATTGCCTTTGACTTTTCCCTACTATATTTTGGCTTAAGAAAAAACATCCTCTTTACCAGTTTTTCCTCAACTCAGCTCTTTACTTAAAATGAATAATTAAAACCTTACATCTAAAAACATCAGAAACCCTGCAGTCAAGCTAATTTATTTTAATTAAAATTTGATTCACAGGATTCAAGCTGGTCCCACAAGGCAAAAATATGCAGCCAAATTCAGAAGATGCTTTGGGAGGAGGTCTGTCAGCATTTCCAAATATCAGTACAAGTCTAAGATCATTAAAATGACCTTAGGGAAATAAATAGTAATTATGAGAGAGATATAGATATTAATGTATATTTCAATGTGTGATCTGGTGGGACTGTGAACTCTTCTGGGTTTTTAAGTTTGGAGATACTGACAGTTCTAGAAAAACAATCTATAAATATCTAAATGCCTGAAAATAATATAATTTTTGGGATCCAAAATGACAAAATAAGGTTGATGTAAAAATGGGCATCCTGGGGCTGGAGAGATGGCTCAGCTGTTAAGAAGACCCTGGTTCAAATCCCAGCTCCCACAGGCAGCTAATAACTGTCCATAATTCCAGTTCCAGGGGATCTGACAACCTCTTCTGTCCTCTGTGGGCATTGCATGACAAGGGTGCACTTAGCTACATACAGGCAATACATGCATACACATAAAAATAATTTTTTAAAATGGGCATCCTTCAAGTAAGCAGGAATAGAATGCATCATTAAAAATGAAAATTCTTATTTTATGCAGCTGCTTCTCTGTTCACCCTGGGCACCAGCTTCTGCGGCTCTTCTGCTTGCCCAGTGCTATCTCCGGTCGCCCCTTCTCTGCTGGCACAGGCGCAGCCTCTGATTGCATGGGCGATGCTCCTCTGCTCAGGCGCTGCCTCTGATCACCCGAGGGCCACCTCCTGTCGCCCGGGCACCGCCCTTCGCTCCTCGCTAGGGCCGTAAGCTGTGGCCGCTCTTCCACTCGCTGGGCGCTGAGGCCACTCTTGTGCTCCCATGGTGCTGTCTCTTACGCTTGCTGCTTCTGCCCAGTCGGACCCTAGGGCTGGTGAGGAGACTGTGTCGGTGGAGCAGCATTCGGACACAGGAGACCAGGTTAGGTGTCAAAGATCCACTTTACTGCAGAAGGGCACAAGCTTATATACAGGGGTAGGGGTCCAATCAAGAAGTTACAACTCATATTCTTTGGTAGGGCTGTGTCCTATCATAAAATCGGGAGTCAGGCACCTTATTAGCATAATAGGTTTCAGGTTACTTAGGTTCTGGTTTCCTGCAGGGGGCCTGGATTCCTTGGAACCACGTGATCCTGGCTGTTGCAATATCCAAGCTTGCAGCTTGGAATCTCAAGGGTGATTAGGGAGTGGTGAGCTCTAGGCATCAGTCTCATGATCTGCCAATGGGAGCAAATGTCACAAGGCGTTCCTTGTGGCTCCAGTGGTTGGGCCGTTGCTTCAGGCCTGCTGTATGGCTGTCATTAAGACCTTTACTTTAAGCTCAAGCCTATCTCCCACAATTTTATATTTCTAATTCAGTTTTTAATGCACTATGTTCACAGTATGATACATTAAATTTTTCAGTCACAGGTGTCTTTTTTTTTTTTTTTTCTATTTCATTCCAAATCCTTTGGTAATATTATTCCAATTCATTCTTCCTCTCAGGTACTGATATTGAGTCTAAGTCCTTGCACATTCTAGGGGAAAAAAAAAATCTACCATGCAGCTGTAGCCCTATGTCCTAGTTTGTTTCTCCATTGCTGTGACAAAATACTTTCACCAATACCAACTTGGGGAAGAAAGGGTTTATTTGGCTTACATCTCCCGAGTCATAGTTCATCAGGGAGCCCAAGGTAGAAACTCAGGACAGGAACCTGGAGGTAGAAGCTGGAGCACACGCCATGGAGGAATGCTGCTTACTGGCTTGCTTTCCTGGCCCCTGCTCAGCCTGCTTTCTTATGCAAAACAGGCTCACCTGCCTTGGTGGCATCACCCACAATGGGCTGGGCCCTCCCACATCACTCAGCAATCAAGAAGGTGCCCCATGGACATGGCCACAGGCCAGTCCAATGAAGGAAATTCCCCAATTGAGGCTCCCTCAACCCAGATGTGTCAAGTTGACACTAAAGCTATCCAGCACACTCTAGTCCTTGTTTCAGTTTTCAATCTGAAACAAGGTCTCACTAATTTTACCAGGCTAGCCTTGAACTAACTCTGCAGCCTCAGCAGGTCCTGAACTTGTGATCTTCTTGCAACAGGAATTCCAGGACTGCAGGCTAGTCAATGCTCCCAGATACTGAATATTGGATTAAGGTAGTTTTGATTGTCTAGGGCTATTAAAATCTTTCTAAATTGAGTGAATTGTTCTCAGATATGGTTACTCAGTTGTGAAATAACTCTGTTTCTTTTCAACATACCTGGCTCTACATTCAGTTTAGTAGAATCTTCTAGGATTTTTGATTAGCCCCTGCCTTTAATAGCTTATTAGAAAAGGAAATGAACCCGATCTTAAAATTTTACTATTCCTGTGGATTTTATTACTACTCCTAGCATATAGAAGGCATTCACCCTGTCAATGTCTGTGATTGAAGGTTGAGTGCCTGAAGTGACTAGTTGAGTGACTGACTTTCTTTTGGGCTTTGGGCTTATGGCACCCCAGTTTTCTGCTGGATCTTCCACTTGTCTTTTTCTTTTATTTGCAGTAGTTTTTTAGGGCATTGTACATAAGAAACTTTTGATCTGAAAGTAGTGTAAGATAGAGACAGGATTGGGGTAAGGAAGAAGAGTAGGGAGGGTGGAAAGTGATGATAGAGGTTATAATTTAAACCACAATTTAAAAGTGTGTGTTGTATGTTCTAATTTTTTTTTTATGTTAGTGACTGTTCTCATTGCTGTAATCAGATAAGTAATAACAAGGGAAGATGGTGGCCAAGGCATGGCACCAGATGGCTGGAACTCTTGGTCTCTGAGGAAACCAGGAAGGTGAGCAGGAACTAGATACAGGGTCAGGCTATAAACTCTAAGCTTGTTCCTGTCCCTCAGCAACCTACTTCCCTTTAGCCAGGGCCCATCAAGGAAAGGTTCCATGACGTCTCTAAACAGCACCACCTACTGGGGACCAAGTGTTTAAACATACCAGTCTGTGGGGGCATTTTACATTCAAACAGTTTTAATTCAGTTTGGAGCAAGTTTGATTTTTGGCTCTGAAAGGACTTGAGAAATTGTAACAAAGTAGAAGTGCTAGTCTTTACTGAAGTTTATCATTCAGAAACTTGATTTATATTTTTACAAAATAAAAAATAGCACCAGAGAGGGCAGTATGTTAAATTTGTCATTGTTGGTTATTTTCTCTGTAAAATACTAAAAATTATTTTTTCAAGGGCCTGAGCATGGTGGCACATACCTTTAATCCTAGCACTGATGAGACAGAGGTAGGTGGATCTCTGTGAGACTGAGGCCAGCCTGGCCTATATAGCGAGTTTCAGGTCAGCTGGGGCTACAAGGAGACCTTGTTTCAAAAAAAATTTTTTCAACTAGTATTGGGAAAGACAAGTTATTATTAGGTTACATAAACCTAGTAATAGTATATATGAAAAAATTCTTAAATTTGGACAATAACATTTTTCTACTAATTTAAAGAGAATTTAAACACTTTGAGAATTCCTAAGGGTAGATGTGGGTGCTTAACTCTCTTTCCTCTCTCCAAGGAATATTCTCATTCTATTTTCCCCAGAGTATCACCTGGGAAGGAAGATTACTTTCCTTCTTGGACTTGAATGATTTTTATTTTGAGTGGAAGTTTATTTTCTTAAGCATTGGGCAAAATAAACTAAATAAAAACAAAATTTATGCAAATCAAGGTTCTCCTTATAGATCTTAAGCTTAAATAAAAACATCAGAGCTTTACAAAAGACTAGCTATAAATAGTATTTATAGTTAAACATCATCAGCATATTGTATAGCAAGAATTATATTGGAGTGTAACATAAATATCATAAAAAGGTACATGTTAAAATTGAACAACTTGGACTATGGATGTAGCTCAGAGGAAGATCACATGTCTAACATGTGGGTAGTCCTGGGCTAAACCCCCAGTAACACACACATACACACACACACACACACACACACACACACATACACACACACAGAGAGAGAGAGAGAGAGAGAGAGACCAAATACCAAACAACTCAACGAGTGCTCTAAAACTGAATATCCTCAATTAATCATATCATCATACCTAGAAA
>NW_008354281.1:4063208-4069359 GCF_000622305.1 Nannospalax galili
TAGGGGATATGGTTGAATGCACAGTTTGATTCTAGAAATAAATAAGTATTCAGTTTAATTTCATGTCATCAAGTCAGGATCCTATCAGCTACCCCTGATCTTGTTACCAGACTCCACTCTGTACTTACTGCTCTGAGGCCAGGCCTGATCCCTTTTCCTTGTCTTCATATCACCTTGACATAATTTCTCTTGACCACTGGGATCCCCCACAGCTGACATTTAGCCTGTTATTCTTTTTTTTCACAAACACTTGACATAATATGTTCAAATAACATCCCAGGTACTAGAATACAGCAGTGAACAAACTTAGGCCAGCCTGAAACTTTAAGCTTTATATGAGAAACACTGGTAGTCATTTCATGAATGGTTACTAAATACAATCAAAAGTAATACACAGTGGGAAAAGTACTGGTCAGTGACTGTAACTGGAAGAGCTGGCAATTCTGATGGTAGCTTATTTATTATGTCCCCCCTTCTATTAGACTAATGTTGATAATGAACACCAAGCACAAGACTTTAAGAAGCGTAAGTGGTTTCATCTTAAATAATGATGGAGGTTGTTTCAAGCCCTTTTATTTGTTGTTGTTAAAATACTTGGATTCTTATGTGTCAGAAATGTAGCTTTAAAACACTTAAATTGCAGAGAATTCAAATCTCCTAATGCCACCTTCTACACCCCCCCATACACACACAGAAGCGCATAAAACAGCAGATTCCCAAATAAAAGTTTAACTCTCAGAGCTCTATGATTCTTTTATATTATTTCAAGATAAGTACAAAATTGGAAAAAATCCAGCCACTTAAAAATCTTTATAGATATGAACCTAATGGGATCAAAAGGATTCCTCCCTTCACAGTAGTGGGGGATGGAACTGCTAGATCGATTCTATAAATCAATACTATTTGTGAACCCCAATGGGCACTAGTTCACAAAAACACACCAGCATTTCTTGCTCTTCCATTTCAGAGCTCAGCTGTGGTAGCTGCTCAGCAAGCAGGTGAGACAGGCCTGCTTCAGCCCGCTGCTCTGTGTGAATGTGGTCAGCCCCTTGCTCTCAAACACAAATGCATGTTCACTTTTTGAGCGCATCATTTTCCATTAGACTCAGCAAATAGAGTTATGGCATCTCAGTTGTTTGCCTTCTATGACTTCTATCCCAGGTCTCTATCTTTGTTATGGTTTTGTGGTTGGTGCTATTATTGAAGTAAATAATTTTACGAGACCAGAAATACCTTCAGTCAGTGCAAACAAAGAGGAAACAGAAAGCAGTGATGCTTTCAGCAGTCCTCCTCCCCTCTCTGACTCTATCAGGCCTTCAAGCTGCTATTTATAACATCTCTTCACTGTTTCATGTGTCTTTCCAACCCAAACCCCCAACCCCCGACTAGTTTTCTGATTTCCACTTGAAGTTTATAGTCTTGAGTCTTGGAATACTCTAGCCTTCCTGTTCAGTTTCAGCAGGTTTTACCCGGCCATAATTAAGTGAAAGACAACGGCACAGAATGACTCATTCTGATGACCCCATTCTTTGAGGCATAACTATGGTAGGAAACACAAAGAGAAATCATGAAAATCCATCTCATTTATGTCAATTTGCTTTGCCCCTCATATTACATTGATATTTCTGAGTTTGGGAATATTATACAAGTATCTTTTCCCATAGAATCTATGTATTTGACACTAAACAGGGATTCTATGTTAGGAGAATAAATGGATTTATTTCTTTTATGCTTTCCGAGAACTCATTAGACAAATATGAGAACTTTTTTCTGGAAACCAGGTTGTCTTAATTTAGGCATTTTAATGTGTGCTGTGATTGAGCATTTGACAATGAGCCCCTGGCCTCGGCATCTAGCCTACTGAGGAAATTTTCTCAGGATTCGATTTGGACTGGAAAATTCTCATTCTACAGCATTATTGTGCTGGTAAGGCAAGTGTTTTGTATTTTGGCTAACTGTTCAACAGTTTCATACTTGGGTTAATTTAAAATTTCAGGTGGCTACCATCTGGTTTCACATATTTAACTTCATTTAGTTAGCTTATGATTTCCAGAATATTCTGGACCTTTTCCACTGCTTACTCAAGTATATACAACCTGCATACTTCAAAAAACAATTTTTTTGAAACAAATTTCTCAAAAGAAAATTGTAATAACTTCCTTCCTAAAAGTGTTGACAAATATTTTATTTTACTTGGTGTTGTCTGTTCTTTTCTGTTAACAAGTCATACACATCAAAGGAAAAGAACAGATAATGATTGTTTTCTATATTTAAAGATACAGCTTTTAAATTAGAGTCTTTGAAAGACAGAGCTTTTGACTACATTTCATATTTTACTGTGCTAAGTTTACTTTACTTATTTCATATTTTGTAGAAAAGAAGCTGAAATATTCCTGGGCTAATTCCTTTTCATTCTATGTAGCAAAACCCAGTGTTTAAATATGTAACAATATTGACAGCACATTTAATATCAAGAGTCTAATTAGCTGTCTGAAGAACTTTCTAGAATCTTGATTAACAAACTTTTATAACTTTATTAAAAATTTTCAAATATTACCCACTTATCAAAATGCTTATTTACATAGGAGACATATTAATATAGTAAAATGTACTTCAACAATGCATATGACAAGATGTTTGGTGGGTTAAAATATATGGGAAAATATAACATTGCATAGTTAAAGAACTAAAAGATAGTTGAAAAAAAAAATGTCACTCACTACCCTGAGTATAACCGGCATGAAGTAATTAAGAGGTTGGTTCAGAAGACTTAAGGAAAATACCTAGAGTGAGGCCACAGGGCTCTGTAAATAATCTTACATGAACTGATCAGTTCACATGAGGAGCTAACACATAATTGGGCTTCAGAAAGAATATGCGAATATAGGCAGAATCAGATCAATCTTACCTCATCTACATGGTTCTTTCTGTTACATGCAGAGAATACTCTTCCTTCAGAATGCCAGTGCAAGATTTTGAAGGAGACTGTTATTTACTAAATAACTAGTTTGAAAGCAAGTCAGAGCGGTCAAAGTGGGAACAGAGAAGTTTTCTTTAATGTGGATGTGATATCATGTGAAATAATAATTAATGTTATAACTAAAGAAAAACTACGTAGTTCTAATACTTAGAATATGAGGCTCTAGGGTCACATCACTATTAAAAGTGTTCACGATTGTTCCAACACAGTGGTCATTTATCCTTGCAATGTAGTAAGTGTTCTTTCACCAGAACTGTTAGGCAGGTGCTGAATAAAACTCAGAATTTCAAAACTCCCGTTAAGTTGGAAGTTAAACTGACCTATTTTCCCCTCTAAATCAGGAATGGTTTATTGTTACTATTGCCTCCAATCTTCTTGCTTCCCTATCAAGGGAAGTAAAGCTGATCTTATGCGTTGCCCTCACTTTTAAAACCCATTCAAATCAACTCCCAGAACTTACCCATCATAGCAAAACCAACTACAGGGGTGGTAGAGAACTTCTCTTGGATTCTGATTTTCAGGTGCAACAATGTGAAGGAACACAGCATGTCCATGAGAGCTGTTTTCTCTTCTCTTCTCTTCTCTTCTCTTCTCTTCTCTTCTCTTCTCTTCTCTTCTCTTCTCTTCTCTTCTCTTCTCTTCTCTTCTCTTCTCTTCTCTCCTCTCCTCTCCTCTCTTCTCTTCCCCCCCCCACTGCTTAGAATGATTATTGGGATCTTATAACCATCATAGTATCCTGCTCACTGCATTGTGTTTCCTGAAAGGAAGATGCCACACAGACACTTTTTCCTTGACCAAAGTTCAGTGACGCCCTCCATGCTAGGGGCTTGGTGACGTGCTTCCAGTTTCCAGTAGTTTAGTGCCTATTTTAATTTTTTAAAAAGATTTAGTCTCCCTGTAGCCTCAGCTGGCCTGGAACTCACTATGCAGACCAGGCTGGCTTTGATCTCACAGAAATCCACCTGCCTCTGCCTCCCGAGTGCCGGGACTAAAAGGCTTGTGTCCTTTTCTTATCAGTGCATACAAACCTCTTCTGCTAGAGGACTAACTTCAGGACTGATAGTGCCAGGGAAACTGCAGCAGACACTTTTGGTTGACTGACTCTGTCCATTTTCATTCCCCTTATAATCCCCTTCTGTGCTGACCTGACAGAGAAGCAGAGTCCTGGGTTCAGATTTCTAGGGATGCTTTGCTTTTCTGATATAGGCCTCACCCCTTCTTCTTTCTTTCAGAGTTACTTATGAAGCCCTTGTGGGAGCCTCAGCTCCCGGACAGAGATGTGCTCTCTCACAGTTTGATATTGCTAGTCTTGAATATGAAAAAAAGCTATCAGGTTGGCTGTAATGTGCATTGCCCTTATTAAGAGTAAAGCCAAAGGGCTGGAGAGATGACTCAGAGGTCAACAGCAAAGGCTACTTTTGGAGATGAGCTGGGGTCAGTTCCTAGCACCCACATGGTGGCTAACAGCTCTCTGTAACTCCAGTTCCAGGGGATCTGATGCCCTTTTCCAGACTCTGTGGGCATTGCACACATGTGGTGCAGTTACAGACATGTAGGTAAAACAGTCTTGCATACAAAATAAAAACTAATTAATTAATTAATAAAGAGAAAAGACAGAATCTAGAATAAAGCAGAGAATCTTTCCACACGTAAAACAATACTTACATGCCTACTACTAGCAACTATCAAATCTACTTCAGAAACAACTTTTAATATAATATCTTAATTTTCTTTGAGAATTTCACACTATGCTTAAAAAATTGTTATTTTTATTTTATATGTGTGAGTGCATTGCCTGCACGTATGTAAGTGCATCCATGTCATGTAGTGTCCACAGAGGTCAAAAGAGGGCATCCAATTCCCGTGGAACTGGAGTTAAGGATGGCTGCTAGGTGCCATGTGAGTGCTGGGAACTGAACACAAAGCCTCTGGAATAAGGGCCTGTGCTCTTAGCTGTTGAACCATCTCTCCAGCCCCCATATAGTGTGTTTTTATCCTATTTATTCCCATTCCTCCCCCAACTCTTCCCAGGTTCACCTTCCACCTCTCCATCCTCTCCAACCTTACATCTTCTTTATTTTAAAATAACCCACTGAGTACAGTTTGTCCTGCCCATATTCTTATGGGTGTTCGGTCATCCACTGGAGCATGCTCAACATACCAGGGTCCATATCCTTAAAGAAAGTTGATTATCCCTCTCCCAAATCCCATCAACTGTCAATAACACCTCCATTAGGGTTTGGGTCATGATTCCCTCCCTTTCCATGCTAGAATGTTTGAACTTGTTCAGGTGTTGTGCAAGCAACCACAACTGCCATGAGTTCACAAGTGCAGAAGTCTAGAAGACATTGTTTTTTGCTGATTCTACCTGACCTCTAATGCTTAATTTTCTCTGTCCATTCTTTTACAATGGTCCCTGAGTCTTGGGGGAGTGGTGATTACATCATCTATCTATATCTATATCTATATCTATATCTATATCTGTATCTGTATCTGTATCTGTATCTGTATCTGTATCTGTATCATCTGGCATCTGTATCTGTATCTATATCTGTATCTATATCTATACCTTTATCTATATCACCTATGTCTATATCTATATATCATCTATGTCTATATATCATCCATATATTATCTATATTTATATCATCTATATCTATATCTATATCTCATCTGTATCTATATATCACCTATATCTATATCATCTATATCTGTAGCTATACCTATATCTATATCTTGATGCCCCATCTGTGGCTGAGCACCCCACCGACACTCATTCCTTGCATTTTGATGAGTTGTGAGTGTTAACCACTGTCTCCTGCACAAAGAAACATCTCTGACGAGTACCGAGAGCTGCAGTTACCTATAGGTAGAGAGATATGAATTTAGAAGGAAAGTTTGATAGTATGCCCATTTAGCAGAATACTAGCAACATATTCATTGCTGGGGCTTGTGAGCTCCCGAGCCATGGGTTTATGGCCAGATTTACAGTAAGGACATTCAAAGAAATACATTTTTACTCTTGTCATTCAGGTTTTGAAGAATTTTTTCTGGGCAGTGTAATAAAGTAGCATCAGCTATTTGCAGTTTCATGAAGAATGATATGCAACTGTACAAGATCCCCAAATATGAGCTTTAAAATTGGTATTGCTTTTGCGTGGGTATATATAT
>NW_008354281.1:4069604-4071494 GCF_000622305.1 Nannospalax galili
TGTCTTGCTCTTAACTCCATGTAATAGATACAGTGGAACTACTAATGAAATCCCATATCAAAAAATCTGACTATTCTGGTAAGATATAAATGGGAAAAATGGAATAATGTAACCGGTAAGGTTAAATGAGATGGACTATGGGAGACCAGAGTAGAGAAAGGAGTATAGGAAGGGATAAGTAACACTAAAGATCTTTGAAAAAGTCATATGGAAATATGCTACTGTAGAAACTTCCTAAAATGTATACATATGCATGCATAAAAAAGTTTTAATGGAACTACCATATAATCGTGTTTCAATGGTGTTACCAGACATCACAGGCTGGAAAAAAAAGTCAGTCCCCAAAATGATTCACCTTTTTTCGAGTTGTTTAGTACGATTCCATAGACCCCAAAATATTGCTGTCTACTGACACTGCTTTTGGTTACACTCTAGAATTTGAAGGTAATACCCTCCTGCTGAAGACACTACATTATTTGAGTCATAGAACATATAGAAATCAAACCAGTTCTGACCTCAAAGCTTCATTACTAGTGGCTAGCTTTCATAGCATTGGAGGTACTATATATGCTACCAGAAAGAAAAGTATTCATTAAACTTACCCAGCTGTGAAGTACAGTAACAATTAACCTGGCAAGGCATGCTCACTGGTACAACAGTGGCATGAATGCTATAGGAGTAACCAAAGAGTTTTTTATTGTATTTAAGGACTGCTCCACAAGATGGAACATATGCCTGGCACCGTTATTGGGGCCAATAATCTGTGATTAGATAGGTCATAGAATTTAGGGGAGGACCTGCTATTATTATTCTGATAAATGAGCATACTATTAAATCAACTTCTAATGATTTATGGTTATACCCATAGATTATTGTGTCTCTCAGTCTTCATCATAGAAGTTTATTTTACAGCAAATGGAGATTAGCACAGAGACCTACAACTGGTCGATTTGCAGATAATAAGAGTCTCTGAGTGTGCAGTCCTAAATGCAATATCTACATAACACCTCTCCCTTTAAGTCTAAGTAGAAGAGGGGATGTAAAGATTGTAAGAACCAGAGGCTGTGGATGACTACAATGAAATGGTGTTTTCAGGACATAAGGCCCAATTTGCACATATCAACTCACAGTGATTGTGGAAGCATGCCCAAGACATGCTTAAGCTCTAGCCAAATAAAATCCTGCCATGGGGTGGGGAGGTAGGTGTTCATGAAGTCTGAGCCCTAGCTGAGGATCTACTGGCAATTGATGACTTCTGGGAGAGGGAGAGTCAATTTCCTTTAAGAATATGAACCCTGATAGGTTGACCATGCTCCAGAGGATGGCTCTATACTCAGGATTATGTGAACAACACAAATTGGAGTTGATAGGCTTAAAAAAGTGGATGGGTAGGGAAGTGAGGGTGGATGTAGGAGGAGATCAAGAGGAGAAATGAATATGATCAAGACACATTGTATGAAATTCTCATAGAATTAATAAAATATTATTCTATAAATTGGTATCAATTCTTCTAAGTCCAAATAGAGGATATAAAAGTGAAGTCAACATGTATATTAGATTTATGCACAAAATACGATTCATGGATAACAAGAAGCCAAGATACTGCCTCCGTACCTCCAACGCCTGCCTTACAAACACTCACCACCTCTTTGCTGTAGTTGGAGCTGCACAGACTTTTCTGTTGACAGTAGCTGAAATCATTCCTGACTGGGACACAGTCTTTTTTTTTTTTTAAATTTTTAAAAATGATTTATTTAATAACAACATACTTAGAAGAAGCATATCATTACAACACAATTGACATATTCAATAACGGTTTCCTGAGGTAGGATGCATCTCTTTCAAAATTGGCTGTAAATTTTTAGGTTTACAGTTGAATTAATATAATTA
>NW_008354281.1:4076598-4109577 GCF_000622305.1 Nannospalax galili
CACTACGTTGGTCTGGGTGAAAAAGATCAGGAAGCACTATTGGTTCCCCAGGTGTCTGGGGACCCAAGACTAGGAATGGCGCAGGGCCCAAACTAGGAGTATAGAAAGGCGAGTCCGGGGAATGGAAGGGTGAATGTGGCTTAGGGATTCCCGGCGCGGAGAGCTGCGCTATAGACTTACCCCAAGAGGTCTGAGGATAGTAGTGCAGGCTAGGAGAGTTAGCCGGTGGTGCAGGCCCAGGGAAGCAGAGAGAGGTGAGGGCGGGGGCAGGATCAGAAGCGGTGCTCCTGGAGCCCAAGAAAGGGACTGGGTTGCTCTGGGTGAGAAGGGTCAGGAAGCAGTATTGGTTCCCCAGGTGTCTGCGGCCCCAAGACTAGGAATGGCGCAGGGCTCAAACTAGGAGTATAGAATGGCGAGGGTGGGGGCGGGGAATGGAAGGGTGAATGTGGCTTAGGGATTCCCGGCGCGGAGAGCTGCGCTATAGACTTACCCCAAGAGGCCTGAGGATAGTAGTGCAGCAGGACACAGTCTTTTATGGTCTTCCCCCCAACATACTATTTCTAGTGATATGATTGTTTAATCCCCCTGTATAGCTAATTCCTTTAAACAGACCTCTTTCATAACTGATTGGTCTGAGTATTCTAGGTTGATATTGATGAAATATAAATTCTCATCATTTTAAGAAATCTTTAGAATTCATAGAATTTTGAGAAACTGAACAGAATAGGTATTTCCTTAAGAATCTTAACAAATGTCCTTGTCCATTTTGGTTACCATTATAGAATGTCATATATCAGAGAGTTTAGAAACAATTATTTTCTTAACCTAGGGAGGCTGAAAATTCTAAGCTTTAGGTGTTTTTCTATTTAGTGTCTAGTAAAGACCATTCTACTGGCTTAGAGATGGCACCTCTGTCTGTGTTCTCACACAGTAGAAAGGATGGGGGCATCTCTCTTGAGCCTCTTAAAAGGGCACTCCTCTACATATGAACTCTTCCCTAGGACCTAATCACTTTCCAAAGAGCCCCACCTCCTAAGACCATCAATATGCAGGTTAGAATTTCATCATAGGAATTTGAGGGGCACATATACAATAAGATCTTAGCAAATGCTCATTAATCCATTCAGTCACAAGCCACATTTTTTTTGAAGGCTGACTAAATTTGAATGCCTTCGTTAATGGATCTTAGTACCTATCAAGATAATTTTTGAATAGTTCTGATTGATCAAAATGCATGCATTCTTTATGAACTAAAATGTTTTAATTTTTGTAAAGTATGTAATATAAAAATTCCATCTTGGTCCAGAATACATGTGTGACTTCTAAAGTAGCTATTAGTATAATTTACAGGAAAATGATTTGTCAGAGCAGAAGATATATGCTCTTTGGAGCAGAAGAGAGCAGTTGACATATCTGCTGGCACTGCCTCTTGCTAGCTGTGTGAATCTGGACATTTAGATTGGTTATTCTGTCTATCACCCCTTCTCCCCAGTGCTAGCTTTTCAGAGTTCACCACCTGGGCTTCCCACACTCTGTATGAGCTTGGTTAATCAGAGGCATCTTCAGGAGACACGAAGATGGAAGGACAGAGGACAGAGTGATTTTTTTTTCCTTTGAGTGGATGTCCTCTCTTCTTCCAGTACTGGCTACATTTCAGTTTCTTTTAAATGACTTTTCTTTCCATATTCCTTAACGTAGTTCCATTAATATCCTTCTCTCTTTTTCTTCTTCCCCCATTCTTTCCTGGGCTAGGTGTGGCAGTGGCTGGTTGAGGCAGGGGATTTCAATGTATATTATTAAAGGTTCTTCCTACAAAGCTCACCATCCCTTATTGGCTCCCTTATTTCTGTTTCCAGTTTTGAAAAATGTCCTTTTTGAATACGCCATCAGTTGATAATGTGTCTTCATTTGTTGCATTATTAAATGTCATCACTGGTAGGTTGCTCAAGTCCCAATGGATGACCCCACACCCATGTGCATGTGGTAGCACTAGCACCATGTACATATGGCTCAGTGGGTTAAAATAATTTAAAAAGATGACATGAAGTTGGGAGAGAAATGTAGTGAGGGGTCCTGGGGGGAATGGGATGGAAAAATGAGGGTGAATGTGACCCAGATGAATTATATATGCATATGAAAAATTTTGAAGAATGAATAAAAATATCTCTGAGCCTCAGCTTACTCGTACACATGGAGATATTACTAACTATGCAAAGAGTTTCTGTGAAAGATTAAATGTGAATATTCGGTAATACAAGTTCAGCATCTGGTAGATAAATATGACTGTAAATACGCCACAGCTGGAATATATTTTGCATAGTAAAGAATTCATCAAGGGTACTATTCTATCTTTTTTTATTATTGACAGTTTTTAAAAATTGCTATGAAGATAGCCTAGCATGTGGAAGTAGAAAGAACATGCAATGAGATGAGGTGGCAGATATCACTGGAGTATTGCCTCTTTTAAGATTCTCCCTGCTGCACAACCTCTATGTCTTTTTTATGGGTAGTCTGCTTACTCAGTGATGAGTACTATTGAAAACTTCACGAGCTGGAAGCAGGGCCACCTTCACTCATCTATAACCAGGATAATTACCTGATGACTGACAATATAAAATACCACATCACTACTATTATTTCATATACTATATACACACATTTATATACATATGTATTTTTGATAATTGAATAACTAAATGAAATGCATATTTGTAGGTACACCTTTTAACATGAAAAAAAATTTTCACATTCTCCAATGTACAAATTTTTCTCTCAGCAGAAATTCTTCCTTGCCTCACCTTGTTCATTCTGTTTTACATCATTGGCCCTCAGTGATGTTTGTTGACTGACTGTTACATATAATGTTAGCAGGGACTAGTGGTTTCTTTTAGGACCCAGAGTAAGACACAGATGGCTAGGCAGATGGCATGTAAGGCCAGGTGTTGCCTTCCCAGGGAGTCTGAAATTATTCACAGAAAGCCATTGCGTCACCACTATGACCAGCTTGAACACTCCTGTGACTCACAGCTTGATTAAAAAGGGAGAGTTCATCATCCTGCCACCTGCTGCAAACAGACAATGTACAGAAGGAAAAGAAGTTATGGCCTCAGGACAGTGGTACAGGTCAAGCAAAGACATAACTTAAGTTGAGCCACAGCCAGGGCCAAACACAGTAAATTATGTAGTGTGATTTCTCCCTTAGAGCTTTTGGGATTCCATTCTTAAGAAATGGACAAGCAATGGAGAGTACTTAAAAACAGTTTCAAGTAATGACTAGACATGCTACTCAACAAATTCAAGGTCTAAGACAATGTGACCTCAATAAAGAATTCTGATGAGATTAAATTGTTTTATCATTCAAAAGATATGCAGCAACTCAGGTCATGTGGATGTTTAATACTTCCTTACTGAAGACCATGTGTTTCCTCTACACAAACATTGTGCAGTAGATGTTACCAATAGACTGAATAAATGATAATATCTGAAAACTCGTGTACTGCTATAAATTTAGCGTGGGCTTGAACAATTGTCCTCCAGTTGTTACCACCATTTTGAGTGGCTATAGGACCTGTGGGCAGGGAGCCATGGCTCTAGAAGTGGCCTTTGGGGATTATAGCCAGGACTCACTTCTTTCCTGAGCACTCTGCTTCCTGGTTAGTACCATGTAGTAAGCAGCTGCCACACACTTCCACCACCAAGGCCATAAGCCACTCCTGCCATCGTTTCAAGCTAGATGTACTCACTGAACAATGAGACAAACTAAACCTTTCCTGTCTTAAGTTGTATCTGCTATGTATCCTATCAAAGTCACCTAAAGGTAACAAGTGCACATATAGCCAATTAAGAACTATTTTGAAATAGTCTGGTTGAATGAGTTACTCTAGCTTTCCATTATTTTCCCCCAACAATCATGCCTTTAGCAAGGAAACCTGATAGGTCTGATAAAGAGAGAAAAACTGTACCTGAAAATTTGCTATAAGCACCCTGGTGTGCACCCAGAGGGACACAGAAAATAAATATACATGCCCTGGATTTGGTGGGGTGGGGGTGCTTGATCACATTGGATAAAGGAGAATTAATGTGTTTGATACCACTTTTTTAAGGATGATGATTTAATGTTCTTGCCAGGGCATGGAGAGATGATGAAAATAAATTATTAATCATGGGATGGCAATTTTGGCAGAAATACAGAACTGGCTCAGATAAAGTAACTTCAAATGGTCACTGAGCAGACAGAATGAAAAAAAAAAGAAAGAAAGAAATCTAGCTCTGAATCAAAGCCCAGTAAAAAGACTTGCAATGTCATCCCCCCCCCCAAAGAATGCCACTGCTTTTACTTTCACAGTCATAAGTGATGGACACTGGTGATTAACTGAGCCTGGATCACATGTCCATATAGCAGCTGCCTCAGGAAACCAATCAACTAGGATTTTTTCGACTTTTTCAGTGGAAAATTCACTCTTCTTCCTATAAAAACTCATGATCATAGAATTATCCAAATGTAAGAAAAAGATTTGTATGATTACATTAAGAAGAAAAGGCAAATGTTTTACACTTGAGGTCCCTCTGCCCTCTGAAATCTCTTGTCCAGGGGATGGGGAGGTGCATCAGTGCATAAAGGGCTTCCTGAATAAACATGAGGACCTGTGTTCAGATCTCTAACATCCACATGGAAGTCACCCATGGTGGTGTGCATCTGTAACCCCAGAACTTGGGAGGTCAGAGACAAGCAAATCCCAGGAGCTCATTGATGCAGTCAGTCTGGCTGAATTAATGAGGTACAGACCCTGTCAGAGACCCTACTTGGGTAATAGCACATGGAGAAATCAAGCTGGTGCTGACCTAGAAGCTTCCTCCTTAGCACCTAGCTTTTAAGGTGCACAAAAGAGTTTTACAATGTGCACGGCATTGGGAGGGGGTAACCAACAGTCTTACCAAGCTATAAATCCTCTGAACTACAATAACGACTGGCTTGGCAAGCTATGCACATTGTTGCAATAGTAGCATGGATGATATGGGAAGAACCAGCCACTTTCTCTTTGGATTTAAGGCCCACTCCATTGGACAGAACTCATACTCTGTAGTATACACCAGACCATAAACCCTTAGCTGGGGATGTCATAAGCATCATCTCCCTCTAAGGGAGAAACTATTGTTTTTTCTAAATAAGTATAGTATCAAATTGTCTTCTAAACACTTATGCTTATATGCGTAGATTAGTGCAGCTCTCTCAGTGCTCAGAGAGAAGCCTCATTTTTCAGTGGACAGTGGTTAAGACAGATACTCAAATCTAACTGGTCGAAATGCAAACAATAAGTGACTATGGGTGCCCAACCCTACTTGGACATCTATTTCATATCTTTCCATTGCAAGGCTCAGGAAATATCACAGAAGTGAGGGTGGAAAGCTCATAAGAGCCAGAAGCTGAGGAGGAATGCTGTGAAATGGTGTCTTCTGTACACGACAGGTTGTTTTATTCATGAACTCATAGCAGCTGCTGCAAAAGGTCTGCAGAAGATCAAAGCATTCAGTTTTCCAGAAAAGATGGAGGAGGAGATCATGTGACACCACACTTACCTGAGGAGCTATTGGCAGTCAGGAAGAGGGAGAGTTTTCAGGAATGTGGCCCCTGGCAGACCGCTTGTTCTTTAGTGGATGGACCTACACCCATGCATGTATGGGCAGCTCTAACTAGGTGCAGAGGGTTAAAAATAGAGGACATGAAACTGGGAGAGTCATGGTAGGTGGTTGCGGGAAGAGTTGGAGGAGGTGTTGGAGAGTAGATATGATCAAAATACACTGTATATGTATATTAAATATTCAAAGAATAAATAAATAATATTAAAAATAAGGTAGACCTAGTCATTGCACTGCACACACTAAATCCCAGCACTTGAGAGTCAGAGGTAGGTAGATATCCATGAGTTGTAGTTCAGCCTGGTCTACACAATGAGTTCCAGGTCAGTCAGGGCTACACAGGGAGACAATGTCTCAAAAAACAAAACAAAATAAAATAAAATAAAAAGAATAAAATGGAGAGCAATTGAGAAAGACACTTGACACTGAGCTCTGTCCTCCACACATTCATAAGCACATGTGCATGTACATGCACAGGTGCATACAACATATAACACACACACACACACACACACACACACACACACTTAAAATCTTTGGTCCAGCTGTCTGAACATATTGTAGTATGTGTTGGACTTCTCCAGGAATCCATTTGTGCTGAAGGATTTGAAATCATGTACTTCCTATTCTTTAACAAGTTCCCTTGCAAGCTGAGTGAATATTTAGCATTTTATGAAGACTAATGAAGCTTAAAAACAAAGCAAGGAATTGCATTTTTTATCAGGTAGTGAAATTTGTACAAGGTGAATTCTGAGTTAAAGCAAAAACACATTTGATTTCACTTTGAGAGCTATATAGGCTTTGCTAATAAAAGTACAAAATCAGGTTTATTAACCTGGAAATTGGCAATGTATTTGTCAAAGAAAATGAGGGATGAAAAATGTTTGTGTCAGAGCAATGAGAAATGAAGTTAACAAATTCAGATAATAAAACTGAATGAATATTTTGAAGATATTAGAATTTGAACTTAAGCTCTTTCATAAAAGAGCGAGTCATAATAACGAAAAATAATTTTACATTTTCTGAGACAACTTCAATTGAGATATTTAAATGTAGTTTGGCCCATGGTCTTCTTTTCACACATAAGTCATTTAAATATGAAGACATAAAAACATGAATACATATATCATATAGATTGGAAGAAAAGATAGGTTAAAAATCTTTTGCACATGACTTAATGGAATTAAAGGATAAAAGAAAATAACCATAGATTTATCTAAAGCCTGTCTCAGCTCTCCATACTGTTACAAGCTGATGTGTCAGCAAAAGCTGTAGTAACAGTGTTAGGCAGCTCTGTAGAGGTTTTGTGTCTGTTAGAACCTTTCCGTGCACTATGTGGTAATGCAGGTTATGATATTTATGAGGAATTATGAAGGCAGATCATTGATATTCCTGACATCATTTAGACTCTCAGATACCACGGAGTCCCTAGGTAATTGCTCTTATGCCTAGACAAAGAGCCCCACCAAACTACTCATCTGTGGCACATTTGCAAGTTCATCTATTGTCTACTCCTGTAAGATGATGTCTTCCTTCCCTTCCTGCCTCCTTCCATTCTCTCTCTCTCTCTCTCTCTCTCTCTCTCTCTCTCTCTCTCTACTAATAGAAAAAGTTGGAAAAAGAGGATATAATGAAAGTTCTATTTCTTGATTTCAATAATCTATTTGTGGTTACTCCCTCATCTTATTTTGAAGCAAGTACCCACAAAGTTCCATAGTGTAATGATTAGCACTTTGGACTCTGAAGCAAATACCCAAATATAATTGCATCTGTCAATAATTTAATAAATCTCTAAGAGTTAAAAACTCCTATAAATCTGTGACTACAATATTATTAGCATAAATAAAATTAAAACTAATTCCAAGTACCCTGCACCTTGGTGATTTTCCTTCTCCCTCCTGCCAGTTATTTGCTGAGGAAACCAGGTCATCTGTCCTGTTCTGTTTCCCACAGCTTGGAGCTGTGAAATTTTGAGGACAAAAAAATATTCATGTATGAAGTGTGAGCATTCACAGCTTTGTACTCCTGGTTCCTAAGAGAAGCCTGAGTTTTCCATATCGCCTCTTGCTATTATGTCCCACAGATTCTCAGCGATAACAGAAAGCAAAGGCCTTTGGGAAAGCCAGGAGGAAGAATTTGCCTTAAAAGTGATGATATACTTGCCTTATGCAGGAACAATAAAAGAAGGTGAAAAACAGGGACAGAAGGGGACTGGCACAGGCTTAGATTATGGCTATGAGAATCTGTAGACAGAGTTACATTTGGTGGAGAGGTTTAGAGAGGAACTGACATTTCTACAAATAACACTGGAACAGAGAAAGACTTTTACATTTCTTTTGTTTTTGTATAAATTAGAAATTTGCTAATCTCTCCCCAACATTTTGTTGTTTTGACAAAGTCAAGGAAGTATGGGAATTATTTTATTTATGATTTTTAAAAATTCAAGGCAAGTAATTTTTCACATGCTACTAAAAATTGAATTGCATAGAGGAACTGGTTACTTTCCTCTGGTCTATTTTTTCAAGATTCTTTTATTCTTAAGGAAGCCCCAGGTTGATGTCCTCTTTCTTAACTCTACATTTCAAGGAAGAACATGCTTATGTTGCTGTTTGATCTTTGACCTTTCCTTTTTTTTCCACCAAATTAAGAGGGCACTGAATCAGAGATTAGTTTTTGTTGGAAATAATATAATTGAATTCAAGATAATAAAAAAGAAGAAATGTATAACATCATTAACAAGAAGATCTCTGGGGACAGGTTGTTCATATGTGTGCTTCAATCAATCAGTTTACCTTCAGGAGCTTGGGTCTGCTTTCCTTTGGCATCTCTCTTGGTGTTCAAACCTACAAGAGTGTCAACCATCACATTTTCACCAGACAGCATCTCAATGATGGGAGCAGTATCTCTTTCTTCTTTCATCTCTTTTTAAGAACAAAGGTTGTGTTTTAATACACACGGCTTATTTACCAGCCTTCTACTCCTGTCTCATCATGGTGTGTTGGATGAAAGATTTTTCGTAAGCCAATCCCTGGCAGAGGATATGGAATTCCCATGATTTCATTGTCTTGGAACATCCAATTTTAATCCCTTGGGAACTGGGCATCCTGACATTTTCCATGGACAGGACAAGCATCTAAGTGGGCATTTGCCATGAGGAAATGATGGCATCGGGGTTCATTTGCTTAGATATCCAACCATGTATACTTTGAGTTCTTTTTCAGGTACCAAGTACACAGCGAAGCAAACTTCTGTGGAGATAAAGGCATTGTAGGAAGGAGAAAACTTATTAGAAAATTATCAGCACTATGCTTACTCCAAATTCCTACATCTATTCACTATGTAAATTAAAACTGTTGACATTTAATATGTGCTGTTCATGAGAAAGAAGAGATAGGAAGGCTTGTGAACTGGGTTTCTTTTCTTTATTCCTTTTATTCAGTATTAGGGATTGAATACAGGGCCTCATGCATGGTAGGCAAATGTTCCACACGAGCTACAACCCTTTCATTGCATCAGAGCAGGACTCTGGGGGATAAGACAAGAGAAGACATCTTTAAGCTGGAAAGTATGAAGTGTCTGATTTGCTAAGCAAATTTCTGCTTACTCTATGGAGTAAGAAGGGCGAGAGTTGAGTTCAGAGTAGAGGCGACAAGGTTCAGATGGGAAAGTTCCCACAGTCCAACAGTTGGGTAGAGGGTTGGGGTGGAGAGTGTGGTAAGCAATGGAATGCTTACATTTGGAAGCAAGATTTGTTTTGTAGTATATCTTTGAGTCATGGCACTATGGCCAGCAGCTGGACAGTTAAGAAAACCAAGACAAGAGGATGAACTTTCTTTCTGCCACTGTTGTCCAGAGGCCACATGGAAATGGCTAAGGAAAAAGAATTCCCTTCCATTCATTCAGCAAGTATCTCAAATTTACTGACCTACTCCTTTCTCTTTAGCCATGTTCAGATTTGCTTTTCACAGATAAAGCATGGACAATTTCTGCTATAAGCTAACAATATATTGCATGTAATTAGTTTCTTTGTATAGCATTCCTTACCTCTCTGGTTTTGAGTGGATCATGTGCATTGAGACCCAGTTCCATTTGTATCTCTACTACGTCTTTACTTTTTACTCTCTCCTGCTGTGTTGTTTCTTGTATACATTGATCGGCTCAATCCCAGCCATTTACAAATGACTTACATGTTAATGGCTTTATACTTACATATTAGGTCAAAGTTCTCTTCTATATTCAAACCTTAAAGCCACCTGCTAGGTGAGCATATGTAAATGATTAAAGCACAAGCATCTAACATGCAGCAGCTGCAAAACAAATGCCATCTTCGTCCCTACCCAATCCTTCTCATGTAACCAGAATACCATTCACACAGTGGCCCATTTATTCCACCAAACTTGGTGCTGAATACTTTGAGTGACTGAAGGATGCATGTGCCATAGTCTTTTGTTTTTTAAGTTTTACTCCATTATTTTTATTGAATTTTGGAGATTTTCACACAATATATTTAGATTCCCTCCCCTATCCTTACCTCCTCTTACTACCTCCACTCAACTTAATGTACTCTATCATATATAATAAGGCCTATACAGTCTAATTAGTGTCCCCAATATCCTTCATCATGGGTCCATCCACTGGAGTATAGATAACCTACCAAGAATCATACCCTTGAAAGAGACGGTCTCTTCCCCTCCAGGCAGATATCTGTTGACAATAGTTTCTCAGGTAAGGTTGGGATTTCTTCCCTACTTCCTCACTTCTATGCTGAGTTCACAGCTGTTTGGAAAACTCTGTTTCCATGTAGTCATCTACAACTTCTGGCTCTTACAATCTCTCTGCCTCCTCTTTCACAATGATCCTTGAGTTTTGAGAGGCAGCAATTTAATATATGTATCCTATTTGGGTATAAGCACTCTACAGCCTCTTGTTCTCTACATGTTGGTCAGTTGTGAGTCTCCATGTTAATCACCATCTGCTGCATAAAGCAGTTTCTCTGATGAGAGTCGAGAGATGCATTACTCTATGGGTATGACAAAAAGTCATTAGGAGATGGTTTAATACTATATTTTATGCCATTATTTTATCTTTAAAATACTAACAACAAATCATTAATAATTCTTTTTCTAAGTAGTTTCTTTCTTGGCTGCATACTAAAAAATTTTTAATTGTTGCAGGTTTAAAGAAACATGCTTTTAATTTCACTAGTGCTGGCTTTAATAAGGAATTGGGGTCATGCCAAATAAAAAAGTAAAGGATTTAAATGGTAAAATGTCATGAAGAAGCGATGCTGCTGTATCAAGATTTATAAGGCCGTTAGTATGACCTTGAAAGCTTTCATGAAGGCTTTAATGAGACATCAACTAGAAACACAAGATGGAGAATGCAATGCCCCATCTGAATGAAATAGGAAAGTGTCTTAACAGACAATTCAAGTGGACAGAAGCTGAATTCGAAAAGAAAACTTGGATTGCACATAATTGGCTTTCAGGGAATCAGTGTACTTTCTCATCTGACAAAAAGCTTTGATGATGAGCTGTAAAGGCCAGCGTTCTATTATTCTAAGCATAAAATGTTCCCACAGTGAAGTTTCTTAATGCAGGTATTTGAGGAAGAATGCCTAAATTATGATTTCTGTGAAATGATTTTATTGAACTAGATTAGTAGTAACTATAATGTAAAGAAAAACATTCATGAGTACAAATAATAAACACTAAAGAAAGGTGAATGTTTACCATGAGGTCCTCAAGAACACACAGTCTGTCCTTGAAGGTCAGAAATTAATTGGGGAAAAGCTTTTATTCACATGATTTTTCTAAAAGGATAGAAATTTTGGTAATTTCACTAAATACAAATAGTGAGTCAGAGAATTCAAATAAAGAGATCACAACAGCAACAATGAAGCTTTTCCGGAGGCAGGTCTGGGAGGTTATCTGAACATGTAAATTAAATACTGAGTCTGTCCTGTAGGTACATACAGAAATGATCACTTAAATTGTGGAGTAACAGTGAATGAGGCTGATTCTAGTCAGCAAAGAGCTGGGGGAACTTTAGGGAGAAGAGGAAGAACCAGAAAGAATCAAGCACTGGCTAAATGTCTCAGACATACGAAAGCATATACAAACTTGTAAATAAAAAATATTCACTAGAAGAAAAGTGGAATTTCACAGTGAGCTCCTTAGATTTGGGGATGTACACAGGCAGGAAAACATCATGTGATCCAGCAATTGTTGCAATGAGGGTTATTGCATTATTAACCATAACTCTATTATTGAGACCTTCAAAACTACAGAATCATTTGGACCACTTACTAAGCTTGTTTTAAAAATGCTTACTTAAGAATTTAATAATGAGGAATGAATGATAACATATTAAAATGTCATATAAGTATGAAAATGTCATAATAAAACCCGTTATTCTGTATGCAAATCTAAAAAATTATAAAAGAATGTAAGATTTTGAATTAAAAATGTCACAATTTACAGATTCATCTTTCCCTGGAGATCTCAGTTTGGTTGGAGTCAGGGAGAACTAATATACGGAGCTAGAAAAACTATGGAGGGAAAATTAGTAAAGTGGAACTCAAAACAGCAGGGTAACAATGAGAAGAGGCACCTGTTGTTGGAGACAGAGTTAGCTATGTACTGCTGTGTGACAGCTGCCTCTAAACTTAGTGACTCAAAGCAACAACTGTTTTGCTATTGCTCATGATTTCATAGGCTGTCCAGGTTCAGACAGTTGGTTGCTATGGTATGTATATGTATGTCCCTAGGACTCATCTGTTAAAGACTCTACAATGTTGTTGGCAGGTGCTGAGACCTTTAAGAAGTGGAGCATGTGGGAGGTCTTATTGTCATTAGGGGTGTGCTCTTGAAGTGGACAATGGGAACTTAGCCTATTCTCTTCTCTTGCTTCCTATCACCATGAGATGAGCAGCTTACTTCATTATGTACTCCCCACAATGCTGTACTGCCTTGTTACCATCCCAAAAGCAACAGAGCCCAAAGACCATAGCATGAAATATAAAACCTTGTGCCAAAATAAATATTTCCTCATTTTAAATTGATTTTGTTGGGTAATTTGTTACAGTAGGGAAAAGCTGAAAAACACAATGGTTCCTGTTCTCCACAAGAAAATGGCTGGGAATGCAGTCATCTGAGGAGTCTATTGGAACATTGCATCCTAGAGCTATTAATCATGTAGCTTGACCTCAATACTGACTCCTAAATGAATACTCACCTGGGGCTCTCAACTGGAGGCTTTAATACAGTTTCCTGTGTGCCTTAGAATTCTTGGAATGTAGTAGCTGAATAATGAAATGGAATGCTTCAAGACACAATCAGAAGAGAGAGGAAGAATCTTCCATCCTCTTAGCTGCTCAAAATGTTACTGGGGTAGTGTCTTTGTGTTATTTATATCACATTTTATTATGGAGCAGTTCCACAGCTAGTTGGGTTCAGAATGATACAATATAAGATCAACTTTCAATGCAATGAATGACAAAAAAATGTGCTGCTAATCATAAACCACCACAGATAAGGACAGAAATGAATTCTGGGACACAAGAAACAGCAAGAGCAAGTGAGTCAATCAGGCAGTTAGAGACAGCCAAGAGGGAGAACTGTCTTGTTATGAATATTTTACTGTTTATACATAGAGCATTAGGAACATTCAGAAATATCCAGAATGTTCACCAAATTCCCTTGAGTAGATCTCATAAGATTCCTGAACTAAGTATGGTTATGAAAACAACGCAAAATACACCTAAATTGTTCACTGTATCAAAAACAAAACATTTCACAGAAAATTAAGCCACTTTCCTCCCCCACCACTAGAGAAAGACTGTCTCCCAACAGGGTCTCAGGAAAGCTTACCCTGTTGACTAGCGTTTGGAGTCATTTAAAATTTGTCACGATGATTTTTGTTGAGAAGTGAAAAGAAGTATTTGCTGTGATTCTTAGGTATATTCTACTTTTTAAAAATTCTGGGTTGATAGTTTCCAATGAAAGCAGGGCCTTGCTAGGGCAAATGCAGAGTCCTATTCTAATGAAATTAAACCATGAATAGAATGTTCTACATGGGAGTAGAAATAATGATTTACCAATTTTGTCTCCTTTTATTTTCATTTCACTATTAAGATGATATCTAAGATCTGAAGTCAGACGGGATGTGATTGTTTCAAATGGAAAGGTTTAAAATAGTTATTCAACATTTAAAAATTTGAAGGTATCTTCTATAGGATAGAGCCAGTTAGACTTACAAGAAAATTCTGTGACCTCCGATGCCAAATTTTAGTAGGAAAGCCTGTACACTGTTTATGGCCCAGCAGATTATCTCATGCACCCGTCTCCAAATATGGTCAGAAGAAACATTCCATAGAGATGAAAATGCTGTCATACAATGTGTAAGAAGTGGAAGAACAGATGTCCTTTCATAATGTCTGTCTCATCTGGGAAAACAGAAAAAATACAAGAAATTGGAATCATGTCTGTATTAGTTCCTTTTTTACTGCCATGATAAAACACCATGACAAAGGGAATTTACAGAAAGAAGAGTTTAGTCCAAGTTCCAGAGGAATTAGAGTCCATCATGGCTGGGAGGCATGGTGAGGTGACTGGGGCAAAAAGCTAAGTACTTACATCTTCAAGCAGGCACAGGAAGCAGAGAGCAAATGGAAATCCCACAAGGCTTTAAGAACTCTCTAAGCCTGCCGTCAGTGAGGTGTTTCCTCTGGCATGGCCATACCTCCTAAAGTCTCCCCAAATAGTGGAGCCTGTGGAGGACATTTTCATTCAAACCACCACAATGTCCTGGATAAAGATAACATGTTTAAGTTTGTATTTAAGGGGAAAACGGTGTGAATACACTTATAAAGGAAATTAAAAGAATATTCCTGTTATGATTTACTTGTTATAATTGAAGAACCTTTTCTCTTATATTCATATCTATTTTAGTTAAATGAGGACCATGAAAGGGAAATGTGAAAGAATCTTCTAGGCTATTCAGTCTATGACAGACTTAATTTTTTTTTGACTTGAAAATTTATTTAATCCTTTTATTATTCTTTTTTAACAAACAGCCCCAGGGACAGACTTAATTTATCTGTGAACATTATGCTAAGAATATCTTTGATGTCATCCAGCTTAACCTCTATATTTTACAAGATTTAAAAAAGAAGAAAACAAGAGCATAAGCAGGGGAGTTGTTCAGGTTGACCTATCATAATAAAGAGGCATATGGGGAATTTCACAAGGCTGTGAACCTCACAATGGAGGAGAAAATGTCTGTTCTATTCACTGCTGTTTGTTTAAAAATATTTTATTTATTATTTTTATTTTATGTGTATGAGTGTAATGCCTGCATATGTGCAAGTGTACCCGTGTCATGCACGCCCATGGAGGTCAGAAGAAGGCAATGGATTCCCATGGAACTAGAGTTATGGATGGTTGTTAGCTGTATGGGTGCTGGGAATCAAACCTGGGTTCTCTGCAAGAGCAGTCAGTGCTCTTAACCACTGAGCCATCTCTCCAGCCTCCACTGATGTGTCTTTAAGTTGATGTATAGGCTGGCACAAGGAAGTATGTAAGAAATATATATTGGGTGGATGAAATACTACAGAATAGTTTGTTTCAATCTTTTAAATGCTTTTCTAAAGTTAGTAAGCCCAGGAAATCTCTTCAACTTCAAATATACTTTTATTTTTATTTATTAATTATGATTAAAGTTGTTTATCAGCAAAATGTGGTTCAAAGGAAGATGGCAAGAACACATTCTATTCAGTTTCCATTTGAGTCATTCAAATCAGGTGGTAAAATATCTGTCCACAGGAGAAAAAGGAAACTACTCTGTCTGCCTCTCTGTAACTGGAGAGAGGGAGTTTGAAGTCATTTAGCTTAGCAATATGCACAAAATATACCAAACATGTTCTGATGCAGATAGGACATAAACTCGGGCTTCAGATCATTATTTGCTCCCCTGGTCATTGGTCTGAGTTTCAGGACCAAGGCTATAATCCCAAAAGGATCATAGAAGTCCCAGTAAATGCCCGAGAAGAAAGGAAATTGAAGTTCTAGCCAACCAAATCAGAGCTAAGAATCATACATCTCCAAAAGGGACATAACCATGGGAAACACAATGAAGTTATTGTTTTTAAACAAACTGAATGTGAACAACTAAAATTATAAGTAGGTTAAAGTTTTCACATAAACTTTGAGTTCCTCTTGAATATTATTCTTTCTTGGTAGCGCTTTCAACAGGACATGTTCACAGGAAGAAGCTGGAGTGATGACCTTAGCATAATGTAAGGCTCAGTGTAGGAGCGGATAAAAAAGCAGCAGATTGATGGCCAGGACTGCTGCTTCCAGCCTCTTTTTATTCTTCTAATTTATAGTCAAAATTTAGACTCAGATCTCAAAAATTCAAAAGTTTCT
Organism: Nannospalax galili; assembly: GCF_000622305.1. Taxonomy (NCBI): domain Eukaryota; kingdom Metazoa; phylum Chordata; class Mammalia; order Rodentia; family Spalacidae; genus Nannospalax; species Nannospalax galili. Next base: position 4,092,663 of record NW_008354281.1, read on the forward strand.
TATTTCTGTTAAGCATAAATTTCCGAGACAAGTTTTAAAATTAGAATTTTGCAGAAAACACTGTAAAAGACAAAATTAGATGGCTCCAAAGGAACTTTTATAGGCATAGTATAGAATTTAATAATTCTGAAAAGAAAAATGAATTTAAAACCATAATGCATTGTTATAATATAGACTATAATAGAAATTGGGATGCAGATTTTTACTAATCCTGACACAGAAGTAAGCTCAGGCAAATAAATCAAGGCCTCAACTTAAGTGCAGCAAGGCAAATAGCCAAACAGCTTTTCCATTTCATTTTGTTGGCAATTTAGGTCCTTGTTGTAAATCTTTTGGACAGGCATTCTATCTTTAAAATGGATTCCAGCAGAGCTGATACAACAAACTACTAATAAATGTTGATTATTAATGAAGCAGACAGCAGTAGTGTGTGTGTGTGTGTGGGGGGGTGTTACTGATCTGATAAGATGCCCCTGAAAATAGTGATCATTATAACTGAAATTCAAGATAGTTTAAAACCAAATTCCACTGCTCTTGTTTCACAATTATCTGACTCTTTTGATCTGATCATTTAAGTGACTGAATGACTAGATTTATCTCTTAATTTCTTGGTCTTGCAGCTGTAGGACTGGATTCACAGATACAGGCAGGGCAAAGATTTCAGGATCATACCTAGGGAGGACTAGAAAGTAGAGATCTTTTTCCTTACTTTGAACTGTCTCTCTTTTCATACACTCATCTTTTCTACCTGTGGTTTGGCCCTAGGGAAGATTCTGAGACTATTGCTCTGGGTCTTATGACTTAAGGAACCTAGTTCAGTGTTTCAACGGACCTGCATCACATCAGACTTGCAGCTGGCCTGCTCTACATTACCCCAGTTACTAACCTTAGCTCTCAATGCAGCCCTTATGCAGAAGCCCCAACTTGCTCTGAAGTTCTGAGATGGTAGCATATGTCTACCTACTTTCCTGAAAGAGAGTTGGATTCAAGGCACAGAGTAAATGTACTATAACATAAACTTTGATGTATAATTGGAATTGAGACATTTAGGGAAAAGGTGGCAATCCAGACCATAGAACTAAACATAACATTTGTCTGCTCACTGGAATATTGACCAGTATCATCTTTAAATTCTGTCATGTGATGAATATAAAATCAAGTCATATGAATTGATCAAGCTAGCTCAATGGTGAGGATAGGAATGTGACTGACAGATTGGTGTACTTAAAATAATGTCTATTTCAAATTCTTTTCTGAACTGGAAAATGATTTTTAAAAGATTGAAAAATACTGTTTCTCTAACCTTAGGTTCCATAAATTGGTGAAAAATCAGCTGACTAAGCATGAAGTATGCATCTTCTCACATGTATTTTTTCAAAAGGTGATGTCTACATTATTACATTGTATTTTGATCTTATGTAAGTGACTGAACTGGCTGGTCAACGAGCCCCAGGAATTCTTCTCCCAAGAGCTGGGATTATAAGTGCATGCCACTCTGCTTATGATTTTTTTTTTTTACACAGTGTCTAGGGATCAAGCTCAAGACCTCTGGCTTGCATAGCAGCATTGTATGCACTGAACTATTTATATCCCAACCCATCAACACCATCTTTTTAATGATTTATTTCATTTTTGATTATATGTATGTATGTTTATGTGGGGGTATATTTGTGTGAGTGCAGGTGCCTATAAAGTCCAGAGGTACTGGATCCCCTGAAGCTGGAGATACAGGCAATTGTGAGCTGGTTGGCATGGGTGGTATGAACTAGACTCAAGTCCTCTGTGAGAACAGTACACACAGTTAACCACTGAGCCATCTCTCTAGCCCTGTGTCATCTTTTTAAAAGGGTGCTCAGATAATTGACATAACCTTTACCAGTATTCTAGGATATAGTTATGAGGGATCACTTCCACTGTGATTTTGGATTTAGATTTGTTTATATGCACATGCGGATGAGTGGTTTTTTTTTTCTTAATATGAGGAGATATATTTTGCTTGGAGTGAGTCTCAATTTGGAATATCATCTGAAATTTAAGTCTGTTTGCTCCTTGATCCCTGTTTCTCTAACATAGTCCATGTACCAATTTCTGGCTTGCTTCCTTTAGACATCATTGTTTTTATTTTTTATACTTTGTGTAGGATGTTTCAATAGTAGAGAGATCCCCAAAATATGTTCAGAGCCAATGTTAAGCAATGAAAGCATTCTGTGGCCAAATACATTTAGGAAATTCTGGGAAGAGAAAACAGGAGCAATTTTCTTTGCTGTAAAATTGTTCAGATCCTTAAAATGCTAATAATTGTTTAACTCTCTAGGAAGAATGATCGTGCTGCCTTTTTGTTTGCAAACAGAACTTCTACTAGGTGTTCATCAAAGAGGAGCTTAAGGAATTGCTTTATGTTGGAGTACATTTAGGGGAAAAGCTTAAATGTGATTTTTTAATTCTTTTCAGTTAACATCTTTGTTACTGAAACAAACAAACAAACAAACAAACACAAGACAAAGGGGAAGCAATCCTTGTAAAACAAATTTCATGGGCTGAACAAAGGGAATACCTTCCTTAGAGTGTCCACTTTGAATTCCTGTAACATCCTGTAACATCCTGTTCTACTGTGTGCCCTGATCCCTTTGCTTTTGAGGGCAGGAAGTTTCCTTGCCTGAAATAGTGATGGTTGCTGTAATCACTGAAGCTCAATTACAGTTCTGAAATGTCCATTTTTGGATAGAATTTATATCATTGACATGACTGTTCTATGGTAAAACTCACAAGAGACATTTATATTTAAAAAAACTTAGACAAGGTAATATTACTAGCTATTTGACATACTTATTTTACATAGCAAAAGTAAATAACGTATGTATAAAACAAATTATAGCAAAGAAGTTAGAGAACAATAGAAACTGTCAAACAGACTTCATAATAAGGAAGGACGTGCCTATTTCCAGACTAAAACAATGTATAACTGAATCCTATGACAAATAGAATTAAAGTTTTCCTTTTTTTGCTAATTATTATCTGATCACTCTTTAATACTGATTTGTATGTTTTGAAAATCTAGTGATTCAGTTTTCATTCTCCCCTCCCCTCCTCTTCCTTCACCCTCCTTCTCCTAAGTCCCCTCCTCTTTTTCTTGAGACAAGGTATCAGTACTTCAGCCTCTTCGGGTGCTAACTGTGGGAATACATTTTTATGTCACTCTACTTGGTAGTAACTGAGATTTAATTGCATATTACAAGATAAGGTATAGTCAGGTCATTTGTTTAGAAAAAAACTCTGAGTTATGCATAATTACTGGTTCTCATCAGAGATGACAAGAGAAAGAAAATTACTGAGTTGTAAACAAGTACTAATACATTAGAATCAAGATATATCTTACAATGTCAGACCCGAATGTCCAAATGTTATAATCTGTGACATTTAAATATTCTGAACTATTTGAGACTGAATGCTGCTGGGTGAGGGAGAGTATGACTTACATATGACCACTGGATGGGCTGACTAGGCTCCAGAGGACGCATTTACACTGAAGGACATTTGGGTACAAACGCCTGAATGAGTAGGACTCAGCATGTATGGCAGAGTGCATAGAGATTGGTGGGCAGATAGGGGGAAGCATGGATGGGGGAGGAGGTCTGGATTTGAGTGGGAAATGTATGAAATTTTAAAAGCTCAACAAAAGAAAAAGTTCTGAACTTTAGATGTATATATTTAGTAGATATAACTGTCTACTTAACATTTTGAGTCTTCCTTGAAGACAAAGCTGAGCAAAGCATCCAGCTACAGGATTAGCCTTCACATTTCAGTTACACCCGTGGTAAACATTTTAGATGCTAATTATTTTAAGTTCCTTCTTATTTTCTCCATTGGACTATTATTTATTCCATTTCTACATCCCAGAGCAAGAAGAGTGAGCCTTTGCCATGAGAAAATAGAGAAGTCACATGTCTACATTGCAATGTGATCTCATGGATAACTGCACCATATCAATGCTTTTTGTTTGAAAATAGAACCTCAGTTGTCCAACACTCTAGAATGCACAGATAACCTATAATGGTGTCATTCACATTGCTATGTAAATCATTTTACCTTAAATCTGGCCTCTTGTCTTTCCTATATCCCTTTTAATGTATTACATCTATATAACTTTGCCAACTCATGTTAGTTAGTGCACCCCCAAATGTAGTAGTAGCTACTCAGAGCTCCTCGTCATTGTCTGCACTCTGAATCTACTACTTCTTTTTCTAGGTTTTTTTTTTTAAAGGTTTTCTTGACTCTTCTGGCCCATTAGGACACGGCACTCTTCATTCAGTGGACAAAGTCTTTATTTTCTTCCCCACAAAACTTTCTGCCTAGCACTTTTCCAATAACTACAACTTATTGAACTTATCTTTGAGTCTATCCACCCTCCATCCTCTCTCTGGCCTCCATGGCATGGAAGAGGAATCAGATATGTAATATAGACAGACTAGGGGCTGGATATATGGCTCAGCAGTTAAGAACACTGGTTGTTCTTGCAGAAGACCTGGGTTCGAATCCCAGCACCCACATGGCAGCTAACAACTGTCTGTAACTCCAGTCCCAGGGGATCTGACAGTCTCTTCTGACCTCTGCGGGCATTGCACAACACGGGTGCACTTACCTACACACAGGCAATAGACGCATACACATAAAATACAAATAATAAATAAAATTTAAAAGAATATATAGACAGACTATTAACACACTACAGACTATTAGGGCAGATTATTAAAGCAGTTTGAGATACTGGGAAGATTCATTAATATAAAGACACATTTGTTAAAAAGGAAAAATAAAACACACAACTTCAAGCATCAAATATTATGTTATTTGTATTGTATGCCATGTCTTATGCTCAATTACAGCAAAAAAGAGGTGAAAAAATGAAGTGTGATCCAATATTTTGGAACCTCCTTTGAATTTCTGTCTGGACTATTCCCAAATCTTATAAAAAGTTATATAAACAGAACACTCTCAAAGGAAGAAATATAAATTGCTAATCCATATTTTAGAAAATGTTAAACATTCTTAGCTATCAGAGAAATACAAATTAAATCTACTTAGAGATTCTATCTCATCCTTCCAGAATGGCTATCATCAGAAATAACAAAAGTGCTGTGGAGGATGTGAGGGAAAGGGAATTCTTATTCACTGTTGGTGGGAGTGCTAACTTGTGCCATCACTATGGCAATCAGTGGGGAGTTTCTCAGAAAGCTAAAAATAGATACCCAGCTATACTGCTCCTTGGCATATAATATAGGGACTCTACATCCTACTGCAGAGATACTTGGTCATCCATATTTATTGCTGCTCTATTCACAGTAGAAAGGAAATGGAATCAGCCTAGATATCCATCAACAAAATGAATGGATAATGATAATGTGGTGTATACAAAAATAGGATGTTATTCAGCTCTAAATAAAAAATTAAATTATGCAATGTGCAGAAAAATGGGTAGAGCTTGAAAATAATATATTAAGGGAGGCAACCCAGACTATGAAATACAAACCATGAATGTTCTCTCTTATATGCAGATGTTAGCTTCTAATTTTTATGTATAAAAATCTATATGAGAATGAGGAAGTGTCAACACCAGGCAACTCTTAATAGAATGGGGTCCATGAGATAGGAAAAAGAGACTTTAAGGGATATGGGTAGGGAAATTAATGAAGCACAGGTGAGAGATGATATGCAAGAAATTTAAGATAGTTACAGCTGACTCTTGTAATATAGGTATATATATCTAAGATTTCTAAGCCAATCACATCTATTTGGTTTCCTTCTTTGCTGAACATATCTGACCAAAGTTTGTTCAGGCTAAGGGAGGAATGGGCAGATATTCCTGTTCTGAAGAAAGGTTGTACCACTTCCATTTCCTCTTGTTCTGATCTAGTAAAAATGATTATGTTTGAAATATATCATGCACATGTATGAAATGTCATAGCAAAACCCACAATCTGAATAATTAATGTAAATTAATAAATTGACCTAGCAAAATAATGTGACATTTTTCTTCATAGAAAATCTCCACTTCTGTCAATGATAACAATCAATAGTAGTCATTAGATCATAAATGTACAATTTGTTTTGAAATATTTCAAATAGGCCCATCTCTACCTGTCCACTCATATCTACTAATCACACTATATTCTCTAAGACAATATATGATTTCCTGCCTGCAATAAATGCATTTTAAATACTCTAAACATGCTCCCAGGGAAAAATAGCACACATTAGATTTTCCTAAGATTTATTATTTAGTTTCTATTGGATTTATTCTGACTCTTTGTAAGCTACAGGCAATTATACAATAGTTTATGTCCACGGTTATCCCTAAGCATAACTTCATAAATTTTAAAAACATCTCCATTAAGTAGCAAATAATTTATGGAGAGAAAAACTCAGGCATGGGGGAATTAAGGACAGTTTAAAATCAGAAACTTGACAGAAACAGGTAGTTACTAAACTTCTTTATCTTCTTCCTGTTTTGAGTGCTTGACAGTCTATAGGAAATATGGTAGGAAAAATAAACACTAGACTTATATTTAAGAATCTTGAGCTGAAATCTCAGCTCTGCTATTTACCAGCTGCATTACTGTCATAAGTTATGTATCTTTTTAAATCACTACTGTATTGTCTGTTTGCTGAAGATGAACTCACTTTATAGAGTTGGCAAGGGGATAAGGGAGCTAGCACATGTGAGCACATGTGGATATTCCTGTTCACTGCTAAACAGTTATTTGTAGACTTCAACTAAACAGTTCCACTGGAGGAAAAATGACACAATCTGCCTCTATACATCTGACATTGGGATAAATGGCTATTGATGGACAGAAGTCTTGAGATTTCAACAGAAAAATGATATGCATGAAACAAATTGATCCTCCAGCCCAGAGCTCCATAGTGTGAATGTGGGGAAATACCTCTGTTGAGGACTTGCCTTAATGTAGGAAAAATTGTCTGCATGATGCATCCCAGGAAACTGGACTGCTGAACTGAGCACTTTGATCATATTATCAAATAAGAAAGAAAGAAATGAGAAATTAGGAAATCTCATAACAGGAGAAAGCATACTCTTTTTATATATATAAAAAAGGAGATTGAGCCATGAAAATGGAATTCAGAATAGGTCAATGTACTCCCAGAGGAGGGGACACAAAAGCAAAAGTCCTTAGGCAGTAGTATCAGAACAAACTATTCTATCAGAACAGAACAGACTCCAAAGGCCTCTACTGTCTACATTGGAGCCTGTGGTGAGCTGCTAGTCAGCACCTGTTCCTGCTGTTAGAATCATCATTACAATGGAAGGGCCTTGACTCCAGGGTTTTATGTTGAGATTTTACTGAATCTATTGCGGGCATGTATAAAGATAGAACAGAAGATCAGTCTGAAATCAGGATGAGGTTCCAAAGCTAGAGCAGAGAATAATCAAGAATGAATCCAGATAATTAATACTCAGAATCATTCAGTACAACTTCCATCTTTCACAACATTATTCATCTTGTTGAACTTAACCTCTTCAAATCATGTCTGAATTGTCAATCCTACAATGTAAAAGCAACATTGTTTCATAGTATAAGTAATTGATTATTAGGGTGATATTGATTATAAGAGTTATTCAGGCACAATAGAAAACAATGAGAAATTGAATACCAATTGAATATTAATAAGAAACTGACGTTATTGTAACATACCATTTCAATATTGTGCAGAAAAAATAATCATTTATATTGTATCATACTTGATTTTTTAAAATGGAAATACAAGCAATTAGGAAAAGTTTGATCTGATAGTAAATATTTGGTAAAATTATGCTAAAGCCTCATTTTCCTCTCATATATTTGAAAACCAAACCCAAATTTAGAAGTTGGTAAAACACAGCAATATTTCTAATCTCTGAAATGATTTTCATATTAGGAAGCATTCAGTCATACAGCTTGGCCAAGAATTTATATAATCCTGTGTGAGTCACAGAAGGAAGCTAGCACAGTTGACCTGAATGCTGATGTGCAACAAAGGAGCCCAGGCAAGTGATGGAAGTGTGTGAAAACCCCATGTGAGTGTTTACTCCTTTGGGAGAATTCTCTCCTGGCTATTTTGCAAAACTCAACACCATGTTATTTACATATTAACATGATAGCCATATTAAATCCCAGAGTTTTATTTGAATCTTGCCTCAGTTTTATTTCCAATTGATTAACAATATACAGGAAATAAAATGGTGTGAAACAAGATTCTGAGGGCACTTTAAAAGAAATTCAGCATTTCTAAATAGCTATCTGACTGCATTTAGATCACTTTGTAGAAAAAGTGATTTTATTAGAAAATAGGTGGCAAAGTTACTGAAATATATATAACAAAGACATTTTAAAAGATATTTTAGGTTTTCTGCTTAAAATGTAGACCTGGAATCTAGCTCTACAGAAAAGCAAATTAAATTCATAATAGAAAGGTACAAAAACTCAAATGGGAAGTTTAGTTAAGCCTATCAGTCTTTGGAAATTTCAACCATCACTACTTGAAAAAGATATGAAACTTGCCAGGTGTGGTGGCACATGCCTTTAATCCCAGCACTCAGGAGGCAGAGGCAGGCAGAGCTCTGTGAGTTCAAGGCCAGCCTGGTCTACATAGTGAGTTCCAGGACAGCTGGAGCTACAGGGAGACCCTGTCTCAAAAAGACAAAAAAAAAAAAAAAAAACTCAACTGTTGTATGCAATGATCAATATTATGTATCTATGAAAAAATTCTAATTAGAAAACAATACAAAATATGATTAAGAGGGCTAGAGAGATGGCTTAGTGGTTAAGAGCACTGGCTGCTCTTGCAGAGAACCCAGGTTCAATACCCAGCACCCACATGGTGCCTAACAGCCATCTGTAACTCCAATTCTGAGGAATCTAATGCCCTCTTCTGACCTCCACAGGCATTGAATGACACAGGTGAACTTACATACATGCAGACAATACACTCATACACACTAAAAAATAAATAAAATATTTTTAAATAAAAATAAAACCCAAAATATGATTAAAGACAATTTTGAAGGATAGAGGTAAATATTGAATTTCTATCATGCATTAACTACAAAATTGAGGAGCTCATGTGACTACTCTAAGCCTCAGTTCCCTCATTCATAAGATGGTGTTAATTGTATAACTTGCTACTTTTATTTAAGAGGATTATAATGATTAAGTGGCAGTTATTTTGTGGTTTTGTTCCTAGTCTTTGGTAATATAAGGAGGTGGTAGAACCTTTAGAAAGCGGGGTTTACTGGGAGGAATTTAGGTCATTGGGGTGAGCCCTTGAAGAAGATATTGGGATTTTGGTTCCTTCTTTCTTTAACACCCAGCTATCATAATGTGAGCAGGAGATTTCTATTCCACACTCCCTCCATAATGTTCTGCCCTGCCATGGGTCCAAACATAATGGTGGCATCCAACCACAGACTGGAACCTCTGAAACTATTAGCTAAAATTAATCTTTCCTCCTTATAAGTCACCTCAGGTCAACAGAAAGTCAACACAGTTACGAAGAAGAAAAATCATAAGATCATCTCAATGAATGTAGAAAAACTACTCAACAAAAATCCAATAGCCATTCGTGATAGGAACTCTGAGGAACTAAGACTAGAAATAAAATTTCAATATGATAAAGAAACAGGACAAAAAAATCTACAACTAACAACTAATAGTGAAATATTAAACTTTACTATTACTCAGAATAAGCAAATGATGCCCACTTGATCATATCCACTCAAAAGCATATTGTTATCAAATATGCAATTATTTTATGTACCATACTTGCCAGATGGTGATCACGCAGTGCGTGGAGCATTTCTTAATCTTTTTATAGAACTTAATGAACCTTGTGGTATACATTTATAGCAGGTGTGATGGTTTGAAGGAGCATTTTCCCCATAGGCTCCAAGTATTTTGACATTTTATCCTCAGTTGGTGGTGCTATTTTGGGAGGTTTTAGGAGGTGTGGCCTTGAAGGAGGAAATATATCACTGGGGGAAAACTTTGAGAGTTCTTAAGCCTTGCCAGATTTCCAGTTACTCTCTGCTTCCTGTAAGTACTTGAAGACATGAGTGTTCCTCTTTGCTCTGGCCACCTCTGCCACCATGCCTCCCTGCCATGATGGACTCTTGTCCCTTTGGAACCATATAAGCTAAATAACTCTTCCTTCTATCAGTTCCTATGGTCATGATATTTTATCATAACAACAGAATATCAAATAATACAGAAGTTGGTATCAGAAAGTGGGCTGTTGGCCGGGGAAAACCTGACAATGTGGCTTTCTGGAGGAATGTGGAAGACTTTGGAAGTTTGGGGTTGAAAAGTAGTTGAATGCTGTATGCAAAGCTTAATGGGCCATTCTAGTAGGAGTCTGAAAGAAAGTAGTGCTGAGAACAATGTAATTCCAGAAGGAAAGAGGGACTTAAATAGCAGTTTGGATATTTTGTCAAAGAGTCTGGCTGGAGTCTGCCCACAGCCTAAAAGCTTTCCTGAGGCTGAGTTGAAAAGCAATGCACTCATTTCTTTGACTGAGGAAATTTCAAACAGCCTATCGTAGAATTGGTAGCATGGCTATTAATGGTGAATATTATGCAGAGCTACAGTCAAAAAGAGCAAATGGGACAGAAAGAAATGCAGAATGTACAGTTTGGATTGAAAAAGATCACTAAGAAGGTTAATGTTAGAGCCAAGGCACAGTGGTGAAGGAGAGGAAAATGCCCTTCATAGGCTCCAAATATTTGGACATTTGTCTCCAGTTGGTGGTGCTTTTTTGGGAAGTCTTAGGAGGTGTGGCATTGCTGGAGAAGTGCACCACTCAGAGCTTTGAGAGTTCTTGAGCCTTGCAATATTTCCACTCCCTCTCTGCTTCCTGTGCCTGCTTCATGATATGAGCACTTAGCTTTCTCCTTCTGTTTTAGCCACCTCACCATGCTTCTTTATCATTATGGACTCTAATCCCCTCTGGAACCTGGAACCCTAAGCTCAAATGAACTCATCTTCTTATAAGCTCACTTGGTCATGGTATTTTATCAGAGCAACAGAAAATTAGCTAATACAATGGATACAATTCTACTTCTTTGATTGGTCATGCTTGTCCTAATTTAATGAGAATTTTAGAGAGGGAAGAGTGATGTTATACCAAATATATCTAATATATAATCTAACAGCCTCCCTATAGTTAAAGACAGAGGCCAATCAGATGTGTCCACCCGTAAGTAGCCAAGAATAGCTATAAATGCAGCCCAATACAAAAATCATAAGCTCACTTAAACTTTTATGAGATGCTTGTGGGATTATTTTTTAAAGATACATTCATTTTTTATTTATGTGTATGTGTGTGTGCCTGCATGAGTTTATGTGTGCCATGTGCATGCAGGTACCTGCATAGGCCCAAAGAGGGCATCAGATCTCCTAGAACTGGAACTAGAGGCAGTTGTGAGTCACCCAAGTCCAGTGCTGGGAAATAAATCTAGATCTTCTGGAGGAGCAGTACTTTTAATGGCTGAGCCGTCTCTCCGGCTTTGAGCTCTTTCATTCCTTTCTCTTCCTTTCTTCGTTCCTTCCTTTGTTCCCCCGTTCCTTCCTTCCTTCCTTCCTTCCTTCCTTCCTTCCTTCCTTCCTCCCTCCCTCCCCCCCCGTAACTTGATTTGCAAGATGCTCAAATGTAAACTTTTTAGATGACAATATGGTGTAATAACATCAAAAGATTTGATACACCTGGTAGTTCACCACAGCACTATATCAGGACCATAGGAAAAACATCTGTATGTAATGAATGATTAAGTTTGGATGTTTTCTTTTATAGAGGGGTAAATGATTGTGAAGTATTAGGTTAAATTTTTGAATTCTGCTGGTCTACTGACACTCTTTCAGAAAAAGAAGAAAACTGTTACAGCTTTCTAGGCATGAAATTTATTATTTTTTTACTATTATGTCATATTTTAGCCACATTGTATTTATCTGCCTGCCCACATCAAATATGATGCTGTCTCATTAAAAAATGGTAAGGGGCTGCCATACACCATAAAAAGATGAGACAGATGTTACATCCAAATGTTCATCTGTTTTGGGGGCATTCTTTATTTGCCAGGTCTGAGATTTAATGACATAAAAGGATTTTTAGAAAGCAGCTCTTTTCATGATTTTGTGTAGGAGGCACCTGTGAACAGTCAAGTACTATTTCCAGGTGAAAACTCAGTTAGGAAAAAAGAATGAAAGCAATGTGTGTGTGTGTGTGTGTGTGTGTGTGTGTGTGTGTGTGTGGCTTTGTCTTTACTCTCTTCCCTTCATCTCAGATGACAGAACAGATCTATTTCCAGTACTGAAGTTGCATAATCAATCATTCTTTCACTCGCAGCATTTTTGTATTGATATATCCAAACTGGAACCCAGGGAATTTAGGAGCCATCTGTAAATGAATTAAGAGTTTATTAGCATTTGGTTGTAAACCCAAGTTTTCCTTTTGTTTTCACTAAAAATGTTTCCAGTTAATGCCCTTAAACTTTTTACTGGGATTTGTGTTAGTTATTTTTCTCCAGATAAATAGAAAATACACAACAAAAAAAGCAAGAAACCTAGGCGGTATCACCCTGCTCCCCACTTTGTCCTCTTTTTCAGTTTTCTTCTATTGCCATGGCTTGTGCTTTTCTGATTTGGACTTGAGGAGGTCTCAGATAATAAATGGGACTTGATTATCTCCCGATTTACTCCTGTCCATTTCAACAGAATGTAGAATAACAAAGATATAAAGGAGTAGGATGAGGGAAGAGTCCTACTCTCTGTAATGAAGTTTGCTATTTGCCCATCTCTAAAAGCAAGTTCAGAGAGCACACCAGTATGTCAGTTCTGGGATGGACCTTAGGTCTTGCTTGCTAAATATAGTAGAGAGAACTGTCATAAATGCCTTGAAAGATTTTGTTTGGATTGAAGATAAATGAGTACTCTTCAAAGAAACAAACTAATTGAGTTAGAGCGGGAAGGGGCAAACTAATAATTCATGAATTTAAAACAATATGAAAATTGTGTTAGAATTTGAAATAATAATGAAAAGAAGAAGATAAGAAAGTAAGTTTGGCCAGAATTGAATTATTTTAGATGCTGTCTTTTTTACACAGTAAGTTTCAGGTTATTGGATAAAATAACGTGATAGATAAAATATCCTAAAGACAGCTGAAATTGTAGTTATAGACCATGAATCACAATCCTATAATAAAGATTTATATTGAGTAATTAGAGAATCACAGCAATTTATTGTTTAAAAGGATCATATACAACATCTGGTACAATCTTGACAATTTAGATGATGAAATTGGGCCATAGGAGCTTAAACAATATGCTGAAATCACAAAAAAATTCAGTGTATTAATTAGAATCACTTCCAACTTGGCCTTTGACAAATCCAAGTGTTCTTATAATTCCATTCAACCATTGTTATGATAAAGGTGACTACTAAAGCTCTGAAAGACATGAGTTAAAGGGAAAATATTACTAAAGAAAAATGAATCCAGAGACCTTTAAAAGAATGTGCCTCCCCCAGAGCACCAGGGACCATTTATAATGAGATTGTGCACACACAGGGATAAGAAACACATACTCTTGATGCAGCATAAATAAGCAGTCAGGAAAGCAGAAATATATTTTTGCTGAAAGTTTATCATGAAATGTTTGGGCTTTTTAGTTTCTTTTCTTCTTCTTTTTTTTTTTTTCAGTTAGAATTGTCTACCAATTGAGAGCATTGGGGGAATAAGGATCAAAGAACACACACTATTTCTCTCTACTTTATTCACTTACATGTCCCAAGCACATACTACCTCATCAATGAATATTCATTGGGTGAGTGAGAGCCAAACTCAAGGTCATCCTCAGGTACATAGATAGTTCAAGGCCAGCCTGGGATACATGAGACCGTGCCTCAAAATAAAATGACAACAGCAAAAAAAATCCTTTCAAATAAATCATGATTTTGGAAATACTATCTAGTTTCAAACCATAGTACTGAAACAGTTTTAGTGTGACTAATTTTTCTAAACTGATTCTTCAAGAGTTTCATACAATCCGTTTTGTCACATTCAGATCCACTCTCTTATCTCCACCTGGACACCACTTCATGTTCCCTATTATTATTTTTCTTTTTTTAAAGGTCTATCTTTTCTAGTCTGTGGTCCCCAAATGCTCTTGGGTGTGGGCCTATCACCTGGGGTCTTGTCAATCTACAAGGCTTCACATCTGTAAAGAAAATTGATTCTCCCTCTCCCAAAAGCTATCAATCACCAACAGATCCTCAGTTAGGACTGGAGCTTCTTGCCTACCTCCCCCATGCATGCTGGGGTTTTGTCTCATCTGGTCTTATGCTTTTTGTCTATTCTATCACAAATGCTGTGGATTCATATGTACAACTACCTTGTGGAGGCTAGACAATTAAAAAAAAAAAACTGGCTGCTCCACTCTTTTCAAAAGTCATCTTTGGTTTTGGTTTTGTATAAGTTAGCCAAATAATTTGGTTTAGGGACTACGCCAAAATTAAACTAGAATATTAATAAAATAATTCTTTGGTGTATAATATATGGAAGTTGTATGCTATAAATATACATGATACATTTTGTAGCTGTTAAGCCATATGTAATCTATTATTATTATTATTATTATTATTATTATTATTGGTCTTTTTTGAGACATGGTCTACCTGTAGCCCCAGGTGGCTTGGAACTCACTATATCGACAAAGCTGTCCTTGAACTCACAGATATCTGCCTCCCCCTGCCTCCCAAATTCTGGGATTAAAGGCATGAACCACCACACCCAAAACCTATTATTTTATTACACACACAAATGAAAATTATTATGACATCTGAATTGAAGAATAGTCATGTCACTAAAACCCAATTTGGAAATCATAAATACTTTGCAGATATTAAAGCAATATTTTATGTAAAAACATATTCTTATGAGTAGTATATTTAATATAAATATTACTGACATGAAAATATGGAATTGTCACCATGTTTTAATGTAATAGCTACTCTCTTTTTCTGAATTTTAGGATATGGAAGAATAAGCATTTGAGGAAAGATAGAAACTTATATGAAGAAACTACATTCAATTTTATATAATTCAAAGTTTAGTATCATCTTAAATAGTATCCTGTTTACTTCTATATTTTTCTCTGTTTAACACTAGAATGTGAATGCTTAGTATGTGCAAGACTATGCCCTAAATGCTTTTCATATATTAGCTTCTGTAATCCTCGCAATTATCTTTTGAAATAATTTCCAAAATTGTCATTACACAGAAAAGTGAATAAGAGAAGTAACCTGCTCACATTTATAGAGATAGCAGACAAGATAAATGATATTTAAGCTAAAGAAATGTATCACTGAAGACCACATCCAAGCTACTACTATATAGTCTTTATAACTATTTCATTTGTTCCCATTATTATATTTATTCCCATTAAAATCCATTTCCCATTTATGCTTCCAAGTTTAAGTTTACCCTATGTAGACTTAGTTTCACAACTGAAGGAAAATTTATTTGTTAATGTTATTATGTCTCACAATTATTTTAAAAAAAGAAAATGAGAATGTAAAACATGATAAAAGGATATGGGAATGGGGATATTTTCCAAAACAGAAAGAAAAAATGAGAAAGCCTAAGCAAGTGATGAAGGTCTGTTTAGGTTTGTTATATATAAAGGATGAGACAAAAATAATATACACATAATCTTAAAATTTCTATGGCCATAGTTTAGTCAACTAGATTAAGGAACAAAATATAAATCTAGTCAATGTTTATCTGAGAATATTTGGTTCTTTACCCAAACCCTACATAGCACATGATAATTAAAAGTATCAGACTGGTGGAACTAACCTTATTGGATGTTTAACAGCCATACTTTAAGGCCTATACTAATGTGGTCAGAGGGAATTAAAGGACAGTTTTTGCCCCTTGCCCTCCAAGGTTGACTAAGTTCCAGAGGACTATGGAACATCTTGCAAAATGTCCTGTAACTGTGGTGAGTCACCTGTCCTCTTGTTCAGGAAGGCCATGGAGACCCCACAAGATGGACTTGTACCAGTGTCCAGTCTACAAAGAGGAGGTCAAGACAGAGGAAACATTTCCTCCATGCTTCCAAGTGAAGCCAGACATGGTGAGCACGACCTTTGACTTATCTTCACATAGATGCAACTGGTAAAAGAAAGGAGCCAGGAACGCCTCCCAAGCCCATGTGACCCCTGAGGAACAGATCCTCAAATAACCTTAAGTGTAAAAATAAATTGATTTGTGCCAACTGTATGGTCTCAAACACCCAAAAGGAAAGTATAACCAAAGAGTAATGTCATCAGTATACTTATTTAAGAGTTCAAGGGAATATACTTCCCAGACATTAGGCTTAAGTCTATATAAAATTTTAGACAATAATTTGTCATTGATGATTTTCTTCCTAACCAGAAAGTGCTGCTCAGATGTAAGACTTCAAATCTTGGTCTCCAATACTGTAGTGCCCACCTGTAGCTAAGGGAGACAACCAGCTATAGTTCTAAAATGATGGATAAGTTTGTTTTCTCTCCCTATCTAGAAGCCTTTGAGAGGGAACTGACACTGATTCTAACCACTCCAGCAGCTATCAAAATACCTGAGAGCAAATCCTGAATCCATCACTCTAGAGTCCAGCCTTGGAAGACAAAAGAAAAATGAGGAGGAACCCAATAGAGGCATGCTTCTGGAAGCCCTTGTCAAGATATTCCAAAGGACTCTCATATGAACATTTGAAAATTTCCCTATTCTGACTTTTTTCTAGTTCCCTGTCTAGAACTTGTAATGCTAATTACTCTTGCCTTTACTTCTCCTTCACATCTCCTATTCATGATTCAAGGACTTTCT
>NW_008354281.1:4109647-4123278 GCF_000622305.1 Nannospalax galili
CTGCCAGAGGATGGCATGATAAGAATAGGAGGTAGGAATTGGCTAGACCCCAAAGAAAAGCAGCCAGTTTCTTGGCTAAAAGTCAAAATGTCCTTGAGACTGTTAGCAACATACTCTGTTCCAAAGGCCAAAAATGTTGAAAGTATTTGGGAGCTTTTATCTAATCCTTAAAAGATTTTAGGGTTACCTCTTCAGAGGGTGGAATGTTAGAGTAGCCAAAAGCCCCATATAAATAAATAAATGAAAGAAGAAAAAAAGCATTATTAAATCTGTGCATTTACTTTTTTAGATATGGGAACAGTATCTGTTTTTCTTCTGCCCGTATCTCTTTCTCATCCTCATCTGGTACTTTAATTATATACATAATTTAAAGCTCTTTACTATCTCAGTATCTTTCATGACTCCTATTTTTCACATCTTATTTCCCTTATGTATTTCAGTTTGAAGAGTTTCTATTTGAATTGCATCCATTTAATTGTTTCCAAGTTCACTGATCACCCTTCCCACTCCTATCACCCCCACCCCTGCTTCCTGGGGTGCTGATATTCAATCCATTTTCTTATGTATGCTAGGCAATCCTCTACCACCAAATCATTGAGCTACAACTCCAGTCTTTGTTTTCTTTTCTGGGGAGGGGTGAATGTCTGTGTGTGGAGGTGGGGGGTATCAGCATGTGTATGCGTGTGTGTGCACCAGTGTGTGCACTTCTGCTTGGTGCCTTCCTTTATCACTCTCTACCACTCTTTGAGACAGAGTCGCTTACTGAACCAGAAGTTTGGTTTCAGCTAAGGTGGCTGGTCAAAGAGCTCCTGTGATTTTCCTGCCTCTGCTCCTCAGTGCTGGTATTACAGACATGCACAGCCATGACCAGCTTTCATGTGGATGCTGAGGATTGAAACAGAGGTCCTCATGCTTCAGAGAAAGTAGTCTTACCCACTGAGCCATTTCCCCAACTCCTCATTTATGTTTTTGAGCTAGAATTTTACTGTGTAGCTCAGGCTATCTTCAAACTCATGATCTTCCTGCCTCAGTGATTTGGTTACTGGGATTACAGGCCTGTGCCACCATTCATGGTTTGTGAGCCCTTTGTTTTCTTGTCTCCAATCAGCTGCTATGTCAGAATAGTATATTTTATCACCCCAGGCTTTCTTAATTCTCAAAGTTCCTTTGCGACTTTATAGCTCTGTTTACTTACTGATTTCCCATGTATTCACTCATTACATGGATATTTTACTTTATGTTTTTAAATACATTTAAAGTAACTGTTTATTGTCTTTTCTAACAACATTTTTAGCATCTCATGGTCTGGGAGAAAAGACTGGGGTAACAGCTTCAATGAAAGCAAAGAGACTGGAAGTCCTTAAGTTTGATGGGAAGCTTGAACAATCCGTTTATACAGTAGATTTTCACATAAGCATGAAAATAAACGACCTATCTAAAAACACACCTACCTGGATGATTTCCATAGCTTCATATTAAATGAAAAATAAGTCACTGAGGGATTTTTTGCAACATTGGCTTATTTTTAAAGTTGAAAACCGCATTTATACAAACACACACAGAGTCACACAAAAACAACAACAAAACAATATAATGGGAAATAAGATATTTGTCCTACCTTGAATAAGACAGCATGGGAAGAAATAATAGGTAGATGTTATCAATAGTATTTTATTCTTGATTTGGCTAGTGGCTTTGTGAGTATTTGTGTATTATGAAATAGAAATTTATATGGACAAAATATAAATGAATAGACAGTGAAGCAGTTTATCACACTGACAACAATGGTGTATTGTAAAAGAGGATTATGAATCAGACAAGTCTATGTCCCTATGTCAAATTTTTAAAAAACTAACAAAGGAGCAATTTGAAATACTGCTGGAAAGGTAGGAAACATCAGTCCATCGTTTCTTTGCCCCTTCCTGACAACGCATCACACTGCTGGCTTCTTTGCACACAGTAAACAGCAGATTGAACTTCATTTGAATGATTGGCTCCATTCCTTCCGAAGAGGAAGTTCCCCAGTGTGGTAGATAGTGTAGATTTCTCAAAAGGCATCCACTTACAATGGGTCTAAGTCTGGGACACAGGAGGTGAGAACGAGCAAAGGTCCTTTCTAATGACTTGATACAGCTGAAACCCCCGGATCTCTGGGTGACTGTACATGTCACATAAGTGACTTATCTTTGCCTCTCTTTAGTTTTGTCTCTCTGTCAGTGGAACCATCACATATTATACTGTTTCTGCTGCCTCCAAACACATGCACAGATACACAGACACACAGACAGTCACACACACACACTACACCTGCCCCCTGTCTCCATACCTGGGTGGCTGTAGCTGACAGTGTTGGGTTATTTCACTGGTTTCTTTTCTTAATATTCCTTAATTTCCTGGCCCTTATGAACCTGGTCCCATATCTGTGCTGGAAGTTCTACTGTTTTCTCTTTTTCAAAGCAGTCTATTTTTCCAGAGGTGAATCATGTGTTCATTAAGGATCATACTGTTCCAGCTTGAGAATAAGGAACTGCCACTGTTTTAAATACAGGTGGACTCTGTCACTTGCTTCAAATGGGACAGTCTATTGACCTTGCCCTCTGTAAATGAACTCATTCTTTTAGGTTCATCTCAGACACATCCCTTCTGGAGAGTCACATTTGTCTGGCATGGCCAACTTCCCTGCTCTCCCAGCATTGAAAATGCTAGAAAGGAAATTTCTTGGTAATTTTTCCTTTAATTTGAAGATGTAATGTTTTGATATGTGAATATTCAAAAATTGTCTTTCTTGTTTTCCAACTCAAGTGGGGTTCTTTTTGTGCCAGGTCCTACTCCTGGGAGTTTTTTTGTAGGACAAAAGACTGAACCCTTCAGGATGAGCAAGTTTTAAGAAAGGATCAGTTCCTAGATTTGTTTTTATGATGTAGAATACCAGTAATGATTTAAAAACAGTACAATACAAAACAAAACCCAGAAGTCTTAAATCAGAGAAGGAAAACTGAATTGCTACTTGGATATACTAGGGAAGAATTTGAAGGAATTAACAAATAATAGGCTCTAAAACATTTCCAGAGAAAGGGGAATTTTAGTGGACAAGAGAGGAAAATATTTTTTGTAGAGCGTTACACGGGGATATAGCTGAATTTCTGGTAATATTTACCAAGAATAATATGTAAAAACTGGAATTACAAGCTGGATGTGGTGGTGCATGCCTTTAATACCAGCACTTAGGAGGCAGAGGCAGGCAGATCTCTGTGAGTTCGAGGCCAGCCTGGTCTACAGAGCAAGTTTCAGGCCAGCTGGGGCTACAGGAAGACCTTGTCTCAAAAAGACACTCCTGCAAAAATAACTGGAATTACTTTTGAATTACCATCTAGTGATTGACTGTAATTTTCTCATTGTTACTTCATAATAGTCTTAGATTTTTGTTCAGTCTAGACTGTATATTGACAGGAACTGTGTATTCCATTGTCTAGACTATGTCTAAGTAAATGTGTTCTCATTAATTTTTGTTGAGCAAATATATTGTGTGGAGAATTACGTTGGAAGCAGGAATATGGATTCTGTTTGAACATAGTAGAAAGGTACTGAAGGCTTTATTTTGTTTAATAGACACTAGACTGGATTTCTTTTAGAAGTGGTAATTCTAGAAAGAAGGTAGAGGATTACTTGAATTGTGAAGAGACTGGAAAGAATTAGACTATGAAGCTACAATGGTGGACAAGGGAAAACGTATGTGGATATGAGTCTGTCAGGATGGGAGCAAGAGAATGAATACCAGAAGTACTGCGTGTAGGGTTGTTAGCTCTGTCTTTGGGAAGAGTCTATCTGACCTTTGCACCTGCCATAGCATCTGACAGAGTTCCTTGTCCTTACACAGAGGTAAGTCAGTGGTTACCAGGGCGGAGGCTAGGCCATGAGTTAGGGGAACAGATATTTGTGCTCCAAATCTTAGAAATTAGACTTATGGAATGGTGGTCAACTGGTGCCAAACATACAGAATGAAAGAGGAGAGAGAATTAAGATGGATGATAATATATTTGTTTGAGTCACTGTAATTTTCATGTTTTGTGCCGTACCCATTTAATATGTGCAGAGCATATTTGGTTTACAGCATAAAAGGAATTTCAGATCTTGAGACAATTTGAAAGTGATTTGCACAGAGCCAATCATGAAAAGCCTGGGGATAGTATTTCTGAGGGGGTAGACATAAATCACAGTGATAGGCACGATATGCTGAGGTACAAACTTTAAGCAATGCTTTTACATTGAAATGTTGAGCAGATGAAAGCATTAAGAAAATTCTAAGTATTACAAAAATGAAAGACATGTGAGGTCCTAGAGAAGCTAAGAAAGGATTAACATTCCCATAGGAAGATGGTTGTATCCCTGTAAAAATCTTTCTTGGGTACCAAAGGCCAGAGAAATAAGGAGATTCATACCTGATAGTTTTAATCACTCCTGGAAAACAGGCATTCTGATAGCCTATTGGAGAAGGAGTCTAGTGCTGGGTTTAGAGTTTCACAGTAAATGGACAAAAATTGAGTTTATCTTTCTTTATGCATTTCTATAACATTAGCAGCTTTGGCACGCCTTTGAATCTCTTTGGAGAACATATACTTTATAATGAAAAAATTTCTAGACTTATTTCGCACCTCACCCCAAAATGGATTTATAGCCTTTAGATCACCTTGGAGACTTGGAAACAGTTCACCTTGAATGTGTGTATTATGAAACAGTCATTACAATCAAATTGTTCTCTACAAGTGATAATTGGCCTTTCATCCATTTCTTTCTTGCAGATGACATTTTACAGAGAGTTTTCTATGGCAGCCCTGGGAAGAGTGAGTATTCAGGCAGAAGCAGGAGTGGCTTCAGGCCAGGCTGCCAGCAAACTGCTTCCTCCCAAAATGTCAACACATCGAGCAATCTGCCTCATCATACATCATTTTAAGAGGACAGTTCTCTGTGGATCAGATCAAAGTCAGACAGCATTATTCAAGACAAATGGCCTGGATTAAAATTGCCACTAAACCCTCAGGATCATTCTATATCTAAGCAAACCATATTTGTTTACTTTCATGATTAATACCTCCAGCCAAGGAAATCTTTCCCTTTAAAATGTTCCTTTTATTCCATGTAGAAAATAAGAGTACAGATTGATCTTGGCATTGAAATGATAGCTGTAAGCACCATCAATCTGCTGGTCAAAATCAGAGAAACCTGATCTAATATATGTATGCTTTACCTTATGCAGTTAAATTAGTTAGATTTTGCTTCAAGTGTAGCCCTTTAAACACACCACCACCAGCACCAACAAAAGCAAGAAAAACATGAACAGTGGTTGAAGGTATACACTCTGGTGTGTATGCAGATCTTTCTTTTGAAGTCCCCAGGGTCTCAGCTTCTGCTCAGCTCAGTTGAGCCCAACGTATGATCCAATACAGCAGAGCTTACATTCCAAGTAATTTGAAGGAAGCATGAATAAAGAATGACATGGGCAAGGGATGCATTTTAGAAAGGCCTTCAAATCTGCCACTTAGATTTGGACCTTTGCCAGAATTTAGAGGTGTGCTCAGAATTTTGTTGCATGGACACATTTAGTTATAAAAGAGGATGAGAGACACTACACTTTTTTTAGGGGTTCTTCTGCTGAAATAAAA
Source organism: Nannospalax galili (assembly GCF_000622305.1). Classification (NCBI taxonomy): domain Eukaryota; kingdom Metazoa; phylum Chordata; class Mammalia; order Rodentia; family Spalacidae; genus Nannospalax; species Nannospalax galili. The sequence continues at coordinate 4,115,308 of NW_008354281.1, forward strand.
TGTAGATTGAGTTCAAGTAAAATTCAGTCACAGTAACATCTTTTTTTTTAAACTTCTCTGGAAGGGTGTATTCATAGGTACAGTTAGAAATAAAGGTAACAATAGATTATAGAAAAGGAGAAAAAGTATTTTTTTAAGCAGAGAAGAAAACCAGCTCTATGTTTTAAGGCAGAATGGAGGATTCTGTGCCATCCATGTCTAAATATGAATTTGTTCTCACTACTTGTTTGGGCATGAGGCTATCCTTAATTTTATTTTATTTTTATTTATTTATTTATTTTTGGTCTTTTTGAGACAGGGTCTCCCTGTAGCCCCAGCTGGTTTGGAACTCACGATGTAGACCAGGCTGGCCTCGAACTCACAGAGATCTGCCTGCCTCTGCCTCCCAAGTGCTGGGACCAAAGGCGTGCACCACCACGCCTGGCTCAAGGCTATCCTTAATTTTATTCTTCTCTGTATGATCTTACACTACTGTGACCATCACAGCTTTGGAAGGATAACTGCAGCTCACTACATCTAACTTGCTAGTGATTCATCTCTCACAGGAAGCTGAGGGGCTAGCTGTGGAGTGACAGTTTTGTGCACGTCACTGTTAACTTGAAAATATACATTCAGCATGCACCCACTTACTTTAATAACATCTAGAGATGAAGAGTGTTGTATAATTAGTAGTCAGCTTAGCAGTAACTTGGAGGTAGGAACAACATATTAGATCTCAAGGATTAAACTTTTCCTGGTATAAACCAAATAGTTGATAGTCTAAGGATATAAGATATCCTTAAAAATTTTTTTTGACTTCGTGTTAAATAAGAATTAAATCAATGTTTAATAACTGGATTCTACCATGACACATGGAACTTTAGTTGGGAAAGAGTTTTATGGTATTTACTGTATTTTACCAACAAGTTATTTAAGTAGTCCTCAGTAATTTGTCCCCTACTGTTCTAATGGTAACAAGCGAACCAATATTCATCAACTTTTGTAAAAGACTTTATAATTAAAGGAGAAGAGGTCTTGAGAACCTATTATTTAGCACTTCATTATTTCATCATTACAGGCTTCACTCCTTCACCTTGGTTTTGCTACTAACAAGTGAGAAACAAGAGTTACTGGGTTTTGCCTCTTTGGAAGGGGGCAGGGAGGGGAGCACAATCTATCGTGCTCCAGTTAGCACTGATTATTGTTTGGATGCTGCTTGGCAGTCTGCTTCACCATACTGACAGGTAATTCTTGTCTTTTCTGCTACTGAACAGCAGTAAGATGATCTACAGCACAGCATATACTGTCTCTTCTTTCTTCTGCCATCCCTTCCCTCCTTCCCATTCCCTTCTCTCCTTCCTTTTCCTCTATTCCAACCTCTCTTGTTCTCTCTCTGTCTCTGTCTCTCTCTGTCTCTGTCTCTCTCTCTCTTTCTCCCCCCCTGATATCTGTTTCTTTCTTTTCCTGCTACTGTCAACCTTAAATAAGAGGAGCACATTTACATGGTGCTGAGTTAGACTTTTACACATAAAGTCAAGTATGAATTAATTTCCAGACATATGTTAGATACAGTGACATGCACTTGTAATCCCAGCATTCAGGAGGCAGAGAGAAGAGAATCACTATGAGTTCCAGGCCAGCCTAGGCTATACAGCAAGTTTTAGGCTAGCCTAGAATATATAGTGAGATCTTGTTTCTGAAAAAAACAGACATAAAACAGAAAATTAAGATATAAGCCTTTAAATTCTGGATCCAATAACAGATCAGACTGCCAAGACAGTCAATAAAAATTGAGTCAGATATTTAAAAAGACAGAAAGAAAAGAGAGACTTGATGAGTATCAAGTAGATGGAATAGCTCATTTGTTTTATTTCAAAGAGAAAGCCAGCTGATTTTGGTGAGACACACTGGCAGGATATGCTGAAGAGGTGGAAGCAGGGAGATCATGGGTTTGAGGCCAACCTGGGCTATACTTTGGGCTGGAGACATGGCTCAATGTTTAAGAGCACTGGCTGCTCTTGCAGAGGACCTGGGTTTGGTTCCCAGCACCCAGATGGTGGATAACAACTACCCATAACTCCAGTTCCAGGGGATCTGACCCCTTCTGGCTTCCATGGACATTGCAGGTAAACACAAACAAAATAAATTTAAAAATTGAAAGAGAAAAGAGAAAGCCAGATCTACCAAGTCACCGACCAAGTAGTAGTCTATAAACTTTCTGATAATGTTTTATTAGTGAATAATTTTTGAGCCATTGTCACCAATAGATGTATATTTACAAGTGTATATGTGATGTAGCCTGTCACTAAAATATTACAAATGAGATACTAAAGAGGAATGTGTGTGTGTGTGTGTGTGTGTGTGCGTGTGTGTGTGTGTGTGTGTGTGTGTATTCACCTCTTGACGATTTTATTACTCTCTAGTGGACTCCTTTCTCTTCAGCCTCTACTACCTCAGGTACCAGGATTATAAATACATTCAGCATGGACACCATTTCTGTAGAACTTCCCAAATGTCTATACCTAGGTAGTCATTCTCAGTCATACACCTGGCTCTTCGAGGTTGTGAACTCTCTGAGAATGTGTAATTAGGAGTACCCAGTACTGTTCCCACAGTTTCTCAGAGCTCAACGATGAATTTTGGAAGGTGGTGACTAGCTGGAATCTAGTTGTCTGATTATTACAAGGCAACAAGTGGTGAGCAGTGGCATTTGTATCCTGTGATGGAGGACGCCTATACACGACCAACTCATCTGGAAGAGTAGAAATATTGTTACCTTATGGGAAGAGTCCAAGTCAAATTTTACCACATTATCTGTTTATTCTCTACAACAGAACCAATAAGTATATATAGCTCAGGGAAATAACTTTCTAGTTAAATTCAATGCACGTCCATTGTCACCTTCCGTTTTTTAGGAGCCACATCGAACACTGTGGAAGTAACAGATCCTGAATATGTCATGCAATGTCTGTGATTTCATGGTAGAGGAATTAGATACAAAATTAAAATATAATACAAGAAAATATTATGTAATCATGCATAATGTTTGGAAGAAGTGCACAAAAGTGATTAACACTGGTGTGGGGGGTTTAAAGAAGAGAACATCTGATGTTGTTTTGGAAGATCACTGCAGCAATTCAGGGGCTCAGAGACACGATGTGCCTTCGTTTCGTTTCCCTTCCAGTTTTCTACTGCCTTGGCCAGAATATTTACCTAGCCGAGCTTCCATTTTTTGATCTTTAAAAGTAACCAACTTCATGATCTTCAATAATTTAACAAAATGTTTGTATGTCCAATATATTTTAGGGAGAATAATGAATGAGCCAGTACTTTTCCTTTAGGGCTTTTCAATCAGGTGGAAGTTAAGAGACAAGAAAACAAATAACTGGACTTAGAGTGCTTCTTGTGAGAACGCTGACAGTCATGTAAGTAAAGTTGCCTGGATATAAGAAAAGAACACTACAGATCCAGTTAGATTTATCTTAGAATCAGTGGTGAGGAGGAAGGAGGGCTGTGTGGGGAGGAGGAGGAGGAGGACTCATCATACTGTAGAGATGTCTGTATATTGATGTTTGATGCGGCTCTCTTCACAATAGCTAAGAAATGGAAACAATCTAAATGTTTCTCAACTGACGAATAACTTATGAAAACGTGGGACATTTACACAATGGAATTTTACTCAGCAGTAAGAAAAGATGAAATTATGAAATTTGCAGATAAATGGATGGAACTAGAGATTGTCATACTAAGTGAAGTGACACAAACTTGATGTTTGATGCGGCTCTCTTCACAATAGCTAAGAAATGGAAACAATCTAAATGTTTCTCAACTGACGAATAACTTATGAAAACGTGGGACATTTACACAATGGAATTTTACTCAGCAGTAAGAAAAGATGAAATTATGAAATTTGCAGATAAATGGATGGAACTAGAGATTGTCATACTAAGTGAAGTGACACAAACACAGAAAAGCAAGTGATGCGTGGTCTCCCTCATTTGCAGATTGTAGCACCAATCCCCTACATGTGAGTATATATATTCTGATGTAACATCAGGATCCAGGAAAATGGGAAGGATACACAGAGGTAAAGGAAAAGAAAGAGCCTGAAAGAGGGGGATAGTAGGGAACAGGTGTTACCAGGGAGAAGGTGGGGCAAGTTGGAGTTTCCTGCCTTTTAAAATGTCTCCAATTTAGATTGTTAGCATCAATCTATCTGTCTATCTATCTAATATCTATCATCTATCTATCTAGTCTGCCTTTTTGTCTATTCATCCATCTATCTAGGTATCTGGTGTCCTTTATTAGAATATACTATTTATATTACCTTGTTATGTTATATATTTCTTATTAACAAGGAATTTTGTTATTTGTTATTCTCTCTGCTACTGTTGAACAGAGCTTTATATATAATAAATATTCAGTAAGCACTCATGAAAGATGTAGGAAAAAATTATATTTCTTATTTTTTAACTAAAACTTTCTCAGTAACAAGCTTGATAGTGTTTTTTCCTAATCATAGGATGTAGAAATCAATGTTATTGTAAAAGACTAGAGAACACAGATTTATTCATATCTTCTGTGCTATATGTGCTTAATAAGTAACATAGATATTAACTATCATATAGACTGCATACGCATGTAATACAGAAGACGTATAGTAGTTACATACATGTAGCATACAATGACTTTGTTGGTTAGATTTAGAAATCAAATATATTATCTCTATCTAGATGGAAAGTGCCCCTTTCTTTTGCAGGCTATATCTTCTCAAATGTTGGGCTTTTAAGTTTAAGCATGTGTATTTGTTATCAGAGGATCATTTTGAACTGTAGATTCTAATGGCAATTTTGAGATGGCACCTAAGCTTTGACATTTTTCAAGTTCCCATGCTGGAGACTGGGGAGTTGGCTCAGCCATTAAAGAACCTGGAGCCCAAACATGAAGACATTTGTTCAGATCCACAGCACCCACTAAAAAGCTTGGCATAGGGGCATGCACCTGTAATCTCTGTGCTGGGATATGGAAACAGGTAGATTCTTGAAGCTTACTGACCACTTAGCCTAGCAGAATCACTGAGCTTCAGATTCAGTGAGCAATTCGGTCTCAAAATAAAGGTAAACAACTGCTAAGGAAAAGACTAATACTGACCTCTGGTTTGCACACACATGCACACACACACACACACACACACACACACACACACGTTCCCATGCCATATATATGATATTGGATTTTAGTTAACCATCTGAGTAGCAATGAACTAGTGGTTTTGTGCTCAAACACGGGTGCATGTTGGAACCACTATGGAGGCTTGGAAAGTATGCATACCCTCAGTGTATATCCAGATAGTTTGTGTTAGAAAGTGTGAGGGATATTCTGGACATTGGGTTCCTCAGACTCTCTCCACAGTGTGAGTATTGCTGGCATTTTAGTCAGACCACAGTCAATATGAGAGACAAAATATAGTTGGAAAAAGAAGTTTATCATAACAGGTTTTTTTCTTTGACGTATGTGGAAAGTTACTGGTAAAAATAGTCCAGAACATATTGTCATTTTCACCTTTGGATATATCCGTTATGAACCAGAATAGTTATCCTCTGTCAAGGCAAGTATGCCACCTGTTCACTGGATGTGCCCCTGCTCCTGACTGAAAAGGCACTTAATAGTCTCAAGCTCTCAGGCAAAACAACAGAGAAAAATTCCACTGTCTTGTGAAAAACATGGTCATATGTTTCTCATCCAGTTCTAACAACATGACTTCCTGAGGGCTAGTTGGTTTTACAGGGAAACTGAACTCAGATTACTCCTAGGTCAGTGTAAGCATGTCATTTTTGAAGGGGAAAATAAGCTTGGGGGATAGGGAAGCTGCAGTTCATCTTTGGTAGACCCAAAAGAAGTGAGTGAGTCATTATGATGAGCAAAGCTCTAGGCTGATCAGAGGAAGAAGGGCAAATTCTGAAGAAGCTACGTGTAAAATTTAGCAAGTATCTGACCTGGAAATATTTTTTAAGCATAAATACAATGCAAGGAATGCAAAAAGAAAGCAAGAAGAGTTCTGGCTACTTAACTGAAGGCATTCCTTAAAGATCAGTATCACAATCATTTACTGTGTAACCATTTGATGACAGCTTGATTTAATTTGCTGAGGTATGGTCCCAGGCCTTAGATACATGGTACTAAGTGAAGCAAGCATAAGTCATGACTTTTTGGATCACACTGAACATTTAGGGGAGAAAAAAACAAGTCTTGGGGAAATAGTTAAGAAAGCTATTCTGGGCACCTGGTAACCCAAAACTACTTTCTTCTTATCTCCCTGTTCCCGTAATGTACATTCAGGTCATTTGATTTTACTGATGTGGTTTCCTATAGAGTCCAAAGAGCAGATCTGTACAACTGCTGCAATCAGTGTTGAAACCCTGATAAAGTAAATTGATACTGAGGTGCCTGTCTCACAGGCTTAGAGATCACCTGGACAAAAACATGATGGTGTCAGGTGAATCTGAGAGCAGTGGTTCCTGATGAGAGTTTGGCCCTCAGAAAAGTAGGCAAGGAAGTGCTCATCAACTCACATTCACCATTTCCCTTAATGCCCGAGGCAAGTATAAACTGGAAAAATGACTTGAATCTTCCCCAAGGTGGGAGACTACAAAACCACTCATGAATAGGAGATCATCCTGCAGGCCTCTCAGCAGCAGACTGGCTCATACGTCATCAGCACAGGCAGCAGGACAGGTAACCTTCAACTGCCACTCAGAGCACTTTAAAGGTGGTAGAAACCTCATGATAAGGTGGTGAAAAACATCTCAATTTCCCCAACAAGGAAGAAGAGTTAGAAGAAATAGAAACCATCTTGAATGAAATAGAGCTTTCCAAGGGGAACAGAGGATGAAGTGAAAAATGTGAGCATGTTTTAGAGTTGAAACGTGACTTGTATAACTATGGCATTCAGTATACAAATGAAGGAAAGAAACACTTCTACTGAAATTCGAGGTATTAGCCTGAAGCTCAAGTTTAAAAAATATTCTAAAGAACAGAGAGAAGTACAGACTGAACACTTAGAATTGAAAATATAAATGAGTTAATAGATGGAGATAAACTAAGTATAGAATGAAAAATAAAGAGCATAAGATGACCATGAAGCAGATATGAGAAATTTTTTTATAAGTATTTTTTTCTGAGCTGAAGTTTTTAACTGAAAAAGTTTGACAACTTCCAGATAAGATAAATGGGTTCTCCTCTACCCCATGTGTGGTGCTTAGGCATATTCTCAAGCTGGTAAGCATCATTCAATGAACAAGGAGTCTACAGAGGAAGAAAACATAGAATTGATAGTGAAGTAGAAATCTCACTAACAAGTTCAGTAAAATTCAGGGAAACTGTATCTACAAATGACTGGGAAAGAAGAATCAGTGATCAAACCCAGATATTTAAAAATCCAAATCATCTAATCTATGATTGATTTATTATGGCAAAAGAATTGAAGAAATAGGAATGCTCTTGAATGATAAAATACAACAAAAAATTCATGTGAAAGAGATTAATTTAGTTATAATTTTATGCATTTATAATTTGTTAAAATCCTAATTTTCATTTCATAAGAATTATAATTGAAACTTTTGATATAAAAACTTTATAAATTTGTACAAAGTGATATTAAATATTTAGTACCAAATACAGTCAAATAAGTGAATTTGAAAAATAGTTTGAATCTCTTTCTTTATCAAATATAATAAAATAGAGCCTTTGTAACCATATCATAACGTTGCTATAGAAAAAACAAATCGTGGAACAATATATAAAAAGTCAGGAATAGAACTACTATATATGCAAAATTATCATATTTCCAAATGTAACTTCAATTCATTTTTTAATTAAGGATAAACTAGCTAATTATTTTGAAATAAATAAAAGTGAACACATACTATATGCAAATCATGCAGGGAGATTAATAGTAATTCAAATATATAAATAAAAGTGTTAAATATCTTA
>NW_008354281.1:4123647-4136276 GCF_000622305.1 Nannospalax galili
CTATATATTATTTGTGAAATTACAAAATTTTGTATGTTTTAGGAACTCAATCTAAACACATCCATAATAAAGAAAGTAAACATATTCTTTAAAATCTTTTGAAATACATAGAGACTATCTCCTGGAAATAAACATTGACACAGAAAATAGATGTCTGTGTGGGTGTTTACTTCAGCATTCTGCATAGTAACTAAAAATAGCAACAGAATTCATGCCCCCAAATTAAAGAATGGAATATGATGTAGTCATCTTAAAATGAATTCCATCTGCAGCTTGCACAGCATCTTCTATCCCACTGAGCTATAAAACTACAAACCACAGCAGTGACTGACCCATCAAAGTATCTCTATTGGAGCAATAGTGGCATTTTTATCTTGGGGGTAACTGACAGCTATCTAATTGGACTTAAGCCCTGCTCAATAGGAAGGAATCCATGCCTAGTACTGGACACGTAGCCAAATTCCCATGGTTGGGGAAGTCATAGACCCTGGAGGAGAATATACTACTGCCAGTTTCCTAAACCAATGTAAATTCTTAATATGGTCTAAAATACCTATCCTTACATCGACACAGAAGTGGAGCTCTCACCACTCATCAAAGAAGCTTCTTTTTGCCATAGATGCAGACTATCACAAAGTTCCACAACTTACCAAAATGCAGAGTAAGTGAGCATGTGGTGTCTAGCTCCAATTAATACATCTACAATATATCTCCAACACCTAAGACTCAGGCAACATTACTAAAGAGGTAGTAGGAAGATTTCAAGAGCCAGAGGAGCAGAACACCTGTTGCTATAGTGCACTCTGGACATGGTAGGGAAGCCTCACTCATGAAATATCCACAATATGATTGCTAAGGAAGATCTGCATAATGACAACATAAGTTTACATGCCAATGTGAATGGAGATAGTCTCACAGGTTCTTGCCTTTAGATGAAGAGCTATAGGAAATCAGTGGATGCTGAGAGAAGGAGAATCAGTTTTCGACAGGGATGAGCTAAATACATGTACACAGAAGCAGCACTAAATGAACATACTTCCATATATGTATTATATGTTGTATATTCTATATAATATAAACAATGATAAAAGATAGAGGATAAGAAATTGAGAGAGAGTGCGGGGACATGGGATGAGTTAGAGAGGGGAGAGGGAGGGGTGGAAATGATGCAAATACTGCTCATGTGTGAGATTCTCAAAAATAAATAAATAAATAAAAAAAAAATGAATTCCTGTTAACGCAGAGGCTTTCCTGTGGTTTTGCTGAATGACAATAGTAAGATGTATGAAATGAAAATGAGTTGAATATTCTAAAGAAATCATCTTCACATATATAAAACATGCTATTCTGATAAGTGTTTTGAAGGGTTTCATGACACCGAGAAGGCATATAAAATGTATTTTCCTCAAAAGTGTGACATGTAAAATCAGACACAAAGACACATAGAACCTGATTATTTAAAGAGGGAAGAAACTATTTTGGGTATAATGTGTGTACTCAGTTGAATGATGGAAAGATTTTTATCAGACACCAAGGAGGAACTGTGAAAATTTTACAATGAAAGGAACTTCACAAAGGGAGTGTAGTTTAACTGAAGATACAGTAAGAGGAACAGACAATCAGTGAGTTTTTGGCACCTTAAGAATCCAGGTTGTGGGACTGGAGGGATGACTCAGTGGTTAAGAGCACTGACTGCTCTTGCAGAGGACCTGGGTTTGCTTCCCAGTGCCCACATGGCAGCTAGCAACTGCTTGTAACTGTAGTTCCAGGGGATCCAACACCTTCTGACTTCCATGGGCATTGCACGACAGGGGTGCACTTACACACATGCAGGCAATACACTCATATATAATGTGTGTGTGTGTGTGTGTGTGTGTGTGTATTTCTTTTTAAAGGAATCCTGGTTGTAGCCTGGTACAGTGGTTCAGGCCTGTACTCCCAATTACTCTGGAAACTGAGGTAGGAACATAGCAAGTTCAAGGCCAGTAGAGGTAATTTAGCAAAACTCTATCTTATAATATGAGCAAAAAGTACAAAGGTCTGGAAATGTTGAGTTCATAAATAGAGTGCTTGGCTAGCACATATGAGGCCTGGGTTCAATCCCCAGTCCCTCAAAAACAAGCAAGCAAGCAAGCAAGCAAACAAACAAACAAAAACAAATAAACCAACAGCAGTGAGCAGCCTTTGAGTGTTCATTTTACAGCTGCACACACCCAGCCTATTAGTATGTTAATAATACAACCCTTGCTATTAGCTAGTTGTATTGTAATGGGCAAATTGGACATGAATTGCTTGATTTACAGGCATGAAGGCTGACTACTCAAAAGTGAACTGGGGTAAAGTAGTAGCAGCGGTGTTTAAAAGAAGAAAAAAGAATGGAAATATAGCCTGTAATTCAGTGAAAATGAAAAGGTAAGCATTCAATGGATGACACGGGAGGGTTGAGAGTTAGCTCAAGGTGAGAATTAATAACTAGCATGTGTCAGACTCTAGATTCAATCTCTAGAAACAAAAATTATTAAGTAATAATGAAAAGAATCTGACTCTAAAAAATGACAAATTTTGGAACATTCCTTTGGTATATCAATTGTGATTATTAAATAACTAAATTGTTTCAGCAAAGACAATAAAGCATGTGTGTTTACATATGCCTATTTAACACAGAAGAAAAATGATGTGTAATTTCTCTGCTTCATCATTATTGTGTGTGTGTGTGTGTGTGTGTATGTGTGTGTGTGTATGTGTGTGTCTTTCAAATATTCTCCAGTAACTACAAATTAATGAATTAGCCTGAAATTTTTAAATAAATTAGAGGTTGAAAGTTAAAAGCTGCTTTGTTATCATTTCTGATGTTCATATAGATGGCTGAATTAGCCAACTTACGTTTATCCTTTTCACTTAAAAAAGGTTATTCATGGGCTGGAGAGATGGCTCAGCTGTTAAGAGCACTTGTTGCTCTTCCAGAGGACCCAGTGTCAGCTCCCAGCAACCATAGAATCATTCACAACCTTTACTAATGCCAGTTCCAGGAACTCCATTGCTTTCTTCTGGCCTCCACAAGCACTGCATGACATGGGTGCACTTATATACATTCAGACAAACACACACACACACAAAGTAAATTAACTAACTTTAAAAGTAAAGTAAATTAATTAACTAACTCATCTACCAAGAGTAACACTCTTAAATGAAACTGACTTGGTAGGTTATCCAGGCTCCAAGTGATGGACCCACATAGAAAGGCATTTGGAGACACAAATTTGACTGTCTCTCTCTCTCTCTCTCTCTCTCTCTCTCTCTCTCTCTCTCTCTCAAAATATAATAGAGTACATGAAATTGTGCGGCAGTTATTAAGGGAGGGTGCAGATATGGGGAGGGCTCTAAATAGGATCAAAATACGTTGCATGAAATTCTCAAAAATTCAATAAAAAGGTTATTCATCTTCATTCAGACTACATCTTATCTTCATCAATGTTTCTTTTAAATCTTTAAATATACAAATGAAAATAAATTGCCAAAAATATAAATTTTAGTTCAATATAAAGTTCAAAAGACATTTCTTATGTCTAATTCTCAGGCTGAAATTCTGGGAAAACCCACTAAACTCAAAATATTACTAATGTATGCATTTAGAATGTCATAAAATCTTCAGTTTGGAAAAAGTTCAAAAGCAACAACTGAATCACTGACCATTGTGAAGCATTTAGCAAATTATAATTCTGAAATCTGCCTATGTGAGACAAAACTTTTATTTTTAAAACAAAAATGAAAATATTAACCTGCAATATGACCAATAGCAGAACTGGTCAGTTTCATTTGGATTCCCAAAGTTTAAACAAAACTGAATTTTGATCATTTGAATGTAACTATGAAATGAAGATATTCACATGAGACAAGAAAAGGAATTATACATGTACAAGATACATGTTTATAAGTCATATACAATACCTGCATGTTAAGTCAGTGTGCATTTAAAAATGTTCCAAACTCTTTATCTTTCAAATTCTTAACACTCAAGGAATACATGAAAATATTAACATAGCCATTAAATTTAATGAAGATTATCTTTTTGTCTATTAAGATATGATAAAAGTATAAGACAGAATTTTACTTTCATTCACATTTAGTGGGTATTCTGTATTGTGTTGCATTTTTGTATCTCACCTAAAATTGTATTTCTATTGACTTGTTTATATAGTGTATTAGTCAGGGTTCCCCAAAGAAACAAAACCGGTAGGATGAATATATATGCATAGAGATTTATCACGTTAGCTCACAGGATAGAGTATGAGTAGTCCAACAATGGCTGCACCACACTGGAGAGGCTGAGAATCCCTAATCACTCCATCTATGAGGCTGGATGTCTCAGTAGTCCCAATCTGGCACTGAAGGTCTGATGAATTACAAAAGATCAGCGAGTTTTCAGTCTACAGCGCAAGATGAACTCACCAGTGAGAGAGAAGGCAAGCAGCAAAAAGCAAAATATGTTCTCCTCCGCCATGAACTTTTATATGGGCTGCCATTAGAACGTAACACTCATATTTAGGGCATGTCTTCCAGTTTCAGATGATCCAATTAAGAAGACCTCTCTCGTTTCAGTTAATCCCAGACCTAGTCAAGTTGACATCCAGGATTAGCCATCACATGTAGTTTATCACTGTGTGCTCCTAGCTTACTGCAGCAAAAATAATATTCATCTGTGTGTATGACTTTTATCTGTCACTGAATTCTTTTCATGCAACTAATTCTGAAATGGTTAAGTTCTAAGATATAGGAAACCTAACAAAAAATTTTAAGTAGGACACCTAGGAAAATATTGTATGAGTTTTTAATGTATACATGCACACATGTATATACATATCTATGAATATTTTGAGTACATTCACATTTTATAATATTTATAATTCTTTTACATTTAAATATTTTTGATAAATAATCAAATAGTAGCTCAGCATAGATATTGAAGAAATTTTAAGTACTTAGTTATCCCTTTCTTTCTTTGCAAATACTATGATTAGTTTCATTTTGTGTGTGTGAATTCCTCAAGTAATTGGATGACCTTCACTTTTGGGCAGATTAAATAGTTCCCTTGTTTACACTTTTGGAACTTAGCAATTTAAAATAATATTATCTAGGAAAATAATTGAAGCTCAACCTGTTTGAACTACTTCATATCCAAAAACAATAAAGTCAGAAAGTAATGAGATTTTGTTGAATTATGTATTATCTGGTTATACTGCAATAGTTTATTAACAGGATATGTGATTCAATTAATTCATTCTGTGAGTCTTCAGCAAATGCCAGTAGGATAAAGTTATACAAAAATAAGGAATTATGGAAACAAACTTTCTACTTTTTAAATATTTGTAATATGAAATACCAAATTTGTAATGTCACATTTATGACTAGGTATTAAAATATTTAAAACTAAATTTGCATTTTCCTTGAAATGTTTAGAAAACCAGGCATCTGATATGCATTTTAAAATTTCAGTTTATGTAGATTTAAGAGGGTTCACATCATTCTGTAATGTTATATTAACCCTGTATAACCAAAAAAAATCTTGGCTGTTTCTCATTTTCTCTATGAATAGAACCAGAGAACTCCATTAGAAGGAAACAGAATAGCAATGGCAAAAGCCTTGCTATGGGGATGGAAAATATATATGGACCAGCAGAAAGCTGAAGACAGACTTTCATCAGAGAATGCATGCTCCCTCAGGTTGGCCAGCAGTCTAAGGGTTAAAAGAAGTCTAAATGATTTTGGATTTTTTTCTCTTTTTGATTAATAATAGAGAATAAATTCCAAAGTAGGAATTCAAAGCCAAATTTTTAGGTAGGCACAAAATTTAGATTACAAGAGACTTGGGGGAAGGTGTGTGTGTGAGGCATGTGAGTGGATACAACCTTACTTCCTTGGATACATGTTTTAAATTCTCAATAATAAAGAAAAATTGTAATTATATAGAGACCCTCCAGATTCACTGACTACTGCCATTTTTCAGATAAAAAATACAGTTGCATTATTAATGTTATTTTGCATAGCAATCAACAATGGAGGTAAACTTTGAATCAAAGTTTATATACGCTTAGTTTTGGTCACATACTTTTGCAAAATCAATTTGTTCCATTTACAGAGAGGCACATTGATATTGATGATTCTGTATCACATACCATGAAGGATGATGGATGAAAAGATTTATGCAGTAAAATGGTAAAGTATTTATTTCTACAGTTAAATATTTTTCTTAATATTTGTTAGAAAAGCACAGTAGCACTTGAAAATATTATTTGATGATGTCACCTAGGATAAGGCTAAGTTAGCACTGGGTTTAAACAACATTAGCTATATAACAAATTTAAATTCAAATAACATAGCAAAATATTAATGTTTAATAATATAGATCTTAAATATATAGCTAGCAGTCTAATGAATAAAGCAAAGCTACAAAAGTTTCTAATTTTTCTTTTTTACAAATAACAGAAAATGATTTCTGTTGTCAGAAAATAATAAAGATGATTTTTGGGTGATTTAAGAGATTTTTATGTTACACATGTCCTTAAGACTCTGATGAGCATAAATTATCCAGTACTCTGAATTACTGAATCCAAAACTAAATGAATCAGTAATAAATTGTTACTTTAAGTTACCAAGTGTTCTTTACTTTTGTCAAGAGTGTACCCTTTAAAAGAAAACATGTGATTCCCTTCTACTGAAAGCTTCCTCTCTAGGACTCATCATCTTTGGCTCAAACTCATAATTTTCTTTTGGTCTTTTTGAGATATAATTTATTTTTCACTAATGTAAAAATCTTAATTAAAAATATTTATGTATATGTGTCTCTCTGAGTGTATGCCACATATATGCATGTACTTATAGAAGGCAGAAGAGGGCACCAGAAATCTGAAACTGAAGTTATAAGTGGTGTTGAACCACCTGATGTGGATGCTTGGGGACCAAACCCATACATACTCTGAACTGCAGAGCCATGTCTTCAGCCACCTACTGCAAAAATCTTATAATCAGGGATATAGAGATGCTTAGCTGTTGTGAGCATTGGCTACTCTTGCAGAGGATGCAGGTTTGGTTCCCAACAACCATATGGCAGCTGGCAACCATTGGTAACTCTACTTCCAGATGTTCTGATGCTTTCTTCTGGCCTTTGTGGACATTGTGTGCACATGGTACACATACATGCATGCAGGCAAGCATCCTTACACATAAAAATTTTAAAAGAAATCTTATAATCATTTTTCTGCTTCTAATTGTGGTCTCTTTCAGTTGTACTGTACATTATAGATTTTATTTACTAAAACAATTCTAATACTTGTCATCTCCAACATGAAAAAAATATTCTGGGTGGCATAATTTTGCTTGTGGAGTCATGAAGCCTCCATGTGACCTTTCTGACATTTCTGCTCTTTGTCTTTTCCATTTCCCTTTGGTTCTTTCTTGACAGAGATTGAGAAAGTTTTAAATGTCTTATTTTATGTGTATGAGTGTATTGTCTGCATGTTTGTAAGTGCATCCAGATCCCCTGGAACTGGAGTTTAAAAAGTTGCTAGCCTCCATGTGGGTGCTGGGAACTGAACCTGGGTCCACTACAAGAGCATTCAGTGCTCTTAACCACTGAGCTATTTCTCCAGCCCCATGAGCAATTTTTATTTCTTGAAGGAGCTCATTTCTAGATCTTCTCCTACAGGTTGAGACTCATATAATTCCCTCATTTAACAAAATTTACCCAGAGCTGCTTTTAAATCACATTTCATTCCAGGCAAAGTGTAAACAGACGTCTACACCATGCTTGTGGAACTGTCGGTTCATTGCAGGAGAAACATTAAGTACGCCAAACAGTGATTGTATAGTTGAAATGATATTAATTTCTTTGAAAAGGAAAAGAAACTCAGAGAATAGCGGAGGATGATTTTTATACAAATGGCCAAGGAAGACATTAAAGATCAGCTCAGAAAGCCTAAAGCATGTCTGTTAATTATCTTTCTGCAGATGTAACAAATGAACATAACCTTAGTGCTTAACACAGCACAAAAATATGGTTACACTTCTAGAGTTTGAAAGTCTGAAATAGAAGCAACATCAAGGTAAGGCAGAGCAATACATGTAGGGAGAATATGCTCCTTGCCCTCCCTAGCTTGCAGACATTTGATGTAACAAATGAACATAACCTTAGTGCTAACACAGCACAAAAATATGGTTACACTTCTGGAGTTTGAAAGTCTGAAATAGAAGCAACATCAAGGTAAGGCAGGGCAATACATGTAGGGAGAATATGCTCCTTGCCCTCCCTAGCTTGCAGACATTGTTCTCATTCCTCGGTTTCCAAAGTCAGCAACCACACCACTCTGATCTCTGGTCTGTGCCTTCACATCTCAGGATCTTGCCTTTGTATTTCCCCTGTGAACACCTTGTGATTATGTTGGACTTTTCTCGATAATTCTGAACAATGTCCTCCAGAACTCTTAATTTAATGCCATCTGCAGAGTCCCTTTTGAGGGGATATTCACTAGCTCTGTGGACATTTTGGGTTAGGAGGTATTTAGTTTTTGGTAACCACAGTATCTGACCACCAGTCATCTCTTCAGATTCTTTATATGGATTTTTCAGATTAGCTCACAGGATAGAGTCTAAGTAGTCCAACAATGGCTGCACCACATTGGAGAGGCTGAGAATCCGTAGTTACTCAGTCTGTAAGGTTGGATGTCTCCGTAGTCCCAATCTGGCACTGAAGGTCTGATGAATTCCAAAATATCGGCTACTCTTCAGTCTACAGCAGCAAGATGAACTCACCAGTGAGAGAAGGCAAGGGGCAAAAAGCAAGCACTCTCCTCTGCCATGGCCTTTTATACGGTTGCCATCAGAAGGTAACACCCACATTTCGGGTGTGTCTTCCAGCTTCAGATGATCCAAGCAAGAAGATCTCTCTCATTTCAGTTAATCCCAGATCCAGTCAAGTTGACACCCAGGATTAGCCATCACATCTTCCCTGCCTGTGTCATAGAGTACTCTATGTTCTCTCCCACAGGGATCTGTGCAGTCCTGTAATTGCACTTACCACTGAATGGGGCTTTATTGGCAAGTTCATACCCAACACATTTTTCAGATTCCTAGCAACATGCAATATCTGGCCTGTAGTAGACGTTTTTTTTTTTTTGTCTTTTTGAGATAGGGTTTCTCTGTTGCCCTAGCTGTCCTGGAACTCACTATGTAGACCAGGCTGGCCTTGAACTCACAGAGATCACCCTGCCTCTGCCTCAATTAAAGGCGTGTACCACCATGCCTTGCTAGTAGACCCTTTTTTTTTTTTTAATCAACA
Organism: Nannospalax galili; assembly: GCF_000622305.1. Lineage (NCBI taxonomy): Eukaryota > Metazoa > Chordata > Mammalia > Rodentia > Spalacidae > Nannospalax > Nannospalax galili. The sequence continues at coordinate 4,132,979 of NW_008354281.1, forward strand.
ATTACAAACAAATACATGTGTGCACCTGAGAATTTGTGAGTGCAGTTACCCAATTGCCAGCAAACAGTAACAAATGTCAGCACGGGGGGAGGGGGGATACTAACAAGGCTTGTGTATTATTTGAGATGTATCAGAACTATTTTTCTTAAATTTAAAAATAGTGGTTAATGTGTGGGCATTAGTCCCAGACTGTCTGGGTTAGAGTGTCAGCTTTAAGGTTCATTTATTATTATTATTATTATTATTATTATTATTATTCTTTCATTTATCATTAACTACAATAGCTACAATTAGAATATCAAACAACCTTTGATATTTTCTCAAATGCAAAATTGGGTAGATGCTTTCATGAGATTGCAGTGAATACTGGAGAGATTCATGGGGGCTGGAGAGATGACTCAATGGTTAAGAGTGCTGACTGCTTTTGCAGAGGCCCCAGATTCAGATCCTAGGACCCACATGACAGCTAACGACTGTCTATAATTCCAGTTCCAGAAGATTCAGTGCTCTCTTCTGGCCTCTTTTGGCATTGCATGACTTGGGTGCACTTTCATAGATGCAGGTAAAACACTCATACACATAAAATTAAAATAAATAAAATATTAAGCTATTCATGATGCCAAATTCTCACACTATTCTCAAGTGTACCATCTGCTGCTCTTTTATTTTTGATTTACTTATTTTATTTTATGTGTATGAGACTTCTGCCTGCATGTGTGTAAGTGCACCAAATGAGTGCAATACTTATAGAGGTCAGAAGAGGGAGTCGGATCCCCTGCACAGTTGGTAGCTGTCATGAGGGTGTTGGGAACTGAACCGAGGTCCTCCGTAAGACCAGACAATGTTTTAATCATGGAGACATCTCTCTAGCCCCTATGATAATGATGACAATTGATAATGATGATGATGAAATGTTGAGTGACAACTACAGTTAAGACATGGATTCTGATAAAATTTCAACTAGTTTATTTTTGTCCAATCTTTCATGACTTCTTAATTTCTATTTCACTAGAAGATTTAAATATTTTAAGGATTAGACCATAAAATAAGGACAAGATAATGATTTTAGTGCTGAAAACTTTTACTTGCAAAATGCGACTCTTTCTCCCCCTTTCTATATATCAACTTATTTGTGGCAAACTTTTGACATTTCTAGAGATGAACAACTTGACTATGAAAATAACATGTAGCTTTTGATAATTTGATTGAAGTCAATCTCAGTGATAAATATTTAGGTGTTATAGGGATGCAGTTGAACTTGAGGGAAAGGATGGGAGGGCTATCCCTTTGGCCAGAGACAGCCAATCTTTCATTGTGAACCATCTTCCAAAGGCTAAAACGTGAGTTCCTTCTGTGTTCCATCCCCATGCAAAGGCTTCTCAGCACCCTCCGTTAATTGATAATATGACAATTTTTTGTAGATAAATTACATTTTACTGTGGATGTTTTCCAAGATCGATGACTAGGGAATATGGTTTATTATGTGCTTTCAGCTTTATGTCAGGTTTTATATCTTACATTCTTCAGAATTTCAACAGATGGTGACTCTTTTTGTAGGTTAGATAAGCAATTAAAGTGCTGCCTGGTGGCTTTGTATCACTGCATACACTATCCACATTTCATGCTAATTGTGAACAAAGCACACCATCTCCTCTTGCCTTACTTTCCTCTTTGGGAATTTAGGAATAGAAATTTTCCTTCTTCCTGACTGTGGTGAGGAATGAGTCACAGGAAAGATGTGGCATTCAGTTCAGTTAATATCCCCCAAAGCTCAGCAAAGCATAGATTTTCAAACCTGCTTCTAAAAGTAACTTGACCAAAATCTGTCCTAAATAGGAGTTCACAGAACACTGTCAAATGATGTTAAAAACAGAGCTCACAAATTAACCTTCAAGGAACTAATTACCCAGAAGTTCTTCTTTGTGAGCCTTAAATATAAAGGTATCTACTTTTTAAGTTGTTGGTATGATTTTCAATTTTGCTGAATATTAGATGGAACATATAGATAACACTGATTCTAGCCTCATTGCCTGAGGTTTTGCTAAAAAACAAATGAGGTAGGCTGGGGTATGCAGCTCAGTGGTAGAATGTTTAAATAACATTTGAGATGCTCTGGGTTCAACCTGTGTACTGAAAAAAAAGGTATTGAATTGTCCTGAATATAGAAGGGATTTTGACTAAAATTAACAATCTTTTATTGTATACTACATCTTTAATGGAAAAAGATCTATACTAAGCATGGAGGGTAAATCTGGATAACAGATAAATAATGCATTCTTTGCCTACAAGAAAGTTATAATAAATCTAAAACAGAGCTATAGTACCAGTGCCAAAAGGGATCTCAATAAATGTTAAACAGTTGTTAAATGCTATGAGAAGAGAGACGATTTGTTATTAAAACACAAACAGGGATGAATTTTGAGTGAAAGACCTGACAGGCCAATTCTTAAGGTTGACTTGGTGTAAAGCAGATGTGGGCCTTGAGAAGAACTGCCTACCTTAGCACATGTTGGGTTGCAGATGTAGAAAACCAAATAGTACACTGAGAGAGCTACAAGCAGCTTGGTGTGGCTGGAGATTATCATACACAGTCCACAGAGAATGGTGAAATGTGGAGCTAGAAATGAAGTTTAAGGCCAGATTATCGAGGCTGTGTGTTCTAAAGACTTGAGTTTTAATAATGGAAAAAAACAGTCTTTGAAAATACAGTATACTGGTCAACCCCATTTTCTTAATAAGTTTGGTTTAAAGCCTCTAATTATGAGAATTTCAAGGTCCATCTTGAATCACTGAACTGGGAGCTGGGAAGAAATGCACTGCACATATTTACTTCTTACCAATGATATTGCACTCACTCTAAGGCACCAAATGCCAGGGGTTGGCATGATCAGATTCTTTAGAATGCTTAAATTGGCATTGTTAATGAATATACTGGAGGCAGAATTTAGAGAATCAGATGAGAGATTAAATCCAAACTCAGGTGAAAGATGGAACAAGATGCACATCTGAGAAAGGAAAAAATATTTAACACAGGTCAGGTTTTAAACTCTGTGGAGTACGGATCTAATCCATGGTTTCTTTGAACTCTATGCAACTGGATACATATTTTGTACAAATATCTTTTTTTTTTTTTGGTCTTTTTTGAGACAGGGTCTCCCTGTAGCCCCACCTGGCCTGGAACTCGCTATGTAGACCAGGCTGGCCTCGAACTCATAGAGATCCGCTTGCCTCTGCCTCTGGAGTGCTGAGATTAAAGGCATGTGCCACCACGCATGGCCTGTTCATGTGTTTTTTAAAT
>NW_008354281.1:4136328-4139569 GCF_000622305.1 Nannospalax galili
AGAGTGAACTTTTAATGGATTTTCATTAGGTCTACAATCCCAATTTAACATTTAAGAATTGTCATTTATAAGTAGGGTAATGCCTGAGTTTGACAAGCAGTTGTATATGCATATGGGCGAAAAGATCACTGATATAATGTGGAAATCTGTAAGTTGGACAACTGGAAAGATGACTATTTTCTGAGACTGGGAAACAAAAACATGAACAGAGAATTAAATGCTTTCCTAAGTAAATGTGATAGGAGAGTCTAGAATGAAATAACGTGAGACACAGTAGAACGTATTAAGTAAAGCAAGAAGATTTAGTACTCATATCCACTTTATTTCTAGTTCTATGCCTCAAAGATCCTTCTGATGAAGAAGTGGATTGGGAATAAAGAATAAAGAGAGGGCAACGGGATGGAGAGAAGAGAAGGCCAAAGAAGAGACTCAAACTCTACTTTGTTTCCAGAGCTCTTTTCAAACAATATGTAGTAGCTGGTGTTAAGAGCTGAACGCAAGGGCAATACAGTAGAAAGATAAGAATATAAAAAGTCAAAGGACTTTTAATTATATCTTAGTAACTTTGTGACCCTCAGGAAATTACTTAACCTCTCAATTTCTCATTTACTACATTTCTAAATGGAAATACTGAACTACTTTACAAAATCATTTAAGACTGTAGATAAATTCTATAAATAACCTAGTGATAAATTTCAAACAAGCTTTTATTATTAAAGCATGAGAAATTCTTTGATGTTTATCACAGTGGAAGCTGATACACACAAACATAAATTCTAGAAAGAATAAAAATTAGCAGGTTTAGGTAAATAAAATTTTAGTTCACTGGGATTTTCCCAAAAGTTCTCTCTAATTAAGCATCATTTAAAAGAAAATACATACAACTAAAATAGTGAGACTCATAAATATCTGTTCATCCATTAATGGACTTAAATGAAAACTGACTTTACTGGCTGATAATCACCATGCTGTTGAGCAGGAGGTAATCTAGTGTTTAAAAATAGAGACATGTAAATTGTATTGACTTGCCTTTAGCCTGTATGTGTCTTACTGAAAGATGTCTGTTAAAAACAGATCTTTGAGGACAAACCAATATTTCATTTCTTCCTATAAATAGCTAGACATAAGTATATTAGCTTCTAAGGCTTTCTCCTGGATATATTTTATAAGTTCAAGTTAAAGACATTAAATGGCTTGGATAATTTCCCAGAGCTATTATAATAATTTGTCACAAAGTTCTCAAGATTAGAGTCTGAAATTGAAATGAAGGCATCTTCATGCACAGAGATAATCCAGCCCTTGCACTGTACAATGTTTGGTGGCTGCAGGAATTTATTAATGTTTCTTGGCTTGTAGATGTGTCACTTCAGTTTCTGCCTCTATCTTTGCTTCATCTTCCTATATAGATGTCTATATACGTGCATGAGTGTATACATGTGTTTGTGCATGCATAAAACCATCCTTTGCCTCTCTTTCCTAAAGACAGTGATGATATTCAGAGCCAAGAATAATCCATAATGATATCTCCATCTAAAGATCATTATATCTACAAAGACCCATTTTGAAAATAAAAAAAACGTTCACTTCTTTGACATAGAAGGTAATATTCACAGTTTCTGGAGATTACGAAATGAATACATATATGGGACATCATCCTTTTTTCAGACTATGACAGTGATTGCCAGAAATTTAATGTAAATAGAAGCTCTCTTTAGAATATTTTTTAAATGGAGTATCACAAATTATGTGAATAGATAAACAGACATAGGAGACAAAATTATCATAGAGAAAAGAGATTATTTTGTCTTGCCATAAATGTCTCCATGCTATTATGTTGTTGTTTTTGCTATTGTTGATTGGTTGGTTGGTTGGCATATGTGCCTGTGTGTGTGTGTGTGTGTGTGTGTGTGTGTGTGTGTGTGTGCTTGTGTATGTTATTCAGAACTAGGGATTGCTTTGATCTTTTTCTGAATTTGAACTTTGGTTGGATGAAAGAATCTAATGATACCATGAAAGGCAATGAAAATGTATTGAGAGTTCCAACAGATGGCTTACAAGGACAAGCAGAAATATGCCCACTTAATGAGTTGCCTAGTTATTTATGAGGCCTCCATGTACCCTTCATTCAGGACCTCTCTGTTAGCTCTAAGGAGTCTGGGAATATGTGAAGCTGGTAGGCATCCTGCACTGTGGTATTTTAGCTTTATCTTTTAGAACAAAATGTGAATATTTTAGGACTAAAAGCTAGTCTTTGATTAAGAACCTCATCAACAAAAAGTCTGCTACTTTAAGACTAATTACAAAGTCCAGGTTGAAAAAAATTCAAAACAAAAAGTACCATAAAGAATAAATCGAGGCAAAAGCTAAAACTTTGAAAGGTATAATAAAATAGATGAAGTTGGCAATCTACACTAAGGGAGTAGTGAGAGAAAGAAAACAAAAACATTCAACATTAAGACTATATGAGGGAACATATAATCAGACAATTAGGAGTAATGTTAGAATTGTAATATAGTTTATGTACCTTTATATAATTTTAAAGAATGCATAGCAAAATTTGAGAGCTATGGTGGTTTGAATGAGAAATGAGAATGTTCCCCATAGGCTCCAAGTTTTTGGACATTTTCTCCCCAGTTGGTGGCGCTGTTATGGGAGGTCTTAGAAGGTGTGGCCATGCTAGAGGAAGCGGGTCACTGGGGGAAGGTTAAAGAGTTCTTAAGCCTTGCTGAATCTCCATTCATTCTCTGCTTCCTGTGGCTGCTTGAAGATGTGAAAGAGTCTGTTCCTACTTCAGTCACCTCTGCCACCATGCCTCGCAGCCATGATGGACTCTTGCCCTTCGGAACCATGAGCTAAATAAACTCTTCCTTTTATAAGTTCTCTGGGTCATGGTGTTTCCATCACGGTAACAGGAAAGTGACTAATACAAGGACCTAAAGATAATTATTATATACTAAAATAAATACAATGAGGGATGAAGATATGACACCTAGGATAAGAGCATTGGCTATTCTTGCAGAGGATCTGGGTTTGGTTCCCAGCACCCACATGGTAATTTCACATCCTGAGTAACTCCAGTTCCAGGGTATCCCATAGCCTCTTCTGGCCTCCATGGAAATTCACACACACGATACATGTATATACATACAGACAAAATAGTCATACACATTAAAGTGCAAATATATAAATTTTTAAATAAATAAATAAATAAATAAATAAATAAATAAATAAATCAGAAAAT
>NW_008354281.1:4139662-4171325 GCF_000622305.1 Nannospalax galili
AAAATTTGTTCCACAGAGAGCCAAGGCTTCTAAACAGATCAAATACTATTAAGGAACTTGTGAAGGCAACTGAGAAGTCACCATGTTAGCAAGTTTCAAAGCTGGTTTTGTGGAAAATTTTACCTAAATTTTAAAGAGGATATATTTCTAATGGCATATAAACTATTTTAAATAACATAATAAAAATTTAAAAATGCAAACATAATACAAAGACATATTACTTACTAACTCATTTGTAGTTTGAGGACTATGAAAAAAAAACACAAAATTTATTTCTGAATAGATAAAATCCTCTGATATTCACATTTGAAATTCCTGAGTAACGAGGTAAATTCAACATGACCAAATAGAATTTATCTTAAGAATATGAATTTTGGGGCTGGAGAGATGGGTCAGTGGTTAAGAGCACTAGCTGCTCTTGCAGAGTATCTGAGTTCAATTCCCAGCACCCACATGGTGGCTAGCAACCATCTGTAACTCCAGTTACAGGGGACTCAGTGCCCTTTTCTGACCTCCGTGGGCATTGCCTGATATGGGTACATTTACACACATGCAGGCAATACATACAAAATAAAAATAATAAATAAAATATTTTTAAAAGGCATAAAAAGAATATGAATTTGATTCAGTATAAATATATCATAACTTCAATAATCAAGCACATCTATACATTAATGAGGGGAGAAAAAAAAGTTGATAAAAAAGAGTTTTTTTAAAAAAATATTTATGTGTATGAGTATATTGCCTGCATGTAAGTGCACCCATGTTGTGCAATACTCGTGGAGGTCAGAGGAGGGTGTTGGATTCCCCTGGAACTGGAGTTATGGACAGTTGTTAGTCGCCATGTGGATGCTGGGAATTGAACCCAGGTCTTCTGCAAGAGCAGTGAGTGCTCTTAACCACTGAGCCATCTCTTCGCCCCCTCCTTGCTTTAAAATTTTTGAGGACTTGTTTAATTGTTCAGAATGTGGTCTATTTTGTTAAAGGTATTCCATGTCTTGTTAAGAAAGTATGCTCTGTTGTTGTTAGGTAGACTGTTATAAAGATCAATAAAGGTCCAATGAGATGGCTGAATGGGTAAAGAGGTACATGCCACCAAGATCGATGATCTGAGTTCAATTCCTGGGATCCACATAATGAAAGGAGAGAACCGCCTACCTATTGCCCTCTGACCTCCATAGGGGCACCATGGCACACTGTGTACACACACACACACACACACACACACACACACACATACAAATATTTTTCAAAAGATCAACAACGCAACAATGTTCAAATTTGGTAATTCTTTTTTTTGTCTCTGGTCGCCCTGTAGTCCCTGTAGATCTGCTTGCCTCTGCCTCCCAAATGCTGCAATTAAAGATGTGTTCCACCGGCAACAATGTTCAAATTTGGTAATTCTTTTTTTTTGTCTCTGGTCGCCCTGTAGTCCCAGCTGTCCTGGAACTCACTATGTAGACCAGGCTGGCCTCGATCTCACAGAGATCTGCTTGCCTCTGCCTCCCAAATGCTGCAATTAAAGATGTGTTCCACCATGCCAATTCTGTTTGTTCATTTTTATAACATAATTTCTGTGTTTACAGTTTCTACAATTCTGCTGCCTGTTCTATTACCAAGCAATGACATAGTGCTCCCTGTGGTGACTGAGATAAAAATCTTTGCATCTCAGAAACGACTTATTTTTTAATGTTTAGAGGAATTCATCAAGTAAAAGCTAAGTACTGTAGGGATTCTGAATTATTTTTAAACATTTCCAGCATGATTAACTCAACTAAGTTTTTACAAATATGTGCCAAGTTTGAAAACCATTTTTATCAGCACAGTAGTCTATACTGGTTTTTTAATTTTCTCAGTTCATGTGCTCTTGATGATTTCTGTGTTAAAACCAAAATTTTGTTCTTCTTGTCACAAATTATAATAACTTAATTATAACCTCAACTGTAGTCCACCTGACTATATAAGTTCTTCATTTCCCCAAACAACCAGTAATTCCACATGCAGCAATTGAATACTGATTATATGCTGTTATGAGTTTAATTGTGTCTACAAAATGCATATATAGTTGGGGTCTGGAGTGATAGCTTGGGCAGTAAAGTGCTATACAAACATGAGAATCTGAGTTTAAGCTCCAGCACCCATGTGAAACAGCAAAGGCTTTTAATCAAAGAACTGGGAAGTTGGAGGCAGGAAGACCACTGAGACTCACTAGCCAGCCATCTTAGACAAATCGGTGTGCTCCAGATCCCAGTGAAAAAAAGATGTGCATCCATGAGAAACAACACCCAAGTTTGACCTTTATCCTATATACTACACACACACACACACACACACACACACAGAGTCATATATTGTTGGTTCTAATCCAAATTCATCAGAATATGACCATTTTATGTGGATAGGTTCTTTATCAAATTAAAATAAAGTCATCAAATTGGGCTGGAAACCAGTATAAGTTATTTCTTATTTGTAGTAAATTTGAAGATAAGACAAACTCATATATAGAGAAAGAGCATCACTGAACATGAAGACAGATATGCACAAACACAGAAGAGAGGCCTGTAGCAAAACTTTCTCTCACAGGTATTATATGACAAAGTCATATGTGCAAAAGGAACTTCTTTAAAGAAATATTTGAATGAACTTTCTCATATTAATTTTTCTGGGTCAGAGTTGACTTCTTAATTATACTGTCTGTATTATCAAAATTTTACATTTTAAATTTGCTTTATGTAACTTAATATACCCAGAATTGCTAAGTGAGTTTTAATTACTTGATGAGGAATCTAAAAGTACTTATATCCTGCAGGGAGCCTCAGTCAAGAGAAACCCAAACATTTTACATATTTAAACTTCATGCCTTCAGAGCTGGGCTTTCTAGGATATAGCCCTACATTACTTCATGGAGAACATCAGAGATTTTCTTTGTTCTAGCTGGAATCCTCATCAGGTATGGAAAGCATCAAAACTGACTAAATCTTTCTGAAAATGGCTGCCACTTAAAGTGACAGAGCCCTGTGAGGGACTAAAGGTAGGATATCATAGCTTGGTTTGGCTCCTGAAGCAGATTTGGCTTTGACCTTTTCTGAATTGACTTTTTATTTATTTATTTATTTATTTAGTTATTTAGTTATTTATTTATTTATTATTTATATCTATCTCTCCATCTATCTATTTATTCATTTGTTTTACTTTCTAGTGATTCTTGCATATTTTGTCTTAATTCTGCAGACAAATGTCTTCACTTAAAACTGGTTTCTGGTGCTTTTATTTCTGTGTACTGTATTTTAAACAGATGGGATTCCTTTTGGCTATTTTTAGATAGAAAATAGAAGTGATCAAGGGAATTCAAATGACCTCTACCTTGGAGATGTATTTCAGGTTGTTTTGATTCTCATGAGTGCTTTAGAGAGTTCTAAATTCCTCTTCATATCTAGCTCTCTTCATCCTACTCACAGATAAATATTCATAGCTGGCTCTTCCATGGTCCTGCTCACAGATCAATGAGTGGAGCTCTCCGGCGTACTAATTGCTTAGCATAATCAGCTCTCTCATACAAATGTACCATCTGGGCTCTACTGGGGACATCCTTCTCTCATGAAACTAACACTAGTGACAATGGTCAGTTTGGCCCTAATAACATCAAACAATGTGGTGCTTTCTTTTATAAAAGTAGCCTCCACTATTCTGCAAACTACTGTCTGTTACATTAAATCAAGGTTCACATTTGTTTTCCATGCTGGGAAAATAATGTTTCGAGATGTTTCAATTAGAGGTATAGCTATTTTCCATGTTCCTCCAATTGCCTTTCTTTGCCATCACATATTTTTTTTCTCCCAAGTCAATTAACAGAGAACTAAAGGAAAGCTAAGAGAAATCTCTTTGGAGCTGGCAGGGTTATTCTTTAATCAGCTGCTGCTCATCAGCATGACACATTCACCCTCTGTCTGGGATTAAATATGATCTGCTCAGGGGCAGTGTGCAGGGAGGCACCACAGCTGCCTGTGGAGACACGCTAAATCATCAGAGGTATATTTCCTCCTTTAATCCTGAAAATAGTAAAACAAAGAGGAAAAGCCACAGAAGAGACCCATACCTTCTGTGGCCCAAGTGTAGCTCAGAACAATGGGGATATTGCAACTAAAACACATCTCATTCTGTCTTTAAGTTATGAAGTATGGATTCTTTGGCTTTTTTGCTTTCATTTCTGTTGTTTGTTCTCTATTTAACAAAAAAGAAACTACAGAAACACTGCAGGTAAAAGCCTTTATGTTGCTCTGAAGTTTGTATTTCCCATTATTTGAAAGGCAAATTTTAAAACACTACCAATTAAAAGAGTGAGAATAATGTCTTTAGAAAGTCCTCAAAAAAGTAGGTGAGATTAAGGGACTAGAGGAAATTCTGTTTTGTTTTTTTCTCAATGATATAACCAATGGTCTTCTGGTTTTGTAAATATTTGCTCCATTTACTGAAAGAGTTCATAATTTCTGGAAGTTTTCTGGTGAAATATTTGGAACCTCATGTATAATATCACATCTGGAAATAGGGATAATTGGCCTATTTTCCAATTAGTTCCCCATTGCCATAGCTAGTGTTTAAAGCACTGTATTGAATAAGAGTGGGGGAGAGTGGACAGCCTTGTCTCGTTCCTGATTTTAACAAGCATGCTTCCAGTTTTTCACCAATTTTGTTGGCTGTGGGTTTGTCATAGATAACCTTAATTATGTTGAGGTATGTACCCTCCAGTTCAATTACCTCTAGGATTTTTATCATGAAATCATATTGGATTTTGTCAAAGGACTTTTCTGTACCTTTTGAGATGATCATGTGATTGTCTTTAAGTCTGTTTACATGATTTATTAGATTTATTGACATATGTATATTGAAAATTCCTGCATCTCTATAATAAAGTCAACTTGATCATGGTGAATGACCTTTTTTATGTGTCTGTATGCAGTTTGCAAGTATTTTATTGATAATTCTTGTATCTAAGTTCATTAGGGGTATTGACCTGCAGTTTTCTTGTGTGTGTGTGTGTGTGTGTGTGTGTGTGTGTGTGTGTGTGTGCCTATACCTGGTTTTGGTATAGAAATACTAGTTTCATAGAATGAGTTTGGGACTTTTACCTCTGTTTCTTTTTGTCTTTTTCTTTTTCTTTTTTTTTTGTCTTTTTGAGACAGGCTCTCCCTGTAGCCCCAGCTCCTGGAACTCTCTATGTAGACCAGGCTGGCCTTGAACTCACAGAGATCTGCCTGCCTCGGCCTCCGGAGTGCTGGGATTATCGGCGTGACCACCATTCCTAGCCTGTTTCTATCTTTTAAATAATTTGATCAGTGTTATCTGTAGCTCTTCTCTGAAGGTCTGGTAAGCTTCTGTTGTGATGAATCTGAACCTAGGCTTGTTTCAGTTGGCAGATGTCTTATTACTATTTCAATCACTGTGTTTGTTAAGGGGCTGTTTAAGTTGTTGATCTTGGTTTAATATTGGTGGTTCCATTAAGTACAGAAACTCATCTATTTATTTTAGATTTTCTAATTTAATGGATTAAAGCTTTTTTTTTTTAATTTGTTTTCTGTTTTTGTTTTGCTTTGTTTTGGGTTTTTGAGACAGGGTCTTCCCATAGCCCCAGCCAGCCTGGAACTCACTATGGAGACAATACTGGCCTCAGGCTCACAGAGACCAGCATTCTTCTATCTTCAGAGTGCTGAGATTAAAGATGCTAGCCACCATGCCTGTGAAAATAAAATCATAAAATTTGTAGATAAAACTATTATACTAAGGGAGGTAACCCAGACTCAGAAAAAGAAGTGACACATGTTCTCGCTAATCTGTGTATCTTTAGATTCAAATCCTTAGTCATGAGTATATATCCTGATGTAATTTCAGGAGTCAGAAAAATATAAAAGAACCATGGTTATAAAAGGAAAGAAAGAATTTGAAAGAGGGGAAAACTTGGACATAAGAAGTATCATGGGAAAAATGGGGAAAATGGGGGAGTATACTTTAACCCACATGGTGGCTAACAACAATCTGTAACTTCAGTTCCAGGGGATTTGATGCCCTCTTCTAACCTCCATGGGCATTGTATGACATGACACGGGTGCATCTACCTACATGCAGGCATTACTCTCATACACATAAAATAAAAATAATATTTTTTAATTAACAAAGCAAAACAACAGGAATCACACACACACACACAAACACACACACACCACACACACACACACACACACACACACACAAATCAAACTCTAAGTCATCTGGTTCAAGGGTCTTGGAAGTCCTGAGAGGTCTCCAAACTGTTCATCTGGGATTGATGCAGGGAGGGACAGGGAGCATGAGAGAGTTGAGACAGTGTGGGAGCCGCACAGAGTTGCATAACAACAGTGAGCAAGAAAGGGAATAATGGAAATTAAGGTTTTCAAGTAAAAGGATGGTAAATTTATGAATATTTTATCTTTTAAATTTCCTTTCATGTCCTAATATTTTATATATTTGGGGGTGTCTTTTTGAGACAGGGACTCCCTGTACCTGTTTTGGAACTCACTTTGTAGACCACGTTGGCCTTGAACTCACAGAGATCCACCTGCCTCTGCCTCCTGAGTGCTGGGATTAAAGGCATGCACCACCATGCCGGGCTAATGTTTTATAATTTTTAAGAATCTGGCAATTCAAAAATTATGTACTTCAATGAGCCTTCCTTTTTAGCTGTGTCTGTTGGTGTTCTTATAAATGGATGATTTGGAAAAGCATTTCTTTCTCTTTCTCTAACCCAGGAGCACAATGCTGATGGTCTCCCTACTGAATTAATTTATTCACAGCAGATATTCATCAAACTGGCTGGATTGTATTATTTCTCTCAGTGAATATTTGCAGTGACTTATAGTAATATAGGATACTGACTTTCTCTAAGAGCGGTTACAGAGTTCATTTATACAAAAGATACAAACAACCATTTGTCCCAAAGCTAATCAAAAAAAAAAAAAATTATAGGTGGCACAGCCACCAGCTTACAGAGGTCAGCATATTTCCTGGTCCCCAGGAGCCCTCAGGGCCTCTTCCCACCCCCACCACCCTTTGCATCCTTAGGCAGCACAGCCACCAGCTTCCTGGGGCCAGCATCTTTCCACGGTACATTCAGCAGCACCCACTGCACCTTGACTCCCCCAGCTCCATTCACCCTTCCATCGCCCCCACCCCATCTTAGCTCCTAGTCTGGGCACTGGCCAATTTCTTTTCTTGGCATCCCAAACTCCTTGACAGAACTCTTGGCCTAGAATCCCCACGGCTTCCTGATTCTTTGTAATCAAACCAACCCAATTCCTCCCTGTAGTCCCCAGGAGTCCTTTGGGGCCTCTTCTCACCCCCACCTCCCTTTGCATCCCTGAGTGGCATAGCCACCAGCTTCCTGGAGACAGCATCTTTCCTGGGCCCTGCTCTAAGACCAGCCCAGCCCTCAAATTCCTGAAGCCAGCATCATTCCTGGAGGGACCCAGACCTTAGAAGAAAGCCTGAGAGCATCTGATACTCATCTGACTTGGGCCTCTGTGGGAACTACTGAGCAGCAAGATGAAAGCAATTTGGCCACTCCAATATAAAAGCAAAAGAAAGAACCTGAAGCCTAGACCATACAGTTTTTCATACCCAACAAGTAAACCACAAAAGCGTACAAAGTTTACAAAAAGAAGCAGACTAAACTCCACAAAGGAAGGCTTGAGTCTGACACAAGAACCAGAATTTACAAAAGAAATCCATATTTCAAAGTCACAGAGAAAAAATAATAACATGAAAAATCAAAATAATATATCCCCACCATCAGAGGACCATCAGTCCTCTAAAGGAGTACAATGAAAACCCATAGAGATAACACAGGGCATGGAACTCAGAAAAAAAAAAAAAAACATGATAAAAGAATTCGGTGAATTTAACAAACACATCAACAAAGAAATCAAAGAACTGAAGGAAGATAGGGATAAACTTCTGAATGAATTCAGAAAACAGTCAGAAATATTAAAGAATATTCAGGATGAAATGAAGAAGGAAGTGAAACACTCAGTAAGCCAATGAAATACTCAGTAAGCCAATTAGAAACGACAGGAGAAAGCCTCACCAATAGGATGAATGAAATGGAAAACAGAGTATTAAGACTGAACACAAGGTGGACGAACTAGACCACTCAAGCAAAGATTATGGAAAATTTAAGAAATCACAAGAATGGAATATGCAGGAATTGTGTGACACCATAAAAAGACAAATCTTACAAATTATAGGCATACAGGAAGGAGAAGAATCTCAGGATAATGGTATGGACCAGATCTTTCTTGTCGAAGAAAATTTCCCAAAATTAAAGAAAGATGTGCCCATACAAATACAAGAAGCTTATAGAACACCAAATAGACAAGACCAGAAAAACTCTCCATGGCACATCATAGTAAAAACACTAAACATACCGAACAAAGAGACAATACTGAAAGCTGTAAAAGAAAAACAAGTCATATATAAAGGAAAACCCATCAGAATTACAGCTGACTTTTCAGCGCAAACTATGAAAGCCAGAAGAGCCTCGACCAAAGTATTCACATTTCTAAATAACCACAAATGACAACCTAGATTATTTACCCAGCCAAAATTTCTATTATATTCGAAAGGGAAAGAAAAATCTTCCATGACATAAATAGGCTGTAGGAATTCATGTCCACAAAACCAGACCTTCGGAGAGTTCTTGAAGCAATACAAAGAGTGGAAGAATGGAATGACTATGCACAAGGGGTTAGAGAAAGAAACTTAATAAAGGTATAACTATGGAAATGCACAGCTATACCAAGAATGTGAACAGAAAAAAAATGATAGGAATCAATACACATCTTCCATTAATAACTTTAATTATCAATGGACTGAACTCCCCTATCAAAAGATACAGATTAGCTGAATGGATTAAGAAACAAAACCCATCTTTTTGTTGTCTTCAAGAAATTCATCTCACGTTCAAGGACAGGCACTACCTTAAGGTGAAAGAATGGAAAAAAAATATCCCAAGTGAATGGTAAGGAAAAAGCAGACTAAGGAGATGAACAGAGAATTCTCAAAAGAAGAAATTAAGATGGATAAGAAGCATCTTAAAAGATGTTAAACATTATTATTAATTAGGGAAATGCAAATTAAAACCACTTTAAGATTTCATCTTACCCCAGTCAGACTGGCTAAGATCAAGAGAACAAATGATACCAAATGTTGGAGAGGATGTGGGGAAAGGGGAACACTCATCCACTGCTGGTGGAGATGCAAACTTGTTCAACCCCTATGGTAAGCAGTGTGGAAAACTCTTAAAAAACTATAAATGAACCTACCATTTGACCCAGTTATACCACTCCTTGGCACATACCCAAAGAATTCATCCTATTGCAGAGATACTTGTACATTCATGTTTATTGCTGCTCTTTTTCACAATAGCTAAGAAATGAAAGCAACCTAAGTGTCTCTCAACTGACAAATGGATAATGAAAATGTGGTTCATTTATATGATGGAATTTTACTCAGCAGTAAAGAAAGATGAAATCATGAAATTTGTAGGTAAATGGATGGATCTAGAAACTGTTATACTAAGTGAAGTAACACAGACTCAGAGAAAAACATTATGTATGTCTTCCCTCATATGTGAACCCTAGCACCAAATCCTTATAAGTGAGTATATATCCAGACATAACTATAGGAACTAGGATAATGAAAAGGAACCAGGGAGGTAAAGGAAAAGAAAGGATCTGAAAGAGAAGAACAGTAGAAAACATGCATTAATAAGGGAGATATGGATAAAATGGGGTTATTTTAAGGGGGGAGGAGGGTTATACAAGGAATCTTGGGAATAAAGGGAAAGAATGAGCTCAAGAGTGGTGGGACCATAGGAGAAGGTTATTATCAAGGGAGAAATGGGAAATATGGGGGCACTTTAAATGAGGAAACCATGGTAGAAGGGTTAGACAATGTAAGAGATAGATAATGCCTAGCTAGTTTAAAAAAAAGTGGGAACCACATTAGTTGAACAACCTACTGACAAATTATACATACAACTAACTTAAGGAATATAATATATGTCTAGGCAAGGTTTATATGAGACTGTTTGGTCTTTGCCCAAGCTTTATCTACATAGCACATGGTAGTTAAAAGTCCCAGACTGGTGGAACTATCCATCTTGGATGTTTAACAGCTATACTTAGAAGCCCATACTAATTTGGTCAGAGGGACATAAAGGGCATTTTTTTTTGTTCCTTGCCCTCCTAGGTCAACTAAGTTCCAGGGGACTATGAGTATCTCTCAAAATGTCCTGTATCTGTGGTGAGTCACCTGTCCTCTTGATGAAGGAGGCTGTGGAGACCCCACTAAATGGACTTGAACCAGTGTCCAGTCTACAAAGAGGAGGTCAACACAGAGGAAACATGTCCTCCATGCTTCCAAGTGAAGCCATCCATGGTCGAGCAGGACCTTTTACTTATCTTCACATAGATGGAACTTGTAAAAGAAAGGAGCCAGGGACTCCTCCCAAACCCATGTGACCCCTGAGGAACACATCCTCAAATGACCTTAAGAGTAAAAATAAATTGGTTTATTTGGGCGAACTGTGTAGTCTTAAACACCAAAAAGAAAGTATAACCAAAGACTGAAGGGATCAATATAATTCTTTAAGAGTCCATGTGTATAGCTAAAGCCTACATAACAAGAAACAATGCCAGATGGGAGATACCTTACTTTGAGTTGTTGTCCAGGGTGGCCCAAGAGACTCCTAGACAGTAACCCAGCATAGAACTGGGGAAATGAACAGCAGACCCCAATCTTATTTAAAGGAATATTGGCAACTGATTGCTGCTAGATGAGAAAGAGCTGATCTTCCTAAAACAAAGAACTCTAGATAAGCTAACTTGATTCAGTGAATGGACAAGCACTGGGGAATGGCTGGGGTGCTGACAACACAGTGGACAGTAACAGGGATGACGGAGTATATGGGTTCCAGCGGGGTGGAAGGGGAAGCTATGGGAAAGTGCCATTTAGGATGGGGGTATATAGATGAATAAGATTGTTTGGGGTGTTCTGTATGAAATACACAAAAATCAACAATTAAAAATGAGTTATATTTGAGGAAGAAGCATAAAAATTTTCTTCATGTGAATTAGTAGAGGTGGAAAATATTACCATTGAAATCTACCTGATGACTTTATATGCATGCTCAGGTGCCAAGGATCTCAGAAAGTAACCGACTGTCACTAGTAGTAATCAGATATAGATGAGTTTTTCCTGTCACATGAAATGAAATGGAGATCTTTTTTAAAGGTTAAAACCTCATTCAATTTTATGTCTTATAGTGTTTATACTGAGTAATGTATAACTGTATTAATTCAACTGTAAACCTAAAAAATTACAGCCAATTTGGAAAGAGATACATCTTAGCTCTTGAAATTGTTATTGAATATGTCAATGCTGTTGTAATGAAATGCTTCTTCTAATTATGTGGCTATTAAATAAATAATTTTAAAAAGTAAAATTAAATAATTTAGCTGAGTTAAAATGTGTAATTTGTAATGAATATACATGCATAATTCGCACCTGTCAATCTGATGTCTTATAGCAAATAAAAAGAATCAATGATTTTAATACTAATGATAAAAAACAAACATTTATCTTTATTTTTCTGGTTTTCATGAGATTATTCAGTATCCACTAACTGATATTCTACCTGTGAATTTCTATTGAATTTTTTTTGTATTTTGTATGGAACATCTCAATCAACCTCAATCATCTTTATACCCCCTTCCCCACTGGCACCCTCCTGTCGCCGCCCCCCCAGAATTAATACATTCTGTTATTTGTGTTAAGGCCTATTATGTCAACTTAGTGTCTCCAGATAAGTGCAAGTTCATCTACTGAGGTCTAGTCAGCTTACATAGAGACACAACCAAAAATAAAAACTATAGACCCATATCCTTAATGAACATAGATACAAAAATCCCAACAAAATTCTTGCAAACCACATACAGACACACATCAGAAAGGTCATCCACCATGATCAAACTGGCTTTATTCTCCTTATGGATTTTTTAAAAGAAATTTTATTTATTATTTTTATTTTCTGTGTATATATGTATTGCCGGCATGTAGGTAAGTACAACCATGTTGTGCAATACCCACAGAAGACAGAAGAGGATCCCCTGCAACTGGAGTTACAGACAGTTGTTAGCTGCCATGTGGGTGCTGGGATTCAAACCCAGGTCTTTTGCAAGAACAACCAGTGTTCTTAACCTCTGAGCCATCTCTCCAGCCCCTTGTGGATTTTTAATGGCACAAAAATCATGTGACATTTGCTCTGGTTGATGTTTCTCCAGTCACCCACCCAAGAACAATGAACTCCATTAAGATAGGAAAATTTTTGCTCCTCCTTTCTTCCTCTTCTCCCTTTTTCCCTTGTTTCCTTTCTTCCTAGAAAAATATGAAGTTACCTGCTTGTCACTAGATAAATTTTAAGTATGTGAGGTTCTAATTATGTAGACTTAGTGTATTTTTTTATGATAAGTCAACTTTGTAATAATGTTTAAAATTGGGCAATTTCTTAACCATATATTTAAAAATAAAGTGATATAAAGTGACAAAGATAATATATTCATATTTATTTTTGTTTTATTTTGTATTAATAAATATGATGATGTCTTGTTTCTGTTGTTGGAGCTTTTGGCATTTTGGTAAATATTTATCCATATCACATGTGCATTCTTTCACAAAAGGGTAACTCAGATTGAAGTTTTAAGCTGATCAGATTTTAGTAAATGTTCTCAGGCAAGGGTGACTGGGTCCTCTTGGGATTTAAGAATCAAGTTTTGTTAAAGAAGTTGTCCTGCCTATTTAGGTTGATGCTTAGCAACCTGCAACAATTGGCCAAATTTCATTTCTGTTGAAGCATGTATGTTATCTAAGAACTTTTCATTTATTTTCTAAGTAACAAAATTTTAGTAGTACTTGGATTCTATCTTAAATAGATATTGTTCAAGGGGGGTTATAAGAGGACAATTTAAAGTTCCTTCCCTCAGCTTACAAACAGTGGTATACTCAAAAATACCTAAGTATTTTGTCTTCTATTGATACTAGGCCAAATTGATGCTAATGAACTTCTTTTATAGGGCCTTAATCTGCTACATTTCCTGTGACTCAGCCAAGCCTCCCACTCTCTCTTGAAAAGAGTCATGGACCATTTTGAAATAGTTTGCAATACGCACCGTTTACGCTTTGATGACATCAAAGTGGGTATATTTAGTGATTAAAATACAAACATTTGCCTGTGGACCAGCCACACAACCCATTTATTCCCAAGGAGCTAATTTTTAATGAATACTTACTGTAGTCAGAAAACTTTCTAGATGCTTTTCATTATATACTCATCTATTCATCTTGGCAACCTTCAGGAACAAGTATTATTGTAACTCCTGGTGAGTAAAATAACAGACATAATGTTGAATAATCAGTTCAAGCTCACAAAGAGAAACTAGAATCTAAGACAGGTAGGTGACCTTGAGCCTGAACTCTTTGCTTTCTCCCCAGCCATCCTTTTATTTTCCGGGCTCTGCCCATTCATCTACCTTGCAATCCTAAAAGCACATTTGTGTTGTTTCAGTTCTCGGTTGAATTGTATTTCTATGCATTGTTACTGTGCCTTCTGCTTGCTGTACAGACACTTCTGTCTGGTGTCTTTAAGAGGAAGCTATACCTACCTAACTTAAAGTCTAGGCACAAAGCAGAACTTTGAAGATATTGTACTGGTAGGAGTATTTTGAAGAACTTTCAGAAGGGAGAACTGCTTTTCTCACTTTAGTATCAATTTGCTCAGTATGTACTGGTGATTGAAAGGAAGGATGCCAGAGAGAAAATTATGGCAAAGACAGGGACATCAGAGATGCCTTGCTGTGCTGTTAGGTCCATACTGATTTAGAGTGGGGATATAAGGATATTATGGGACAGTGTTAGAGCACTAGAGAAATTTAATAAGAGAGTCTGTTATCAATGAGCACGACATTATCTGTAAGAATAGAAGGAACTTATCAGTATGTCCTGACTAAGGATTCTCAGTAACATCGTGGGTTCATGGGCTGAATGGCATTCTAATACCACAAACCCTGTATTCACTTCATACTCCTCTCATTTTCCTTTGTATTACAAATAGCAGATGCTCTTGTTCAGTAGTAATGCATGCACATTCTTGTCACAGAGCAGTGTAAGAAACTGTAATACCTCCCTGTGTAGCTATACAGAGAATAGATTGAACTACCTGATCAATTCATCAGGAGCCAAAACATGTGGGTGCTAAGTTCCTAGTATCATTCTAGCACTGTGTTCCCCGGAGTCTTATTCTAAATTTTTTCACAATTACGATTTATTTTTAATTTCTATATTGGAAACATACTACTTTGACTTTCTGTTGATGATGTATCTACTGTCATCTCTTAAGGCCAGACCATTAAAAGCTAGAAACTCAGAACTTAGAGAATGGATAACTCAGATGTACATTGTGGACACCAGCTAAAAGAGTGGGTCTTTTTAGCTTGTCTCTAGGTTCCTTATACTTTTCATCACTTTCTGCCTTCAGACATACACAACTCCTTTTCATAGAACCTCTAGTGGTATTAAGTGATGCTTTTGCATCCCTGGTTTTATAAGGTATAATCACACACGGGCAGCCCCCATCCTCCAGCTTCTAAGCATCACAAGAAAACCCTTCAGAACTGTTGCTACCCATTGTGTTGATTTTTTCTTCTCCTAATCATTAACTGTATCAGGTTTATCATCTGTTTTCTCCAGTTCTCTTGTCAATAAACCTATGTTGTCCATTTCAATGTACACTCATCTCTTTGGGTATTACTCAGTTTTTCAGCTGAATGTGATGCAATTTCCCTTGAAACTCTCTCATCTCTGGGCTTCTATGACAAGTCACTCTCAAAACGTTTCTTTTCCCTCACTGTCTCTTCTCAGTGCCCGTTGCTAGCATTCCTCATCTCTTTGACCTTCTATGTCCTCAGACAGGCAGATCTCTTACATGTCCTCCTTGACTGATTATCAAATTTACATCAGATACAACCATATGTAACTAATGTCTTTCTAAGTAAAATTCAGGGGAACATCCACAATTTCTTTATGAATCTGTATTTACAAACTACTGTATTTACAACCTTCTCTAACTTCGAACTGGCGTTTTCATTTCTTACTTATAGGCATCTCAAACATAAAATATGTGCAAAATAGGATTTTGTATCAATTCTTCTTGTTGAAATCCATACTTTCTCTGTTACTAAAGGGCACTACCTAAGAGTCATCCTCAGTTCATACATTTTCCTCATCTCCAAACACCATCAATCACCTTATACTTTCTCTTCTTCCACCAGTCTGTGTGGCTTCCAGGTCCACTCTCAGGACCTGCAGTCTCTGTGTCCTCACATTGCAATGAATGTTATCAAAATCCCTACTTTCCCTGCTTCCACTTCTGTTTATCTACTAACCATAGCAACTATACTAAACAAAGCAAGCAAACAAAAAACAGCAGCAACAAAAATATCTCTTTAAAAACCTCCCAGGTGGTAGGGAGGTAACTCAGTCCCCAAAGTATGTGCCATACAACCATGAGAACCTAGGTTTGATACCAGAATCCAGGTAAAAGCCAGGTGTTGCAATGCAGGCTTGTAAGCCCTGCACTCCTGAGCACTAGAAACAGGAAGCTGTTTTGGGCTCACTGGCCAGCCACTCTAGCCTAATTGATGAACTCCAAGCCAATGAGAGCCCAAGTGATTGTTTTAATGGCAACTTGGCACAAATTAGAATTACCTGAGTAGGGAGCTTCAACTGAAGAACTGTCCCAATTGCTTTAATTAATATGGGAAGACCCATCCCAAATGTGGGAAAGGAACCTTC
This sequence comes from Nannospalax galili, assembly GCF_000622305.1. Classification (NCBI taxonomy): domain Eukaryota; kingdom Metazoa; phylum Chordata; class Mammalia; order Rodentia; family Spalacidae; genus Nannospalax; species Nannospalax galili. The sequence goes on from NW_008354281.1 coordinate 4,155,599, forward strand.
TGGTAGATGCCAAGATTTTAAAAAAATGGCATGACGGAAGGAAGTTTATTCATCCTTTGCTTGTTTGACCTTCTCTCTTGCTGCCTCATTGATTTATCCTGTTCCTGTTGATGATGATACTTTGCTGACACCAGAACCAATACTTCCAGGCTTCAATCATTGGCTGAGGACCAGCGTCTCTTTAGGAACCCTGGGTTTTGAGCCCCACATTAGGACCACTGAAGTAACCCCCAGTGTGACTTGGCTGTTGTTGCAATTTATTTTACAAAAAGTATTTTATTTATTAGTTTTATTCTATATGTATGAGTGTATTGCCTGCATGTGTGTCAGTGGACCAGACTCATACAATGCCTGAGCAGGTCAGAAGAAGATGTTGGATCCCCTAGAACTGGAGTTATGGATGGTTGTTAGCTGCTGTGCGGATTCTGGGAATCGAACCCAGGTCCTCTGCAAGAACCTAAGCTACTGTTCTTAACCACTAAGCAATCTCTCCAGCCTCTGTTATTACAATATTGAAGTAAGCTATTTAATAAATTCTTTTAATAATATACATAGTGTTTCTGTCAGTTCCGTCCTCTAGAGAACCCTGACTAATACAGACCCTGCCTTAAAGGAGCTAGACAGTGATCTTGAGGATGATACCGGAGATGGTCCTTTGGCCTTCACCTGCATACGTGTACATGTATATGTGCACATACATGTTAAAAGAAGACCTCTCAAATATTTAAACTAACCTGATATCCTTACCATGGTTCCTATCATAGCTGGGAAACCATACTCTGCAAGCCAGTCTCATAGGTCTGCTCTCTGCTTCTGTGAATAGTTCTATTTAGACACACACGTGCTCGTTCGTGTACATACTGCTCATGACTGCATTTGCACTACCCTGTACATTTTCATTGTCATGGTCAGCATTTGACCCACAGTGCCAATGATATTTACTCCCTGACCCTTTACAGAAAATATTTGCTGATCCTTGTTCTACTTGATCATTCCAAACTAATTTCTGTGTCATTCTGAGCTCATCTGGGCTTCCCTAAATCCTTAACTCATTTTATTCTCTTCCCAACAAAAGCCCTTCTCCCTGTACTGGGCTAAGCCCAATAACTTACTGTCATAAAGGATTTCCTTGTAGCTTTTCTCCCCTCTTTAGGGAATGTTCTCTTCATAGATTTTTGCTTGGCTGGTGCTTATTATCCAACTCTCATCCTTGGAGGGAAATATTCCTTGATATCTTATGTAAAGTTGCCCTTAATTGTCCTGTATCTCATTGTACTTATTTTTAATTTTCTTCAAAGCATTTACTCCAGTAATTATCTAGGTTTTTGCTAACCTTGTATCTTTCCTTCTCTCACAGAACTCCATAAACCTGGAATGTTCCCTACTTTATTTCTTGCTCTTTCTCAGCAACTGATGGAGTTATACATATATTGCATATGATCAAGAAATATTTGCAAGTGATGGAATATGGTCATTGTCTTTGGCCCATAGGTGAGTCTACACCACATTTCCTACCAAACACTCCCTTCTAGGTGCCTACAGCTAGCACTGCTGATGTAACTGTAGAATCCTTGGTTTTAGGAGACCAAAGCAGCATTTGTTCACTAGCCTCTGGATAGCAAAAGCTAGCACTTCCAAGTTAAATTAAGAACACTGTCAGTCATTTTCATCATTGGATTATTCTAAGTTTTCTATCTAGGTCTTGGAGTAGAGTTATAAACCACTGTGCTTACAGCATTTTTCATAAAACAGATTTTTGATCTTCTATTCATAGCCCTTAGCCCCAACCAGGCTTGGTAATCAGGATAAGTATCAGGGATAGCCGAAATACCCAGAAGCTAAATACACACTGCACTCAGAATTGACATTTTGTTGTCTTGCTTGGCTCTTCTCCCAGAGCCCCCTTGTGTCAGGACATATTCTCATCAAGAAAGATCCTTCAAATGGTTCTATATGATTGAAACATACTCTTTATGACCCAGTTGCTCATTTCGTTGGGATACACATGCTGAAGGCATCAATGATCAACCACCAACTCCAACTGGGCAGCAAAATGCAATTGAGGAAGACTTGGCTCTGCTACTGCCACCCAACACTCCTACGCCACCCTTTTCCCATGTACCATCTTGACACTAAAACAAAATGCTTTCTATGTATTTTATAATTAACTTTCTTCAAAAGGAAAAAAACCTCATAACACATTGCACAACACGAGGGCTACCAAAGAGATATGAGTGCTACGGTACTGTCAGCTCCACAATTCAGGGGTGCCTACATGATAACACTCAAAGGTGGGGCCTTTAAGGGGTGACTGAACAAGACTTCCTCTCTTGTAAATGACATTAAAATTCTGACATAGAAGTTTGTTTTGCTGTGCTTCTGTCCTCTTACCATGTAAAGACATGAAGGCCCTCAATAAGATACTAGATGCTGGTGTCTTAAAGGTTCTACCTTCCTGAGCTGTGACAAATGAACTTCTGTGTTGGTGTTGCTTTTAATGATGTGGTCTGTGTTATTTTGATACATCAGTACAAATAGAATGAGAGGCATAACTTCTCATGTCTGAAAATACAAAGAGCAGACATGGGTGCCTTCAAGGAATGTGCTTTGTTCTCAGTTTCTTAGCTTAAACTATGCCTGTGTTCTCTTCTTGTGATAATGCCATTTTCTGAATATACCATTCATTCACCATTTGGTGACATGATGATTCTGTGCTTTAATCAGTTGTTACTATTCTTTCAGAAGATGAATGCCAGATTCATTATTAGGCATTGGCCTCGTGAAGGTAAAAAGAAGGAATAGCTGACAAATTGAACTGTTAGATAGTGGTATTTCTTTTTGCCCCACAAAGACATTAAAAGAAATATCAGTGAAAAATGAACATTTTTGTATTTACTGTGCATGGTGGTTAATATGGTCAACCTCACAGTATCTAGTCTCACCTAGAGATAAGCCTCCGGGAAAGGATGTGGGGGATTATCTAGAGTAGGTTAACTGCTCTGGGAGGACCTACCATTACTTTGGGCCACACCATTCTGTGAGCTGGGTTCCTGGGCTGAATAAAAAGGACAGTGAACTGAATACAAGCATCCATAATGCCCTGCTTCCTGAGACAGAGGACACACTATGACCGGCGGCCTCATACTCTTGCCACCATGCCTTGCTTGTCCACCATGATGGACTTCCCTAGGAATCATAAGACCAAATGAACCCGTCCTTCTTTAAGTTGCTTTGGTCAGGAATTTTGTCATAGCAATAGGGAATGTGATGACTATACATTGATTACTTAAACATAATGAAATAGGCATAAGTGAAATTTCAGTCTCATTTGCTGTATATATAGTACATAAAGTAAGACTATCCACTCTCTATAATTCATTACTGTTGACTTTTAAAGAGAGTCCTCAATAATAGCCATGATTTAAAATTTATTTTAATTTAATCTGCCATCTTTAATAGACCCACTTTCCTTCAACTAAAAAATGTTATCAGCACTTTGGAGGGCTTTTTAAGGTCCTTGATCCATATGTGGAATAAGCACGGAAAGGAACAAATTCAAGTGAAAAATAAAATGTTTTGACTTGTGAAGGAAACACCATTGTTTACATTGCAAACTTAATATTTTGCTTTAGTGAAAGAACCTTTGTAACTGTATATTGAAATTCTCTTCCAAGTCACAAGAATGCTGGACTTCCCAGCTCTGCATGTCTAAGTGAGCTTCATATTTCAACATAAAGATATTAGAATCAACCGAATTTCCATTTACAACCTGAACTTGTAGGAATAAAGAAGTATAAAAATGAATTCCTGATTGTTCTTCATTACTCTTCAACATTGAGTTGAGCGACGAGAAGATGGATAAGCAGGAATTTGGAGGTTGGTGCTCTGAACACCTTTGAAGTGCTGAGGAGCAGGAACTTTGCCCTTCAGGGCTTGCTGGTGTTTGAGGTTCTTGGCAGCTTTGTCCCTGAGGGCTACACACTGGCTTCAGTTATACACTCTTTAACAGTTGGACTGACCACTGCTACAGCTGCTGTTTCAGGCTTTGCCAACATTCAGCAGGGCAAAACTTTACAACAGTAGCACTGCACTTCCAGCACACTTCTTATGTTTCTCAGTGTTTGGTACCCTGCCAACGTGCTCCTGCAGCATCAAATGCCTTCCATTATTAAAGAAGCATTTTATGTTCATCTATTTACTCAACACATTCCCATACTAGACTCCTTGAAGCTAAATATTGCCAACTCATTTACAGGCAGAGAAACTGAAACATGAAACATTAAATAATTTATAGTGGGTGATATAGAAGGTAATTGGGCCATGTGGTTAATACATCAGCCCTCGGTCTCTCTGATTTGAATCTTTCCCCCAGATTATATACCTGCCTTGTGAAGTAGTCAGCCTTTTATTGTTTCTTTATCCTGTAATTAGTATAAACTGTTTTGTACCTTATCACATATATCTAAATAGTGACTGGAAGAAATCAATGCCATCAGTAAAGATCTAAAATATGCAGGAAAAGTTGTTTCTATATTATCTCTGCTTGTTATGCTAAGCATATTCCTGTAGGAAAAGATGGATTCCAGAGAATGACTGGAGTGTAGATCAATGCTCAAGTAAGTAGCTGCTCACATCGCAGCTGCTGTGCTAGAAGTAGTCTCATTTTTAGAACAGATTTATAAAGTCTCCAGTTCTCAAGCTATGCAGCCATTGGTGAGTGCATTGCTTTATATTCTGGTCAGGTAAGCGGTCAGAAGCAGGTTGCATTCATGAAACTGGCACAAATATATTCATTTATGTTTTTGATGTGGGCCTATACCAACTCTCCTTCCTCTTGTCATAATATAGTCCAAGAGATTAAGACTGTCCAAATCCCCCCAAATATTATATCCTTCCATTATATCAGTGACTCCATGTTGCTCAATGATGACGAACAAGAGCTAGCCAGCACGCTGGAGGCCTGGAAAGATAGAACATGAAATGCCAAATATTCTGCCTGTCATTTCAGCAAAACATTTTCAGAGTCCAGAGTTCAGGGATGTTTCCTCTAAAATTAAAGAAAAAAAAAACCTGACATCTGTTGTATCTTCTACCATAAAGAAGATGTCACTTTAGGCTTGGGGGTTTGAGGCAACACAGTCTTTCTCTAGAACTCTTCCAATCCAGTGGAGGCTACTGGATTTGACTGGAGCCTAGATTGGGAAGCTCAGGCAGATTCATCAGTAGTGTGAACATCCTAGCTGTATGCCACACAGTTTGCTAGACTTTACGGTGGTAGAGGACCCAGTGGTGGAAAAGTTACTGCATGGAATTTTATCAAATCCTATTAGGAGTACAACAGTGCAAATCAGAGCTTTAGATAAATACTTGACTGCCAAGCATCTTTGAAGCCTTGTGTAATGTGACTAAGTTCTGGCCTATGAGATGAATGAAAATGACATGCTCTGCTCATATTTGTGTCTCTTAAAAGGAATTTGTGTTTATTCTTACCTATTTACCTTCCCACAGTGACCATTCATCTTAACATTTCACTTTGACTAAAATTCCAGACAATTTTCTGTTGACCATAATCTATTGATTTTTGTTTTTTGAGAATATGAAATAAAGTTCTAATTTGTCAAATCATAATAGATTTTCACATACCTTATACAGCTCTAAGTAAGGAACTGCAACTTAACTAAGTACATAAACAAACAACTTGAAAATCTAACATTGGAAACTATTGTAACAAACAGCTAATTCCCAGTCAGTGACACCAGCTGTGCATCAGTCCCTAAATTTCATTTTTGATTTTTGCATACCATTTCTGTTTTCCTGTCCATAAATATTGTTCAACCACATGGTAACTCCGAAATTGTTCTGAGCCTATTCCTTAATGGGGCCTGTGCAGTTCAGAATTGTTCTTTGTTCAAATTCTGCTAACTATATTTTGTCTAAAGTTGTACCTAAAATATTTATTTATTATTTATTTATATTATTTTTAATGTGTGTGAGTGATTTGCCTGCTTGTATATAAGTGTATCACATATGTGCACTGCCTGTGAAGTCCAGAAAAGGGTGTTGGATACATTAGAACTGGAGTTACAGACAGTTGTTAGCTGCTATATGGGTGCTGAAAACCCACCCAAGTCTTCTATAAGAGCTGCCAATGCTTCTAAATTCTGTATTCTCTCTCCAGCACCAACTAAGGTTGTACTTTTAATAAAGGAGAGCAGTAGAAGATTATATTTTTCAGGTAATGTTTAATCAGGATTACAAAAGACTGACTACATTAACTTTTCCATTGCAATCACATGCTGCTGAGGATAAGAATTTAGCAGGGTAATGATGTTCCCATTTGTGAATTTATGAAATCTTTTGGTAACTAAGTTCATTTACATATTTGGTTGGTTGGTCTGAAAAGTTTCTTGTTTCTATTCAGTTCATATCTCTAGTTTGATCACTTATAGATTAATTTAAGCAAAACATTCTACTTGGCAATGTGGAGAATTCCTGCTCCTCTACTCTGCAGTTGGGCCTGGAGTATCACTGATGAGGAGTAGAGGCCATGGGGGAATTTGGGCTTTTGCCCTGGAGATGAGAACCCTTCTGCTGATACGACAATTTCTCTAGAACATCGAACAACCAGCAAGCATCCAGCACAAGTTCCCGTTAGTGGGTCATTGTGTCTGCACCATGCTTTTATTGTGCATCCACCATATCAGGAACCCTTTTAAAATTTTGTTCTTAGAGCTTCTCAAAACTCCTTTTCAGTGTCACCTTGAGGTTAAGTGAGTTGGAATTAAATCATTCATGAGATAATTTACATGCAGCAGGAAATTCAAATTACTTTATAATAATTGGCAAATTATTATTTAGAAAATGAGCATGTCTGAATAATACAGTAATTAACATACTTTAATAATATTATTGTTGTGTTAGTATTCTGAGAAAAGGAAATTTTAACTTTGAAAAAATGGTATCCAAAAGCATCCTTGGTTAACAAATCTCAAGAACAATGGGATTTGATATTTTTCTTTCTTTTGTAAGAAAACACAGATATTTGCAATACTTTGTAAATTAAGTATTTCCTTTATGCTATTCAGACTTGAATGTGTACTTGTGAAATATTATTTTCAAACCATACATTTTTAATTGCTGGGAATTCAACTAAAACATTATGAAAAAACTTAACAGGTCCTATACTTCCATTTTTAAAGATTTATTTTATTTTAAATTATGTATATGTATATGTGTGTATGTGTGGGTACATGGATGTGAGTGTGGGTATCTATAGATGCCAGAAGACGACACCAGGTCCCCTGGTTAGAATTACGGTCAGGATGAGCTGCCCAATGTTGGTGTTAGGAACCTAATTCTGGTCCTCTAGAGGAGCAGCAAGCACTAGTAACCATTCAGCCTTCACTATAGCCCAATCCCAGTTTTTAATTTTAGCAGCTTTGGCTGAACTGTTTCATTGCTGTTGTGGTGGTTGTTTCAAAACTGGGATTTTGTAGTAAGTCAATGTATTATGTACTTTTTTGTGCTGTGATAAAACACTGTGATAAAACTCTGGAAGTAGAGATCAGAATTTCAATTCTCATATGACAGAACTGAGGTTCAAAGATAAGGATGGGCCTCAAACTAAGATATTGGTGGAGTTAATCCTTAAACCTGGTCTCAAGACTCTAAAATATCTGCTCTTTATTACATTGTGGAACTTTCCTAGGCAATGTCAGCAAATAACTTCTCTTTGGTTCTTCCTTATAAAATGAAATACAAGTAATAGACTTAAGACAGAAGCAAGCACTACAGGTTTTGAAGAGAGTCATGAAAACCAGTGTATTCATAAAACATGGAGTATGCAGGAAAGTGGTAGGAAACCAGAGTGGTGTACCCAGGCAGGTAAAGAAGAACTCTGAGGGCTCTGGAAAGAATTTGTACATTATTCTGAGAACAGTGAGATATGATTAGTGAGTATTAAACAAAAGTGTTATATGTATTTTTAATGATCACTCTGTTCACTTTATGAGGAATGAATTGTAATGAGCAAGACCAGAGACAGGAAGACCAATTAGTATAACCTATTGGAAAAGTTCAGGCAAGAAATAATAATGACGTGGACTAAAATTGTGGTAGAGATAGCTAGATGAGGATAAGTATATTTGACAAGATGTTCCAATGAAATGCATATTAGATATGAGGAAAAAGGAAGAGGCAGTGATGAACCCGTCACTTTTCATTTTTCAATGATTTCTTAAATGTGTGGGTTCATGGTCTGTGCCTTTATTTTAGGAGGCAACAAACCATAATGGTTTAGAGCATAAGCTGTACTTTTTTTGTTTCTATGACTTAAATTTTTATTTGCTGAGAGTTTCATACATGAGTACTGTATTTACAGTATTTCTACCCCCTTCCTCCCCTTCCAGCTCCCCCCATGTCCTCCCTACTCCCTCTCAAATTTTTGATCTCTTCTTTAATTATTGTTACACACACATCTACACTCTCTCTCTCTCTCTCTCTCTCTCTCTCTCTCTCTCTCTAGTGAGACCATTTAGTGCTGCTCATGTTTATTCATATTTTGTGCTGTGTCTCTAGTTTATCCCTTTAACCAGAGCCCTGTGATCAGGCCACCATCATTTCTTACTTGGATCACAATGACAACACTTACACTGATCTCAACTTTAGCCTTCTCCAAGCCTTATTCTAACTTGTCTTTAACTGCGACATTTCTAAGATGTACAAATCCTATGAAAAAATACTAGACATCCTATTAACAGCTTTCCTTTAGCATCTGTGGCAGATTGGTTGCAGAACACCCCTCCCCATGGATATAAAACCTATGGATGGTCTCATATGAAATCTGTGGATGGCCTTATATAAAATGGCAGTCTTTCCATCAAACTTATGCAGTCCCCTCATAAGCTTTAAATAACCTCTAGATTACTTATAATACATAATAAAAGCTAAAAGTTATGTAAAAATAAATACAAAACAAAGTAAATGGAAATTTTCCTTGGATTAACAAAAGTAATTCCTGCTTAATCAAGATAAAATTTAAAAAAATTATCCTCATCCTGCGTCTTTCACCTTTCCCTCCACAGTGTAACAGCAGGTAGCATAGCGGTAGGAAATACTGCTGAATTATCATTTCCCCAGGGTTGAATTCTTGTTCCTTCTGCACACTAGATTGGGAAGGCATTTATAGTTTCCTCATTTATAAGCAGTCACAGCAAGAGTACTGGCAGCATATGTTATAGTGATTTGTAAACAATTTCATGCATAGTATTATAATTATTAGTCATTATTTTCTACTCGGTGAACAAATCAGAAAGAACACTCAGTCATTTCTTGGAATACCTTTCTCTAATTTTTCTTATAATTTCCAATCAGGGTCTGGCAAAATGGTTTACTGGGTAAAGGTGCTTGCTTCTAAGATTGATGTCTATGTTCAGTCCTGGGTTCCACATGATTAAAGATGAAAACCTTCAAAACAAAAACAAGTTTTTCTTTGATCTCCACACCTACACTGGCATGAGCACAACTCCCATAAATAATAAATTAATAAGTGAGTAAATAAAAAGTATAACAATTTAATCTCCAATCAGAATGCTTCTTAGAAGCACACTGGTGCTGGTTCTCAAATATTTAATTTTCCAGAGATAGCCATCCTTTTTTTCAAGTTAAGATTTTATTTTGAAAAACCTGTTCAGAAAGTCCTTTCCTGTGCCTCTAAGCTCCAGTGTAGTCCCTGCTTTCTCCTCTATCTGATTCAAGGTATCAGATCTTACGTTAAGGTCCTTGCTCCATTTGGAGTTGAGTTTGTTCATGATGAGAGCTAGAGATCTAGTCTCATTCCTCTACATGCTGCTGTCCACTTTGACCCACACTATTTGTTGAGCATGCTGCCTTTACTCCAATGTGTATTTTTGTCTCCTTTGTAAAAATTCAGGTGGCTGTACATGTGTGAATTAGTGTCTGGGTCCCCAGTTCTATTCCTCTTCTTTAACAGGATTCCTATAGCACAGATATTAAGTCCAACAATTGAATAATGGGACCACATGAAACTATAGAGCTTCTGTACATCAAAGGACACCATCGTTTGAGTGAAGAGGCAAACTACAGAGTGGGAAAAAAATCTTTGCCAGCTACACCCCTGACAGAGGATTATTATCTACAATATACAAATAAATAAAAAACTAAACATCAGAAAAACAAACAAACCAATTAAAAAGTGAGGAAAAGAGCTGTAAAGGCAGTTCTCTAAAGATGCAGTGAAAATGGCTGAGACATACTTTTAAAATTTCAGCATCTTTCATCCTTGGGGAAATTCAGATTAAAGCTACTTTGAGATTTCATCTTATCCAGTCAAAATGGCTAAGATCTAAAACACAAACAGAGACAAATGCTGGTGAGCAAGTAGAGAAAGGGAGATTCTTACCCACTTCTGATGGCAGAGCACACTGGTGTAGCCACCATGGCAATCAGTGTGGAGATGTCTCAAAAAACTCGAAATTGATTTACCATATGATTCAGCCATACCAGTTTTGAGCATATATCCCAAATACTCTATACCTTACTACAGAAATACCTGCTCATCCTAGTCATTGCTGCCCTTTTCATAATAGCCAGAAAATGGAAACAACCTAGATGTCCATCAACTGATGAATAATGAAGATGTAGTATTATACATAATGGACTACTAATCCACTCTTAAAATGAAATTATGAAATTTATAGGTAAATGGGTGGAATTGGAAACAACCATCTTGAGTGAGGTAACGCAGACCCAGAAAGCCAAATGTTGCACATTCTCCCTCATAGCTGGATGTTGACTTTGAAATCTTAGATGTTTCAATTTGGAAAACCAGAAACTAATAAATGGCTTTGATGAGGGAATATGGGAAAAGATAAGTTACACTAAAGGCCTTTAGAGAAGCCATATGGAAATTTACCCCCATAGAAGCTTCTTAAAGTGTATATATTATAAAAGAGATTTAAAGGAGTTTCCTTAATACAGGGGAACATTGCCCCTTCTGGGCGTCATAGGATAAGGGACAGGATCTAAATAGCATCAAATTATATTGTATGAAAATTGAAAATAATTTAATAAAAAGACCCACTACCTACTTTTAATTACTTAAGTACTGTACAAGTAACTCAAAGTTTAATGGTGCTTTATGGTGAAAGAGTCACATTATGAAGTAAAAAAGGGTAGAATGGATGTCCCTGCCTAGGGGAGCATTGCCACAGTTTTAACCTCAGTTGGGTCTAGGGAAGCTTCAGGGCAGTGAGCTCAGTCTAAAGGGTATTTGGTAGGAGATCAAGGGCAAGAGTATAGACAGACGCATAGACTGGCTACTGTAGCCTTTCCCCCAATCCCTCCTCCTACCTTTCTCCTCCTTTCTACCTCCTTTCTTCAGATCTCCCAGATTCAGAACAACAAATGAGATACTTACAAGGATGCTTCAAGGAGAAATAATGAAAATCTTTCAGCAGCTGCTGGCCATGTCTGGGCTCTGCAGTTCTCTGTAAGTAAGGAGACATGACCTCCATCAGACTAAAGCAACCTAGATCCATGAATAATAACAAAAGGTTGTACTGAACTGATTGATGATGAGAGAAAAGCTTCCTGACAGGAGATACAAGTGCAGGCTCTGTCAACGTACACCAACATTTTTCAGAGTTTAAATTAAACTTCTTAAAAATACTGATTTTTCCCCCTCAAAATCCAAGTTAAAAATGTTTTCATGCATTCATAAGAATTTTATTTTTCTCTCTAGTACTTCCCTGTTTTCTTAAAATACGGTGAATAAAGACTGTGTATAAAAATGCATTCTCTGTGAAGGATTTACTTATATTTGTAGTCATATTTGATTTGTAATTCTAGACCAGTTCATCAAAACAATTAATTTATAATCAATCAATTACTTTATCTGGTTATTTTGATATTTCTCAATTTTTAATTAAATAGTTCACTAGTGCTTATAATTAAAAGCCAAAGTCCTTTGATACTCTGCCCAATCCACATCTTCCTTAATAGGACTCCCTTTAATTTTGTGATGTCCTTGGAGGATGCTGATTTTTCTCTAAATAACAAATTTATTTGGAATATATAAACTTAGGCTTTGTACCCTTTACTCTTGCTATGATAAAGGCTACTTTTATTGCTAAGATTAGAGTGTGAAATATCCTCTAAAGATTTGTGTGTTTGAGTGCTTGGTCCCCTCAACTGGTGTCATGATTTGCGGATGTTATGGAGTCTTTGGGATGTTGGTGAGTTAGCCAAAGTGGGTTGCTGAGAATGAAACTTGAAAACTGTATTTGCTTCCATGTCTGATCTGAGCTCTCATCTTCCCTGTATGGATGCCAGATGAGAGCTGCACTACTTATCCCTGCTCCCATAAAGCCACCTGTGAAGCCTGAAGTTCTAACCCCTAGTATCTTAGAAAAGAACTCTATTAATTACTTACCCATTGCTATGACAAAATATATCTGACAAAAGCAATTTAAATGAGGAAGAGATTACTTTCACTCAGTGTTTGAGAGTAGAGTTCATCACAGTGGGGAGCTCATGGTGGTATCAGCCTGAGATGCCTGGTGATTCAGGCACAGAGCACAATGAATACTGATGTTCAGCTTGCTTTCTCCTCTGTATTCAGTCCATGACTCCAGCCCATGGAATGGTGGTGTCTATATGTTAGAGGGATCTTCCTACTTCAATTAATCTAATCTAGACAATCCCTCACAGACCTGGTCAGAAGTTTTCTTCCATAGTGATTATAAACCTCTTCAAGATGACAATAAAGATTAACCACTGCAATGACTTTATTTGAAGACAGAACTTTTAAAGAGGTAATCAAGTTTAAGTGAGGTTATCAGGGTAGGTTTTAGTATAAATGACTATCTTTATAAGGGAAAATATTGGCACAGTTACATAATGAAAGAAAGTGATGTGAGGACAAGGGCAGATGACCTCTGCAAACCCAGGATAAGACTTAGAATTGACCATTTCCTCACTCTCCCAAATAGCCAATCCACTGGGGACTGTGGTCTCAGAGTTAGCATCTTCCAGAACTGTGGCACTTCCGTAGTTTAAGCTACTGTGTCAATGAGCTTTTGCTGTGGCATCCCTGGCAAACAAATAGAGATAATTTCTACTGATCCAAGTTCTAAAATGGAGTTGGCAGAAGTGCCCTTTCCATTTCTGTTCTTCCCTGTCTTTGCTAGTTCCCACATACAAGCAATCCAGGTGGGATAAACCTGAGTATCTCAGGGTCCATCAGTTTTTACTTGTTTTGTTATCTTTCACTTGGTGAAGAATATTCTTCCATGGACTTTCCCTTTAGAAGACATCTTCATTCTAGAACTATCTGTTCCTTTTTACTGCATGTTGCAGGAACCACAGCATTCTTACTTCCTAGGTTTAACATTAAATAGATGAAACCAGCACAGCAACATAATGACTTGACTTGCCCACAAGGTAAGGCAAATATTAACCTACCAAAGTCATTACCTCACTCACAAACGGGAATAAACATTGTTGCTCCCAGAGTGAGGATTGAACTAACCAAAGTATATAAATTAGTTTGTGCCCTGTCTGTAATGCTGGGTGAACTCAAGTTGTCTTATAGATTATTGCCATAATGAGTCTTATCACAAGTGGAGTTTGAGAGCACTGTTTCCTTTTCTATAGTAAAAAAAAAAAAAAAAACAAAAAAAAACCAAAAAAAAACAACTTTTCTTAATGGGTTCCATGATAATCAAGTTCCAAGTTCTGAAAATAATGAGCAAAAGGTTATGTTTGTAAGGTTATCTCCTAAACAGGTACACTTCTTTTCTTATTGCTGAATCTATTCTTATGCTAATTCAAAATAACTGTATTTCATAATTTTTTCAATTATTTTTAAATGTTTTGGTGAACATCATATATGAGTATTTGTAACATTTCCATCTGTCCCAGTCGGCTCCAATTGATTACTTGATTATTATTGTTATATATACATGCATAATTATTAAAACTATTTTTGTTGAGTCTTCAAAAATTTCATACAATGAATTTTGATCACATTCAGACACCCCTTTCTTCATCCCCTCCTTATTACTCCCACTGATTTTATGTCTTCTGTTACTATTTTTCTATTTTTAAAGATCTACAGAATCTAATCATCGTTTCCCAAATGCTCTTGGATGTGACGGCGTTTGAAAGCTGCTGGAAGGATGTTTTCTTTACTGGTGCAGCACCTGGTATATTGTCCAGACTCCAATGGACAGACTCATGCATTATTCTTATAAATATGTCTTTAAAATTTTTTATAAATGCTTAAAACTTTTAAAATATGATTATTTATGCTGTGTATTTTTCTTCTCTGAACAATTTTAAGTGATTTTAAACAGTATGATTTTAAATGTATGTTTAAAGTAGGAATGCCATCAGGGAAATCCTGGTATAGATAGAATGTTTTGGGGCCTAAAGCAATTAGGAGCTCTGGGCAAGAATAAATAAATTTTGAATAAACAGAACCCAATTTTTATCCAGAATAATTTAGTGTTGTACCTTTAATAAGATCTTCTATAATACTTGCTACTTTTTGCTTTATCAAAATTTTTGAGAAATGGATACAAATGAAGGACTTGTGTTCTTTGCACATTCACTAAAAATACTGAGTCAGTGTATAAATTAATATTCTGCTTTAATGCAGTAGAGTTTAAAAGATCAGTTGTATCCTTAAGAACATTACCAAGAATCAGAGTTGATTAGCATTTGGCAAGAAATACAGTGTACTGAATAGTGAAATAGTTGATTGCCTCTTGAAGGCTTTTAGACTTTCCCACACATTAGTATTTATTAGGTTTCTGATGACTGATCAACTGGTTTGAAGACCTCTGGTTAAATGCTAATTCAGTCACTATGAACAGAGTGTAATGTTTTTGTTTAATTGAAAAATGAGGAATAAATGAATGTTTTATTAATAGAAATCTTAATACACAGAGAATCAAAGGATCAGTATCTCACCTATGACCTCACTATCAATTAAAATCACTATTAAAGGTTGTTGTATCTCAGGAACTCTAAGTTTAATCTAGGGAATGTAACAAAATATTAAATTTTATTGATATTTTTTATTTGCCATTATCTTAAAGTACCAATTATAATGCCAAAATTTAGATTAGTTTTTATATATCTAATTTTAAAAGATATGGGAAAGCATGGGAAATGCTTTTAAGGATTTGAAAAATAATGAGAAATATAAACAATGAATGTGTTAACACCATTTATAAACTGTTGTCTGTCATGGCAAGATGCCATAATACTGAGGTTCCTGAATAAAGATAGCCTGAGTCTCAGTATTGGTTGAAATCAACAGTGACCTTGATTTTTTCTCAGAACTCATTCCTTCTGAGTTCTTGAGAAACTGTTCCCACAGACAAAGAGCTTGCTCTCTATTCATTGAAATAGTACATTCCACATGATATGGGAAGGAAATAAGGAACTTTGTCTTATTAGAGGAGAAATTTCCCTTTCTGACCTTTATTGACTCAGAACAGCACACACAACCACACACAGATGTCATCAATCTAATCCAACCTGTTGCTTACAACATAAATAGGGTAATTCTTTGCTTTCAGTACTGATACTAAGTGTCTCTATTCACATATATGTATATGCAAACACAAACACATACATGATTCTGGGTCAGGGGTAAGGAAGAGTCATGAGGGGTTAAAGACAAATATATATATATATA
>NW_008354281.1:4171394-4180485 GCF_000622305.1 Nannospalax galili
ATTAACTTCAGTTACAAGGTTGGATAAGATTCCCATTTATAACAGAAGGCATTCCCAGAAAAGTCATTCCCATGGTTATCTTTAATTTGAAATAAAGAAGTAATAGGTAATAAAAGGATAGTAGGACTTTGCTAACTGGGGAATGGTAGTTTGAATGAAAAATGTCTCCCATAGGCTCCAATTATTTGAATATTTGGCCCCAATTGGTGACACTGTTTGTAGAGTTTTGGGAGGTGCTGCTTTGCAGGAGGAAGCAAGTCACTGGGAATGGTTTGGGAGCACCTACCTTTGCCTTACTTCCAGCTTCCTTTGCCTGCTTGAACACATGAGTCTTTGCTCTGCTCTGGTGGCCTCCTGACATGCCTTCCCAGCCACGATGGACTTTGAATTCAATAAACTCTTCCTTCTGTAAGTTTCTTTGTTGTTTTATAAGAGCAACAGAAAAGTAACTAATATGGGTGATAATATTTTAAGATAATGTGATGTCTGTGCTGAGGCCTGGCTAATGCCCAGAAATCTGTCATAATGAAGAGAATGGGAGGAATATCCCTGGATGGGAAACTGTAGGTACAAAGGAAGGCTTCCACAAGCATAAGGATTTGAGAAAGGAGAAGAAGGTCAGAGTGGCCCAAGGTTAGTGAATGAAGAAAAACATGTACTAAAATGACTTTGATGGAGGTTGAAGAGATGGCTCAGTGGTGAAAAACACTGGCTGCTCTCACAGAGGACCCAGGTTTTGTTCTTAGCACCCACATAGTGGATAACAACCATTTGTAACTCCTGTTCCAGGGAATCCAATGCCCTCTTCTGACCTCCAATGGCATTGCACAACACGGATGCAGTTACCTACTTGCAGGCAATATACTCATACACATTAAAAATAATATATAAAATGTTTTAAAATGACTTTGAATGAACAAGAGTAAGATTATGTGTATAACACAGTAAAATAGTTATATTTTAAGCAATAGGCACAGACATTAAATTCCTAGTAAGAAGCAATCTTGCCATTAATATGGAAAGGACCCTTTAAGATCTGGGGAGATGGCTCAGGTCATAAAGCACTTACCATTCAAGCATGAGGACCAGAGGTCAGATCTCAAGATCCCACATAAACCTGGATTGGTAGTACATGTCTGTAATCCTAGCACACCTATGGGAAGATGGGATATGAAGACAGCAAACTCCCTAGAAGCTAGCAGGCCAGCTATCCTGGCATACATAATGGTGAAGAAGAGATCTTTCCTCAAATATGGAGGGGAGTGAAGGCAGACACCTGAGCTTGCCCCCTGGCCTCCATATGCATGTTGTAACACATACATGCACTTGCACTTATACAAACATACAACTGAACATATACACACAGTACATACACACATCATACATATATACACACATACAAAATAAAAAATACCCATTACAACTTATTTATTCTAGAAGCAAGTATTCTTCTTAAGCCATGAAGCAAATCAAGAGGCAAAGTTTGCAAGGAAGAGGGCCTGTGGGAAGGGGTTTTGGCAGTGAAGGACTATATGGAGTGGAACATAGAAGAAAATGGCTATTGTTGTGAGCATCAGATTTTGAGAAAGATGAGATACACGGATTTTATTACTGAATTTGTTTTTCACCTAAATAATATCTTTTTCAAAGATAAGAAACCTAAGTTTCCGATAGAGTTACAATTTTTTCATTAGTGCTTGATGCATTCTAGCATTATTTAATTTAACAATATTTGATTTAGTCAGAGTTATAATACAATAAAAATCATGACAGAATTGGGGAAAGTGCAAACCTCTTTGTTACAAAGTCAGATGAGTACTTCAACAGGAAGACTGTATCATCTGCTCATTTGTGTCATAGTTAGCTTCAGCTGACCAAAACCTAGAGTCACCTGGGAAGAGGGACTCTGGGTTGAGTAGCAATTCCCTTTGTCAAATTGACCTGTGGTTGTGTCTATGAGGTATTTTCTTGATTGATAATTGATGTAGGTAGGTCCAGACCACTCTCGGCAGTGCTGGCCCTAGGAAAGTAGGTCTGGACTATTTAAGAAAAGTAGTTGAGCAAACCCAAGGAAACAAGCCAGTAGGCAGCATCCCTCCATGTGCTCTGCTTCAGTTCCTGTCTCCAAGTTCCTACCTTATATTATTGCCTTGGCTTCTGTCTATGATGGACTGTAACATGTAAGCTGAAACAAACCCTTTCCTCCCCCGATTGCTTTTGGTCGTGGTGTTTATCAGAGTGTCAGGAAGCAAAGTGGAACAGTTTGAAAAATAATGTGTGCTGTGCATATGAATCTGTAGACAAGGTTCTGTACACGCCAGAAGGTATAATGTTCGGATTAATCTGCAGTCTTTCCTCAAAAACTCATACGTAATACATGTAAAACTATTGTAACTTAATTAAAATGTGATGTTGTTTCTTAAAATCCCATTTACATGTTATCCACTATTTTACTATTATCCTTCATTCAACAGTAAATTGTGTTGATAGCCAACTCTATACCAGTGATCAGTGACTTTTGCATGTGTGTTTTATCATGTTACTCCTTTAGAGAATTTTTCACAAAATGAATGAAACTAATATATTCTTTGCACATACTTTACCCCACATAATACAGTAGATGTGTGTCTTAGTTACTTTCCCTATTGTTGTGATAAAATACCCTGATGAAAGCAACTTAAGTGTGCAAGGGTTTATTTTGGCTTCCAGTTCCAGAAGGATGCCATGCATCACGGTGGGGAAGAACTGGCTGCAGAGAAGGAACAGTGGCAGAAGCAGAGCTCTGGCTGCATCCACAGGCAGCAGGGCATGGACAGGAAACAGTCTGACTATAAAGCTTTAAGGCACCTACTTCCCCCAGTGAAGTGCCACCTTTTTAAGGGGCCGCAGCCCTCCCAAACACTACCATCAGAACACTGCCCAATACTTCAGTTGTCAACTTAACACACCTCAATTGAACCACAATTCCTCAAAGGAAACCTCAATTGAAGGATTTCCTCTATTGGACTGTCCTGTGCCTTGACTGTGGGGCATTTTCTTGATGGTTGAGTGATGTGAGAGGTCCCAGCCTGTTGTGGGTGGTACCTCCCCTGGGCAGGTGGTCCTGCACAGTCTGGGGGAACAAGCCAGTAAGTAAGCAGCATTTTTTTTATGGTCTGTGTTTTAGCTCCTGCCTTCAGCCTTGAGTTCCTAACTTAATTTCCCTCAGCAGCGAACTGTGACCTGGGAGATGAAAGATAAAATAAAAGCTTTCCTCCCCCAAGTTGGTTTTGGTCAGTGTGTTTATCACAGCAATTGAAAGCAAACTAAAACAGGTCAAATGTTCAAACATATGAGTCTATTGGGGACAGTTCAAACCACAACAATGTGGTTCTTCTTTATTCAGATTCATCATAAATTTATAGTCTTCCTTTTCTTTTGTAAGTAAGGTAAAACTAAAAGCATATGTAACTTGTCCAAATCAAACTACATGTTAAATAGCAGAAGACAATGAGGATCTTTCTGATTTTAACATCTGTCTCTTCCAGATTGCTATTTGTTCATCTGTGTTTAGGAAAATAATTGTTTTTTCATGAAAATGTGACATGTTTCAATACAAATGACAGGACAATACATCTGAAGATAGATTTAGATAAAGGAGTGAAGAATATTCAAATGTACAGTTAAATATAAAAAACACATTAAGGTCAAAACAATTTGTAAAAATAACGAACCACAGACAAAATGAAATCACACTGTAGGAACATGTAGCAAGGGACTTGAAGTTACATGCAGAGATGGTGACAAGTTAGCTTCTCAGGAGACAGTAGCAATTAATATTTAGAAAGGAAAACCTCTGTCTGGTACTTTATATAAGTTACACTTTTTCTAAGAATTAATAAGCTAATCCAAGTACTTAGATGTATTTAAGTCAAGCAAAGAAGTTTAACATTTATCGTCATCTTGTTTCAATTACAGTAACAATGCACTAAGGAGAGCTTTAGAATTCTGTTTCTTGACATAACATTTTGTTCTTCCTCCAAAAGGAAGTTTTATTCAGAGTCAAATGTGAATGACCCTGAATCACACTGTCAAATTGGTTACAAAAACTTTTGTCCTCATAGAACAAAAGAAAGCTGAAATCAATGTATTTACCAAATACAATGTCTGGAACATTAGGTAGTGCAGTGATAAAACAATGGGAAGATCTCTATGATTAGTTTCAGTGCTACCTAAAGACAGTCTTAGCTTTCGTATTGGTAGAAACCAGTGGTCTGCTAAGAGGATTTTTGCCTGCTGGTCAAAATGATACTAATTCAACTACAGAAATTAGTGATAAATGGCCATTTAAAGATGAGACATTAAATATAGCCCAAGATAACTGTGTCTCTCAATCTGTATAACACTACATCTGTCCGAAATCATGAAGTTCGAGTCTGTTTATCAGTCTACAAATTTTAAAAATAGATATAGGGTTTTCAGGGAACTTCATTTCCACATCAGCATTAGGGAACCATCAAAAGCCTTCTTTCATCCTGTGCAGAAGCATACTCTTTCTGGAAGTTCACTGAATGAAGTGATTAATCAAGAAACAGCAGACCTGATGGCAGCAGAGAATTCAGGCTATCAAGACTGGATTTAAATTTATAATAAAAAGTCTGGATCATCACAAGATCTTTGCCCAGCAGAGACCGGCTGTGAAGTTAGTCACCACAAAGCCTGCTCAGGGGTTGGGATTTTTGCTCTGACCTGTGTTCATTCTTTCAGCGTGGCAATAACAATCAAAATATCTTTGTTTTTCCCACTAGCACAGACTCTTACCTTTCCCAGTGTTTACCAAACATTCCTCCAGACTGTTAGTTTTCAGATGTTTTTATATACCTCTTGAGACATCTGGTGTGCTGTTTCCATGGCTACTCTTCCTCCAGAGTTCTTTTGGCAATTGTACAACCTGCATGACTCAGGTTTTGAATCTTCAACAGAACATGCTGTCTTTGCTATGAGGCTATGGCTGCAGCTAAACTGACTATATCCTATGTTCTGGGTGGTCTACCTATGCTAATGTTACATTTTCCTTTTCAAAACTTTTTCTGGTATATTTACCAATGGGCCAGAAAATTCCTCCATGATGATCAAAACAGATTCCTGATATTAAAGGAAAAACTCATGACCCAGAATGTTATCCAGTTGCTAGATCACAAACTAGAATTTCTGGCTCCTGACTCCTACTTAACATGCAATTTCCATTCATGGTGTGGCACCCATGTATTGTCTCTCTGTTGATTTTTGTTTACCTTGATGTATCAATCATTTCATCATCACAGATACAAAGCAAATGCATCTACATAGGCAGATTTTAATTTAAGATTTAATATGGAAATTGAAAGTCTCTATTATTTGTTTTTATCTGTGTGTGTAATTGATCACAGTAAGGACTTTCATGGTGATATTTCCATGCGTTAAAATAATGTATTTTTGTCTTACCCCTCCAGTTACTTTCTTTTTCTCTTTCTTTTTCCCCTCTCCCTTTCTCCTTCACATTGCCTTTAAAATTTGTCAGGTCTTTTTAATTTGTCCCTGTATCAGTCACTTTTCTGTTGCTGTGATAGAAACATGGACCAAAGCAATTTATAGAAGGAAGAGTTTATTTGAGCTTATTGTTCCAGGGGAATTATATCCATCATGGCAGGGAGGCATGGTGGCTGGAGGTATCTGGAGCAGTGGAAGCTAAGCTCTCACATCATCACACAGGCGTAGGAAGCAAGAATGCAACTGAAGATCTGGCAAGGCTTAAGAATTCTCTAAGCCCACCCCCAGTGACCTGCTTCCTCCAGGGTAGCCACATCTAAAACCTCCCAAAACAGCGCCATCATTTGGGGACAAAATATCCAAATACTTGGAGCCTATGGGGGACATTTTCATTCAAACCATCACATTCCACACCCTGCTACCCATAGGCTCATCACATATAAAATGCATTTAGTCCAACTTTAAAAGTCCCCATAGTTATTATCAGTCTCAATACTATTCAAAAGTCTACAGTCCAAAGTGAACTCAGGTAAACATCTTTAGTGTAAGTAAGCCTCTATAAAATCAAAAGACAAATTACATACTCCCAACATACAGTGGAACTGAATACACATTACCATTCCAAAAAGGAGGAAAGGGGGTATACTAAGGAAATACCACACCAAAACAAGACCAAAAAACAGCAGGGCAAACACCAAATCCAGTAGCTCCACGTCCAACTTCTGGGACTTTACTTCCAAAGGGCTTAGATGGATCAGCCTCTCTAGCTTTGCTGCATGCAACACACATGTCTCTCCTGTGCTGGTGCCACTCCCTGTATGCAGGTCTTTTTGGCAGATGCCACACAGCTCTGGCATCATGAAATTTTTGGGGTCTCCATTGCCAACCAGGCTTCACCTTCACAGCTTCACATAAAGGCCTATCAGGACCTTCTCTAGACAGGGGCACCCCTGCTTCATGCTGTCTGGCCTCAGTGGCTCTCTGGAACTGCGGAGGAAGAACTGATGACCCTTTCACTCTTGCATCTTTCATGCCTCTAAAACCATCACCAGGTGAACAACAATGCCAAGTTTGGCTGTAAGTTTGGGATGGACTCCAGCCTGCTTTATCTGTTTTAGAAGCTTTTCTCTTCTGTGGTCCCTGCAGCATTTTCCTTTCACAAGTTGAAGGCTTAACTCAGTGTGGTCTTGCCCTGGAGGCATTCCCTCCATTGTTTAAGTCTGAATCTCTAGGCCCCCCCTCCTTAATCACTTTAATCTCTTTATCAATGGGATCCTCTCCATCACATGCCAGGTCTCCAACATTAGTCTTCCTAGTGCTGTTTTTCAATCCATCCTGTACATTCTGTATTTTTTTTTTGCCCCATTTGCTCTTTTTCACTGTAAATCTGTATAATATTCAGCATTAATAGCCATGCCACCATTTCTACATTAGGCAATTTTTTTTCCACCAGAGAAATTAGTCCATGGCTTTTCAACTTAGCCTCAGGCAAGCTTTTTGGCTGTGGGCAGACTCCAGCCAGATTCTTTGCCAAAATATCCCAATTGATGCTTAAGTCCTATTTCCCTCTGGAACTACATTGTTCTCAGCACTACTTTCTTTCAGGCCCCTACTAGAATGGCCTGTTAAGCTTCGCCCACAGCAATCAACCACTTTTTTAGCCCAAACTTCCAAAGTCTTCCACATTCCTCCCAAACCCCACATGGTCAGGTTCTTCACAGTCAACAGCCCACTCTCTTGTACCAATTACTGGCATAGTTGGCAGCTTTAGTGTCAACTGGACACACCTGGGTTGAGGGAGTCTCAATTGGGGAATTGCCTCCATTGAACTGGCCTGTGGCCAGGTCTGTGAGGCATCTTCTTGACTGTTGTGTGATGTGGGAGGACCCAGCCCACTGTAGGTGGTGCCACCCCTGGCCAGGTGGTCCTGTGTTGCATAAGAAAGCAGGCTGAGCAGGGTCCAGGGAGCAGCCAGTAAGCAGTGTTCCTCCATAGCCTGTGCTCCAGCTCCTGCTTCCAGGTCCTGCCCTGAGTTCCTACTTTGGGATCCCTGATGAACTGTGACCAGAGAGATGTAAGATAAATAAAACCTTTCTTCCCCAAGTTGGTAGTGGTCAGAGTGTTTTGTCACAGCAATGAAGAAACAAACTAGAACAGTCCCCTATATTTCATATATGACAGAAATGTTTATAGAGTTCATATATGACAGATATGTGACAGTCTTTAATAGGAATGACTTCCTATGACATTTCTTTTTTAATATGATGATTTCAGAAGCAATATAATTTTATGCTTCCTGGTTTAGGAAAACACAAATACATATATGTGTGCATTTATATACACATGAAGTAAGGGAATGTCCACTTCACAGAGGAGAGGCTGAGACAGGATTTTCCCATGGTCACAAAGCTACTTGACAGACTGGCACTGTAGTCTGCCAAAGTTCATAACCAGAGAAATAGCAACAAATGATACCACTTTCCACAGCTGGACACAAACTTTTTTAAAAAATCAATTTGTGCACAGTAAAGCTGTGTCTGTGAAAACACATTAGCAAGGCTCAAGGTTACCAAAGAAGTTAACCAACAGTATACCTGGATTTTGCATAGAGATATCAGATTCAGGAAACATGGTAAGACTGATCATCTCTGAATTCAAAATATCTTTGCAGCCTTGGACAAATGAGCATAGTAAACTGGAAAATGATTGGAATTTTTCTACCTTCCCATTTTGTGAAAATATCTAGAAAATACATACTCAGTAAGGGGGACAAAGAAAACAAGTTGAATAATGTCCAGCTAGAATTTACCCACTAGGTCAGCATCTCCAATATGATATTTACAGAACTCTTCTATAAAAATTATTTTTATTGAATTTTTGTGGATTTCATACAATATATCTTAATCATATTAGGCCCCTTCTCTATCTGCACTCTCCCATAGCCTGCCCACAGAACTTCACACATTTTGTCATGTACGTTACGTCCTATTTATTCAAGTTTGTGTACCCAGATGTCCCTCAATGTGAGCTCATCCACGAGAGCGAGTTCAGGCTGTTTAGTGTTACTCCCTTAAAGAATACTAACTCTCCCTCACCCAGCAGTGATCAGCTGCCAACTGTTCCATGCCAAAGTTGTAGGCTCCTGCCCAGTTCCCCAATTTTATGCTGGTTTTTGTCTATTTGAGTTTGCATGGGTCTTGTGCATTCTGTCACCATTGCTTTAATTTCTCAGGAGCCTGTAAGACTCTGTTACCTTATGGTCATGTACCACCTCCCCTGGCTTTTGCAATCTTTCTGCCCACATCTTCTGCAATGGTCCCTGAGCCTCTATACCTAAGGCTCATGGACCATAATGGAACAAATGATAGAGAGAATACTAATGCATCTCTCAAATCTTATCAGCAAAGCTTCCTCACGCAACAGAGGATGATGAATACAAAAGGCCACAACTGGTCAAAGTATAGAGAATATGAGACTACAGAGTGTGAATCCCTGGGCAGGACTCCTACATTAAACTACAAAACCCTTTTTGGAAATGTTGATTGTGTGTGTGTGTGTGTGTGTGTGTGTGTGTGTGTGTGTG
>NW_008354281.1:4180510-4196430 GCF_000622305.1 Nannospalax galili
TACATTCTATACATATCCGTGCAAGTCTATAATCAAATATGTTTGGAAGACTTGCATACCTTAGTTCCCACTTTAAAATATATATCACAAATTCCAAAAGTGTTAAATAAGACAAGTATATTTAAGTTGAATGTTTACCTTAGGGTATCCCAATCTTATGTGAACACAGAATGTACCTTTCCCTCCTTAATTCCCATGGTTATCTACAGAATAACTCTGGCCGTGAGGAGAGCAAGCTGAGTAGGGAGCGCCATAAATGTACAGTCTACCTTAGACACACAACATGTACTGACCCAGTTTTCTTTGGAAAGTCTAATATTTTGTTTTCTTGATAATCATCATTACTTGTCAGTTGTCTCACAGCCACCATTTAGTCACTTGATGAATGCTCACATTTGCACGTTTACAACATCTATAGTGACCAAGAGTGACCAGAAACCAGGAGACCAAAAGACCAGGCCTCAGGCAATGTGTATGTAAACTTTGGGAAGGCTGTTCGCGCACCACAACATTGAGGAGAACCAAGTCCCTTCCTCTTTGTCTTTTCTATAATCTTATTTACTCTCCTTCTCAATGTCCCACTGCAAAGACTTGAAATATCTAGTGGTCTCCTAGCCCAGCAAAGGAGTTCCTGAGGCACTGGACTATTTATAGATTACATCAACAGGAAGACTGGAGGATATTGAAACGGTAATTCCTAGAGTTACCCTCACAAATCACTGAAGAAACACTTGTAATTTCCTGAAGAGATAAAAGGATTGAAAAAGGGAAGGTGTTTCTGTGTAGTTTCCTAGTAAAATACAATGAATAAGAATTTGGTGACAGATAATACCTCTGTTATAAAAATGAAAGCTGACATCAAAATCTTAAAAAGTGATTTGTTAATATAATACCTTTTTTTCTTTATTTAGATGACAGTTCAATGATGGACTTTCTTTTTTATATAAATATTTTTATTGAGCTTTTGTAATTTCATACAACAGTTCTTAATCAAATTTAGACCCCCTCCTCCATCCATACCTCCCCCAATCTCCCACTGGATCTCATGTATTCCACTATACATGTCATTCCTATCCATTCAGGCATTTGTACCCAAATGTCCTTCAGTATAAATTTGTCCATTTAAATGAAGATTCAAGGTCAAGGGTGTTTCTGAAATCTTGTAGTATGGAGTTTTGGCATTAAGCTCCAGAAAGGGAAGAGGTATCTCCAGTTTGATTACCTTGGCCCAGAAGTAACCTGATTTGGCTTCATGGCTTTGCTGGATGCAAGAGGCAAGAAAATGGAGTTTCTGGCTACCTTCATTTCTAAAAATATCTTTATACTACCTAAGAAGGAAGCACATATTTAGGCAATAGCAAGCTGTTTTGAGATGTGTAATTGTGGTATTATATTGCTGTTACAAAGACCAGTCATAACAGTTATGTCGGGTATACTACAAAGTTAATGGCTTAAGACAACACATATTTATTGTCCTATAGCTCTGGAAGCTGGAAGTCCAAAACAGTTTTCAGTAAGCTAAAATAAAGATATAGGAAGAGCTGTGTTTTATTCTGATAGGTCCAAGGAAGAAGTCATTTTCTTACCTTTTCTGGCACATAGGAGCTGCGGGCATTCCTTGATTTTTCCAGACCACTCCTTCATTTACTAGCATTTTTCTTCTGGTCTCTTCTGTCTCCTTATAACACTTATTGGAAAGCTCGTGATTGCACTAGGCTCACCTGGATAATCCATGATAGTCTCCCTACCTACAGTTAACTCATTAATGACTTAATTCCATCAGCAATCTTGACTTCCTTTTGCTACCAGAGAACATAGTCACAGGTTTTGATGAATGACATTTTGAGGGGCATTATTCCTCCTAGCACAGGGTAACAAAATGATTTATCACAATGACATTGAATATATTGTGAGTGCAAGAACTACTGTTAAGATAATGTACTTACTCTTCACAAAAGAGATATTTTTATTATCATTTTACAAGTGGGGAAAGCGACAGAACTACTAAAATCTTTGTGTTTAAAGTCTCAAAGCTAATGAAGGGAAAATGGAATTCAAATCTAATATTGTTTGACTCTAAAACTTCTCCTTTGCCCATGAACTTCTGTTGCTTTAAGATTAGATTGTCTGGTGATATCTTTGCTGCCTACGTTTTTGACAAGAGAGAGAGCCTGTACAACTCTCTCTTTTTAAGATTTTTTTTTTTTTTTTTTTTGGTCTTTTTGAGACAGGGTCTCCCTGTAGCCCCAGCTGTCCTGGAACTCACTATGTAGACTAGGCTGGCCTTGAACTCACAGAGATCTGCCTGCCTCTGCTTCCCAAGTGCTGGGGTTACAGGCATGTGCCACCACTCCTGGCTTTAAGACATTTTAAATATCTCTAAATAGTAGAAAAAAATCAAAAATAATATTTTACAAAAAAAGAAAATTAGAAGAAATTCAATTGCCACTGTCTATAACTAAAGTTTTATTAAAATATAATGTTCTTGAGTTGGTGAGATGGCGCAGTACGTAAAAGTGCTTGTTGTGTAGGTCTGAAGACCTGAAATCTTGACAACCTGAATTCCATCCCCCAAACCCAACTCACACACACAGTAATATAAAACCTGAAATCTTGACAACCCGAATTCCATCCCCAAAACCCAATTAACACACAGTAAGATAAGCAGAAAATGGTAAAAAGGAAATCTCTCCATTAAAATTTTTTTTGAGGTGGGGGAGTCTTTTTGATACAGGGTCTCCCTGTAGCCCCAGCTGTCCTGGAACTCCCTAGTAGACCAAGGTGGCCTTGAATTCACAGAGGTCCGCCTGCCTCTGCCTGCCAAGTGCTGGGATTAAACACGTGCGCCACCACGCCCAGCCCTTAAATTTTAAAAAATAAAATATTCTTGCTTGTTTACATGTTGCCCATGGCTATAAGTAGATTCTTTCATCTTCTCCAGTTTCCAATGACTGACTTCACTCCAGAGGACGGTAACTGGAGACGTTCTGCAGCTTAGACTCCCAGAAGAGCTACAGGGAAGTTACTGGACTGATCAGTTTGGAAACTGTGGGACTCTAGGGCCCAGAGAAAGCATGTGACCAGGAGTCTCCGGAGAGGGACCAATGCTCTGCCTTTGCTGTGGGGGGACAACCAGTATACTAGGCATGAGAAACAGGGAATTTAGATGCTAACCTGGGGTTCTTGTGGTCTAGCTTTGACTCTTTCTACATATCAACTGGAAAAATCCAACTACTGCTTATATTTGTAGCACTTATGAAATAAAAATTATTTTTACATTTTAAAAAGGTTTTACCTGATAGTCAAAATGATGTTAAGTCCTATGCAAAGGCTAGTTAAAGGGACCAAAGCTAGCCCCAAATAATTTTGGTTCTTGGACTGTAATATTCTAACACTCCACAATCATGAATTCCTTGTCAATCAAGCAGTCTGCAGGAATCTTTAACACATGTGACATATAGCTTTTCCAGGGAACTTCAATTCACACTGTTTAACAGTTTAAGTTGAACTGTCTTGTAGAAGTGTCTTTTAAAACCGAATGAAAACTCACTTATAGTGTGCAACAAAGGCTGGAGAAATTACTCAGTAGTTCAGAGTAGTTCAGAGTTCATTTTAAAGCCAAATGAAAACTCACTTATAGTGTGCAACAAAGGCTGGAGAAATTACTGCTCTTGTGGAGGTCCTGAGTTTGGTCCATATTGGTCTGGGTAGTACACAAGTACCTGTAACTCCAGTTCCAGGCATGTGCACTTATATACACATATTCCTACCTCCCGTGCTCATACATAAATAAAAAGAACAATACCAGAACAAAAGGAACTTCTGCTTCCCCACCCCCACCCATCAATGAGACCCTAGGATGGGCTTCCATATACATCATAATGGCTGAGGTGGAAGAGGGTACTTTGGAACTGAAAATTAGTACTTCAGTGCCTAGCCAATTGACTCCCAATCAATTATTACAAGTGTTTGTGCTGTAGCAAATGTGATTTCTCCCAGGGACTCTGAAGAGCAGTGTTTAATTATTCATCATGAAATTTAATTTCAGGGTTTATAATCATATAACTATTTAAGATGGAATTTGTCACCGAAAGACATTGAAAGAAAATATAGAATTATTTAACAGCTTCTCATCTCACATCAAGATTAGTTTAAAATTGGATGTGTTTCATGATTTCACCATGGCAATCACTCAAGGACCGTATACGCTAACCTCCTACATATTTTCTGCTAATTTGGTTGATTTAGGTGACTTTGTATCATGAATTGGAAAGTGTATTACAGATTAAGAGAGGCAGATAAAAGCTTCTTTCCTCCCAAAGGTCCAGCTCCATAGAAACACAATTAACTTTCTCTGAGACATTCCTAAAGAAGCTTAGAAAATTACTAGGTAAAAAATTAAGTCAAAGCAATAGGTGTAGAAAGACATTAACTAATTTTCTTAAATGTAAGGATGAAACAGTTTAAGTTGGCTTTTAATCTTAGTTAAAAAAAGGCAAAAAGATGCCTTGAATTTTATAATATCAAAGATTACTGAGAAATACTTTCACTACAAAACACCAGCCTTTCATTTGGATCTGATTGGGAGTAGATGTATCATTTTACAGGTGGTTGGTGTCCAGACTCGGTGTTTCCAGGTTCTTGGAATCTTATTCAAGGAATTGAAATAAAGATTCACACAGATTACAAAGTATAAAGGAAACTTTATTCAAAAGCAAGGTAATAGTACAGATGAAAATGTTGTTGCAAGTGAGTAGTGTGCCACCTGAGTAAGGAGGGACTCAAGGGACTTGATTAGTGCTTGATGTTTCATTTTTATGGGATTTAATAGAAGAAAGAACTTGGTTGGTAAGGGGGCATTGTATGAATTATTGTCTCATTTGATTCATAGGTTTAGATTATTTAAGCTTTTCTCTACTATACATGCCCTTTGATAGAATGTGTGAATTGAAGGAAAGCCATATACTTCCTTAAAGGAAGTCATAAGAACATAAATTCCTCAAGGTGACCAAATGGTCCAAATTGGCAACTTGGCCTTTGCTCAAGCCTTATCAACGTGTTGCTTCCTAGGTTGCCAGAAACTGTTTACAGGGCCGACTTATCTCTCTTTGTGCCATAAGATAACTTGCCTGCTCATCCTGAAGAAATAAGCTTAGGAAGAAAACCTTCAATGACCCCAAGAACACTGACATTCCTTTTGCTGCTCCCTACATGTAATACCCTTTCTCATAATGTTCTTTAATCAGGTTCATGACTGTTGATACATAGGCATTGCATGATAAATAGGGGAGTTCCCCTAAAAGTTTACTCAGAGGACAAAGTTTTCCTTACTGCTCTTGCATCCAAAACCATTCCAGGCCAGCCTGGCTTGTTGTTCCAGGACATGTTCCAGGATGTGTTTGAAGAAATTGGGCATCACTGTAGGGTTGTCAAGGAGGACCAACTCATTCCATTGTTTGAAGTGAGGTATGGATGTAGCCCAATGGAGATGGGATTGCTAGGTATGTTGTTAGAAGAGGACTCTGTGATTAGAGTACATGCAGGTGAATGAGTAGAGGTTGCCAAGTGCATTGTTAGAACACCAGTGAGTGCACAGACCAAGCCAAGTAGAATCCTAGGTTATTAAGCTATTCGCTATGCTTGTCTTTCTCAAAACTATCCTATCTGAACCTTGAAGATGAGGCAGAAATCCATTCCATAGAGCATTAAAAGAAAGGAGGTTATTGAGTTAAACTAAAGTCATATACCACTACTGCCACATAAACAAATGATGGGGTTGTTGAGGAGTATATAAACAGACTTTTTTCAACCTTACAATTGTCTATTGGCCAATTGCAAAAGTTTAGAAAATGACCAGCAGAAGAGATACAGCAGCACTCTGATGGGCCATGGTTCAGAGACATAGTTTTTGTTATTTAACATAAGCCATAAACATTTTTGACCTATTGGATATTTTTTTTTATGTTTTATTATTTTTATTTTATGTATACGAGTGTATTACCTGCATGTGTATAAGTGCATCTGTGTCATGCAATGCCCTCAGAGGTCAGAAGAGGGTGTCAGATTCCCCTGGAACTGAATTGAACCCGGGTCCTCTGCAGGAGCGGTTAGTGCTCTTAAACACTGAGTTACCTCTCCAGCCCCCTATTGGATATTTTTAAATCCATTTTCTACACAGCAGTAGGGCTGAGCACGAAGAACAAATCAATTTATATTTCAATTTAAATCACAGCCCCAAGATTTTATGTGGCAATGATCCCTGAATGGTCAGGAACCCTCTGAATCCTCCCAAGCCTGCCATATGCTGTTATGTCCTGCTCTTACTGGCCTCTGTTTTTGCTTCAGGAATAGGGTTTTGTTCACTCCTATCTTTAAGCCTTTCACACACAATTTCAAAAGCCTGAAGAGTTCCTTTGTTTCTTTATTCTGTGACTGGCTCTTCTCTTCTGAATCCCCTCATACAGCTTACCTAGTTAAGCTCTTTTCTTCCTTCCTCTAATTTTCTCCGTCACTGCAGCTTCTCTGTGATAATCCCTCATGAAACTTTGCTGTATGTGTGTTTGGCAGTTTCTGTGGCATCTTTCATCACAATTTAGATTGTAAGCTCCATTAACTTTTTGACATTGACTTTTAGTTACTGATGTTGGTATTGTGCCTGATGAACAAGAAGAATGTAATGAAGATTAAAGAAATGAATGAACTCAGCTTTCTCCCTTCCCAACTCCACATCATGTCCTTCAACCTGTTTATGGCCAATTAGTTAGAATTCATGTCTTAAAGAATAGTTCTAAAGCTAGTGACCATTTTCCAGATGGTGTATTGGAAGGCAATATAATTACATAAAATTACCAGACTTTTAAAACTGTCCAATTCATGTGTTTCACTTTATTCTAAAAGTTAAGTGACATAGACAATTCTCAAGATACAAATTCTGGGGACTGGAGAGATGATATAATGGTTAAGAACACAGGCTGTTCTTGCAGAGGATCTGGATTTGATTCCCAGCACCCATGTGGTGGCTAACAGTTGTCTGTAACTCCAGTTCCAGGAGATCTGATCCCTTCTTTTGACCTCTGTGGGCATTGCATGACAGGGGTGCACTTACATACATGCAAACAATACACTCATTCACATAAAAACAATAATAAAATAAGATATGAGATCTAACAGCAGAAAGCATATAATTTTGTTGGAACAGTGCCTATACCTCTGTAGGTTAGACAATCAGATCATTTTTCAAGATAATTAAATCAAGTAGTGAAATAGGAAATAAATTAATGTGATTGTCAAAGGATTTCAAAGATCCGAATTAGATGATAGATAATTCATTAATTTATCAGGGATGAGAAGAGAACGGGAGAGTGGTTGTTTATTCCCACAATATTCATTGCCACTATTGCACCAGTGGGCACATCTTGCCAGGCTAGTTGCTGTTATAGTTTACAGGTTCACAGCTGGCTATTGTTGATGATTATTTTTGCTTCCAGTAGCATGCATAGCACCTTCCAGCACTATGAAAGCTAGCCAGTAGAGATGAGGTTCTGAAGTCAGCACCAGCTTGATTTCTCCTTGTTTGTTCTACAGCTCATGTATGTAGTGTCTTCAGCAATAGGGTCTTATGATCAATTTCTGGTGGGTAACAAAGAGCAGAGGAAATAACCAATATTGTTTGAGGGTCTCTGGGACTCCTGGTCAACAGCTTCTCGAGAGGGGGTCCATTCTTGACATTAAGATTTTTTTCATTTAACTATGTCTAGCAGAGGCAATGTCCCTCTGCTCCAATATGGGAGTATTATGAAAAGGGAGTAATTAACAGGATAAACAAGTATTTCTGTAGTAGGGTATATGCCTAAACAGTATATGCCCAAGAGTGGCATGACTGAGTCATATGGTACATCAATTTTTAGCTTTCAGAGGAATCTTCACACTGATTTCCATAGTGGCTGACACTTTTTAATTGGATTTAAGGCCAGTTTCATAAGATGGAGCCTATATCTGACATTACTATCAGATTTAAGAACCTGCAGCTAGACAGGTCACAGCATATAGGGGAGAGGCTAATATTAGTTTTCTATTAGTTATCACAATAAACATACTCATAATGACTTATTGTTATAGATTAATGCATCTCTCAACTCTCACTAGAGAAGTTTCCTTATGCAGCAGATGGAGATTAACACAGAAACCCACAACTGGCCAATGTACAGAGAACAAGTGGCTACAGAGTACGTATCCCTGAATAGGACATCTATATCAAAATGCTTCCTCCCAAAGCTCAGGGAGAGCTGCTGAAGATGGGGCAGAAAGATTCAAGAGCTAGAGGTGGTAGAGGACCACAAGGAAATAAAGTTTTGCAAGCTCAAATCAGACAAAATCATAGCACAGACATGGAGAAGTGAGTAAGAAACCCCAACCCAACCTAGGGAAACTGTGTCAATGGATGTCTGCTGGGAGAGGGAAAGACATTTCTATTAAGGATGGGACTTGATAGGTTAACCAGGCTCCAATGGATGGATTCACACAGAAGGAAATTTGGGAACACAAATTAAACTCTATAGGCCTTATTATATAATATATATTTATACTTATATATGTGTGTGTATACATATTTGAGGGGGGGCAATAAGTGGAAGTGTGATAGGGAAGGGAATCTAAAGACCATAAATTATATTGCATGAAAAATCACAAAATTTCAATTAAAAATGTTAAAGAAAAAGGAGAGTCTAATAAATGATATTTTAATGTAGGTCTATCATAAAGAACGATTTAAAAGAAAAGAATATCAGAAACTAGAACACTAATTTTAGATGAGAAAATAGATGTTGGGACAGAAGTCAGGTAGGACTGCATTGCTAGTGGAAAGTCATAGAATATTAATGTCACACGAAGTTGTGTCATTGAGAATTTTTGCTCAAGTTGTCATTGTGGAATGTAGGAAAGATTGATGATATGATAAAAGTTCATTCACTTCTTTAATCTTCATTACATTCCTCTTGTTCATCAGGCACAATACTGACATCAGTAACTAAAGGTCAATGTCAAAAAGTCAATGGAGATTATGTTCTAAATTATTGTTAACAAGTCAGATAAGAAGGGAATTGAAAGAGTGAATAAACAATGTCAATGCATTTAATGCATGAAAAAGCATAATAGAGCCTGTTACTTTTTCCAAAAAATTTATAAAACAAACAAAAGTTAGTCATGGGAAAAAAGTGAGTCAGAGGATGGGGGGAGAGGGAGAGAGAGAGAGAGAGAGAGAGAGAGAGAGAGAGAGGTTTTTGAGACACAGATAATGGGATTAGTTTTGTTAAGCAGAAATTGCTTTATTTTAATGTACACAATGGATACATAGTAGTTTATTTTCTATAAAAGACCACAATGTCAGTAAGTAAAATGCTGGTATATTCCTTCCACAGGAATGGCCTCTTACCATTTTCATAAAGTCAGATTTCCTCCTATTAATATGTAATTTCATTTCAAAGAATTCAGAGAACAAAGGAAAACCATGAAGGAAAAGGAAAAAAACAGTTGCTTGTGATTTCACTATCTTAACCATGGTTTCTGGTTCTGTATCTTGGTCTGCATGTAACTGGCATCACCTTGCCCATCCTACAAGACAAGGTCGTTTTTTTTGTCTACTTGAAACCATGTATGTAAACATTTGCCATTTATAATTTCCAGGCAGTTTAATACCTGCCTAATTATCTTGCATAGTTGAGGCATATTTTATTTCACTAATCACCTATTTTTAAGTAATTAGCTTTGTGTTATTTCTTTTTTTCTGTGTTTTTGAAACAGGGTTTCCCTGTAGCCCCAGATGGCCTGAAACTCACTACATAGACTAGGCTGACCTCCATTATCACAGAGATTCACCTGGCTCTCTGCCTCCCAAGTGCTTGGATCAAATGTTGTACCTCCACAATTCCTTCTTATAGATGATACTATAACAGATACATCTGTGCAAAAATCGTGTATATTCTTTTTATGGTGAATTTTTAGGACTGTAAACTCACTCAATCAAAATCATTTGTATCTTATCAACTTTTGGATTGTTTTCCAAGTTGCCTCCACTTGACTTCTTATCTCTAGCTACTCGCTGTGGCTGTATCACCTGACACCGGAGTTTTCATCTGCTCCTTAATTTTGTCTTTTGAGTAAGTCTTCAAGGAAATGACCTTATTTTGAGAACTAGGACAGCTTCTGGCATGTAAATGCATCCTATAGTTCAGTTTCCAGGATATCCTTGCTGAGAGAGCTAGAGTGATCACCGATGCAGTTTGATATTAAAGAGATAGCCAAAGTGAAGTCTTCTAAGAACAGTGGTCATATTTAATAGCTATGTGTGCACTGATGAACCTGTCTGTCACTAAAGCTATCCTATCATAATATTTTCTCCTCAAATTCTGGAGCTATTTCATTGTTTTCCTTTCCCTTTATTTTATAGTGACTTTCCAATATTTTAGTTAGTTTATACACTAGGGCCATCTGTATTCATTGTTTTTCTCCTTGTTGAGGCAGACTACCTGACAGAAATTGCTTAATAAAGGAAATATTTGTTTTGGTTCATAGTTTAAGAGGATGCAATCCACCATGGTAGGGATGGCATGTCAGCTAGTACCAGCTTTGTCAGGGACAGTGGGAACCTGCCCTGCAACTTTCCCACATCTTACTGGATCAGAAAGCAGACAGAACCCAGGGTAGAACCAGTCCACACTACCACTCAAAAGCCCACCTTTTTTATTCCACATCTGCCATCTTGGCTTCATGTCCAGGGGGTTCATCAGCCTCCCCAAACGGCTCCACCAGCTGAGAATAAAGTGTGCAGACACTGGAGCCAGTGGGGGATAGTTCACAGTTAACACATAGTGCCACCGCTGAATAAGGATAAAGTTTACCTAGTGCTTATAGAGCCCTCCTCACATATACAAATGATTTGTGGCCTCATGTGTTATATGAGCCTGAAAATATATAGGAAGACCCTTCTTCCTTCTTGATGAATCAGTACAATGTTAGCCTCAGCCAGTAAATAGGAAAATGTTCCCTCTATTATGAGGATACTTCTTTCTTAGATATCCAGAGAACAGATTACCTCTCCCCTTTTCAATTAAGAGACTGGAAATTGGGGCAAAACATCAGAACAGAAAATTGAGGTAGTGTGGAATTTGTAATAAGCAGAGTATGGCCAAGGCAGGGAGCCTTCTAACTTTTATCATTTGAGGTACTGTCTAGAGTGTTCTCTGTGTTTAGAATGCCAGAAGATCCAGGCAAAAATCCTATATGTTAAAGCATGAGCTTCATCAGACACAACCCTGATAGATAGTACAATAAGAGTTAGAATTTGTTCTCATTAAGCTCTACTGTTCTCTGAATTTGTGTGTGCAGGGGCAGTGAAATTTATCCCAGGACTGTGAAAGAGCTTTGCATGATACAGTTGTTTAACAGAATCATCTACCAGTCTCTGAGAAATCATGAATATCACATCTCAAAGGGCAGAAGGTGAAAGAGATAGGCACATGGACTCCTAATAGAGGTCCTCTGTTAGCTCAAGGACCTGATCTGTGTGATTCTCTGAGATCATATAAACAGTAAGAACCTAACATCATTTTAATAGTATTATTAAGGTTATAAATTATCAACTTTCCACAGCACACCCTGCCTTGCTGTTTTAAACAAATTTACTCACAATATTCATGTTGGCAAGGAAATAAATGCAGCCTGGATCACTACCAAGATATTATATTAGTTCAATATACAACTAATTGTATGTATATAATGTGTAATAATTGATAGCACAATGTTATTGTCAATTCACTCATCCAACACATAATATTTATAGAAAACCTATTATGTGGTAGAAAATATACTAGGGCTTATTTTATGATAGCCAAAAAATTCTTGGGGGAGCTCCATTTTTTTTATCTTGGAATCTTTTCTAGTAGCATAGACTGCTTCCTTCTTGGTAGTTGGTTTTGAGAAGAGATCTTAGGAAATTGTAGGGTAAGAGAAAATAGTCAAATGAAGAAGGGAAGGATATTCATGAGTAGATATCACTGAGTTGGTTACTGCAATCGATGCTCTGAAGAGTGTAGACATCATCTTGGAATGGTGTACCCTAGATAAGAGTAGGATGCAACTACTGACTTCCATCTCCCATTGGTCAAAGAGTAATGAATTGACTTCCTTATACTTCCAGGTGCACCTGACACAGCTTGGCTGAACAAGAACATTCAGTGCTCCATGTTTAACAACAGCTACAACAACAACAACAAAAATATCAAGGCATAAGATAAGGGATTCACACCCCTTGATGTGTTATTAGGGCACACCTGTATGATGCTGGTTCAAAGAGTAGTAGCTGAGGAAAATGGTGGTCCAGAGGGATGAAGGAAAGCCTTCGTGGCCCATTTCTTATACTTGCTGCATATTGTTATCATAGACCTTTAAAATATACATAACTATATCAAACTTTTCAGGAAAATTGAGGAAGTAACTAAAAATTCAGATTTTCTTTTTAAAAACTTAGCTTCTGAGGTAGTCTCTTTCTTTGTAATTTTTTATAGAATTTTTGTATATTTCAAATGGAATATCTTAATCAGTCTTAGTCATCTTTATACCCTTTTTCCAATTTGCACCATCCCGTAGCATCCCCCACTGAAATTCATGCATTCTGTCATTTGTGTTAAGGTCTATCGAGTCACGTTAGCGTCCCTAGACATCCCTTGAGACAAGTTCATCCAGTGGGGTCTAGTTAACCTACTTAGGGCCTCTCCCTTTAAAAAGATAAGCTCTTCCTCATTCGGAAGTACTCAGCTGCCAATAGCTCTTCCACTAAGATTGGGGCCTGCTGCCCCTTTCCACAGCTCTGTGCTGGGTTTTTGTTTGCTTGAGTTTGCCCAGAAATTGGATAATATGCTGGCAAAAATTGGTATTTACAGATAATTTAATTTCTAGAAAATAAAAATAAACTATTACCTTGCCCTTTTAAAAAATATACACGGCTGAAATCTCTATAAGCACTCAATTCCGTGGCTATATCATTTTTCTAGGTTTGTCATAACAAAGCACTAGAAACTGAATAACTTAAAACAATTTACTCTTGCACATTTCTGGAGCATTTAGATATGAAAATGCACGTGTTTGTAGGGCCATGCTCCCTTTGATACACCTATAGACAACAGCCCTTCTTTCTTTTCCAGGTTCCAACACTCTTGGGTATGCCTTGGCTTGTGTTAGTGCTACTTCAGTGTCTGCCTCTGCCCTTCTATGGTTGTTTCCATCTGTATCTGACTTCATATGACATTGAGTATGACTTTGTATCTTCATTTCCCACTTCTTACAAGGATGCCATCTTGTCAAGGTACTATCCTATTTCATTATGACCTCATTTTAACCAATTGCTTTTAAAATACTCTATTTCCAAATACGAAGTTTCAGAACTTAGAATATGCTTTGGGGAACAATCTATAAAAAGGTAGCATAAACATTTAGAGGCCCACTTCTGCAAAGGGTCTTGATGTTGTATTATTATTTATCATCTCTTCTGCATGTTCTAGTTTTTCCTCTTAGTCAACCAACATGTCGGTGGATTTAAATGCTTGCCAAAAGGCTGAAAAAGACTTCAAACCCAAAGGGAGCTAGAATTCTTAGCTCCTTTACAGTTGTTGGTGTAATTGCTCACTTACACTTGTAACTGGGTATAAGAGTAGTAAGATGCGAGTAACCCTCATGAGGAAGTCAATCAATTTCCTACTATTCTGGTAGAACAACAAGGCTGGCTTTTCCTGGTGGCTAGAGTCCATTACAGTCACCAGGATCATAATGCTTCCCCTTTCTCATGACTTTGCTGATATAAGAAAACATATTATTAGCTGTAAGTGTAATGAGCCGTTTGCTGTATGTCCTGGTGGAATAATGCTCCATCCCCTGCTTCCTTCCAAAGTCTCTAATGAAGCAGTCTGGAGTTGCAGGAAGTAGTGGTACATTTTTTTTTTTTACATATTCTGTATTTGTTTCATTGGGGAATTATGTTGGTAGGTCCAATTCCACATTCATCCTCAGCTCTTAGGCCAGTGAATTTTAGCTACTGGCACCTTATATTTAGCTTTAGGACTCTATTTTGGCCAGTGGTTCAATGGATGTGCCTTATCCTAAAAGATAAGAATCCAAACGCTCAAGGTATCTCAGCTGGTACTTTAAACTTTAAACTTCGGGGCATTGTACTTTGGCTGATAGCTACCAGCTCACATGGTATAAGATAAGCCTAATGAAAACCATGCTCAGGTAACTCACCGGTAGTACTTCCTCCTTCACAGTATGGCAAAATTTGGTCTGAGATAATGTTATATAAGAATTCTATGTGAACAAATTACTTGCTTAATAAATCATTATAGGTGTACCATAAGTCTTTGCCCTGGTAGAGATCAGGGAATAGAATTCCTCATCTGAAATACCTGTGATTTTCTTTAAGGTACAATTACAGGACACTACAGGATTAGAGTGCAGAGGTGTTTATGAATCAACCTCTCCCCAGAATGTAGACTTCATGTCTTAAAAGGACGGAGCTGTGTGAATGTCTCTATTGGTGATTCAGTAGAGTCAGTAGACTTGGGAAAGGAAGTCCATGCTTTGGGCCCTTGAATTGCCTATATTCCAGACAGCATGGTTATATATCCTAGGAACAGGAACTGTGTAGTTCCTGTATAAGGAGTTTGGCTGATATCCACAGAACAACTCATCCTCCATCCATGCTGAGTGCTTTACATGCAGAGAACACTTTCTGTTAGGCATTAGTGAAAGATATGGCAAGTCTGCATTACTTAAATAGACCTACGAACTTGCCTCAACATCAAGTTTCCCTTCTTACTATCTTCCAGACAACTACCAAGGTTCTGCCCAGGCAGACAAGCCATTCCTTTCATATATCCTTACTTCCATTTATGTCTCCGTTTAACTAAGAGGTAAATAATGAAGTGTACTGTCATCTCTGCTCACAGGGTGGGTGCTGCTTTACCTCCAGTCTTCAAGAGAAGCCCTGAGTGGGGCTGAAGAGTCACAAAATTCCAGTTTGTTCTTTCACTGATGTTTTCATCCTGCATATCTAGGAGACCAACTAGGGGCTTCTCCTGTTGTGAGCTGAATGTAAGAAAGCACCCAGGAGGGTATAGGTTCCAGGTGAAATGTACTATCCTCCAGGGTCTTTCATATTTTGTCCCCACTCACACTTAAGTGGGTGATTTGCAAAGCTTGAAAGGAAAAACTTCAGTTATGTTGGCATTAGAGTGACTACAATGTTAAATACCACAGTCCAAGCTCATAGGCTATTGGTAAGAAATGAAAAATCTACACCTCTGCAGCACAGTGGCCAGATTTAACAGAAGAAGATGATTAAGAAGTGGAGGATGCTTTAATGTAGGGAGAAAAAAAAAAAAAAAAAAAAAAAACTCCCTGTGACTTTGATTTAAACAATTCCGTAAAGGTGCTGAGAGCATCCAACCATATGCCTGCCATCCATCAAAGCCCAATGCTGCTCCAGGTATCTAAACTGCATTTCATCTCTTTCTGTGGTTATTCTACTGGATTAAAACTATACTCCCATACTTATATTTTGTGAATGAAGAGTTTGACCCTCAAAAAGTTAGTATTATACGTTCTTCTAATGGTAACATTGTAAATGTCTGCAATGCTTCTTGAAGTGAAGCAAAGAAAAATTTAATATTTAATTTAATTTTAGTATTTAATTAATTAAAATTAATTCTCATTCTACTGGATTAAAACTATACTCCCATACTTATATTTTGTGAATGAAGAGTTTGACCCTCAAAAAGTTAGTATTATACGTTCTTCTAATGGTAACATTGTAAATGTCTGCAATGCTTCTTGAAGTGAAGCAAAGAAAAATTTAATATTTAATTTAATTTTAG
>NW_008354281.1:4199550-4241753 GCF_000622305.1 Nannospalax galili
TATTAAGATAAGTTTGTCTTGAATTAAGCTTTCAGTGTAGATAGAAAATGACCCTGCTCATAGTTGATGCTTTATAAATGTTTGAGGGAGAAAGATTCCCTCAAATAGTTCCTCCAAAACTCTGAGTTTGAATTCTGAGATCACTTTCTAATTAAAACTTTCAAACACTGCTATTATATATTTGAAAGTTTTCCTATCTAAACAGTTTTATTTCAGTATAACTTGTGGAATGATTTTACTTCATACTTTAAAAGCTAGATTTCATCCTACCTGTTTTTAGCAAAAGGTAGTTGAAGCCAAATATGCTTTGCTTTGTCATAGTCCCACATGTATAGTTTTTAATTAAACATAATTAAAATCAGCTTCTGTCTTATTTTATATCCCAGTCCCATACGTTCTGTTTCTTGTTCCTACTATAAAGATGTAATTTTAATAAAAATGGACTTTTATTGTTTGCTTATGGTGCTATGATTTTACAGTTCTTAAATCCATTATTATTAGTTTTAGGCACTGATGATTATTAAGTTCCCCATAGGTTGTCACAGCAAAGCTTAAGGTGAAATAAAGGAAATGACAGTTCCAAACCTTGTCTGATCTTGAGGAGCAGGGCAAAGACGGATATTGGTAAGACTTCAGCTGAAATGATTCAGCATTTGAGCAGAACCATTAGGTTCTTGTGCTGTGAATTCAAAATGAAGGGTGAATATGTGCCCAGTGTGCCTAGTGCTTCCCTTGAGCTTGACTAAGTACTCTTAGTCTCACCCTCTTCCATACTAGCCCTGAACTCAGCTCCCTTTTAAGAAAGGGAGGAATGAAAAAATAGTTTTCTTTTATACTTATGTGCTTCTCATTATTTGTTGATTACACTTTAGTATAGTTTAAGACAGTGTCATAAACATTTGAGCCACAAGAATGGGTTACTGCTGTACTTTGATGCTGGCCTTTGGCCCCAGTTAGCTTAGCTCCAGCTGCTGTACAGAGGTTTCTGTGCTGGTTATTTCTGCTACATGTAGTCTTTGCTGTTTATTCTCAGCAAGCCATAGAAATTACGCACCTTTCTATGCACATGATGATTTTAGAGATACAGGAATCTCTAGTATGAAAGATTATATAGTAATGAGGATTACTATATAGATAAGCCTATAGATAAGCCTTCTATAAGACAAGCTTCATATATTTATATTAAAATATCATTTATATTTGTGGCTTGTAAACCCTGCTGAACATGAAATTAAGCTAGGAAACTTTTCAAATTCTTGATGCCCAGGCTATTCTCCAAACCAGCAGTATCACAATTTCTGAGCTAGGATCTGCTTGAGAAAATGTGGGTGTCTTTTTTTTTTTCTTTTCTTCTCTTTTCTTAGATGATGTCCAGTAATATGGAACCAATAGTGAATTGTCTGATACAGTCCCGGTTTCAATGATTCTTTTACAGTAAATCAATTTATTCAATATGCAACTGAATGTGCTCACTGTTTATATTTAAAAATGATTCCATTTTTTATAGCTTATTACTTTTTCACATAAGATTCAGTGATTAGAAGCAAAGCTACTCTGATTTATTCTGCCAATGAAACTTTCAACAAAGTGGTATATACAAAAGCTTTCTGCGTCCCTTAAGTCTGATGAGTCCTTGTTTTTGGTGTGTGACATTTGAACAAAATGTAAATTTAATTTCTCCTTGTTTCTGATTTATTGCCAATGAAACTTTCAACAAAGTGGTATATACAAAAGCTTTCTGCGTCCCTTAAGTCTGATGAGTCCTTGTTTTTGGTGTGTGACATTTGAACAAAATGTAAATTTAATTTCTCCTTGTTAA
The DNA here is from genome assembly GCF_000622305.1 of Nannospalax galili. NCBI lineage: Eukaryota > Metazoa > Chordata > Mammalia > Rodentia > Spalacidae > Nannospalax > Nannospalax galili. The sequence continues at coordinate 4,201,370 of NW_008354281.1, forward strand.
TTAATATTTTATTTTAATGACCTGTGAGTCTTGTGTTTTCAATCAAGGAGCACAGGTGGGCATTGGTTAGAGTCAAAGGAATCACAGGATTTGGCACATGGACAACTTTTGCCTTTCTTTGAGAGAGTGGTAACCTATGTGGCAAGCATCTCAAGTGAGGTCAGATTTAGTTAAAAGAACTGACCAGTGTTTTTTATGAACATGATGCATGATCAAAACCCAAGTATCTGAGAAGCCTGAATTGGGAGACACATCTGAAGTACTGAACCTGAAGCTTTCCGTTGTGCAAACTGTTGGCTAGTAGATGTAGCTATTCCCTTAGTATCATTTGACTAGTGTAAGCAAGCAATTTGTGGCTGATATTTCAAACCCTGAAAAAGATTTGGCTTTGAACAAATATTCTTGACTATTTTACTATACAAATTTGGTTCAGTAGGTTCACAAACCCCCTCAAAAAGTTTTATACTAAAAACTTTGCTGAATATGATTGGGATAGGAGGAGCTCTGTGATTTTCATTATATTCTTGTAGAATTATGCAGCACAAAAGGGTTAGACCTGCCTGTTTAGTTGATCCAAAACACAGCACACCAATTCTCTAGATTCAGACTACTACAGAAAACTAAGGACCTAAGAATGGAATTTTTGTGAATTTATCTGTTATTTATTTCCATATTTATAATTAATTTTATGGACATCTTATACCGTCAGGAAATAAAAAATAAACAACTCTGGCTACAGCGGTAGAGAGATGGTGAGGGTCAGTATGCATTCACTCAGATAGTAGAACAATTAGTAAGCTCTCAGAGCCTCCTTCTGTGGCCTTCTCCAAATGGCAGATACAACTACTGGTGTCATCAGAGCAAAAGGAGGAAAAGCACCTATAAGCCCCAGAAGAGTGTGGGAGACCAGAAGGTGAAAACCATCAACATCCCGAGCCATCCGCTTCCTGCCTTTCACTGGCTGCTTTTATTCCTCCTTTTTGGTGGTTACAGCTGTGTTCTTTCGACAGCTGAGCAACTGTCAAGTGTTCATTTTAATTTAACCTGTGAATCATGGTGATTACCAGATCTATAACCCAGGCATGCTGATTAAACCCCTTTTGTGTGAATTCTAAGAGTGGAGAAAAGCCTTGAGTCTCTATTTCAGAACCGTATTTTGTGAACATTTGGCCTTGTCTGGTAATGATGACATTGCACTGGAATTTATCTAGTATCAATTTGAGACAATGCCCTTGTCCACAAAGGCTTTTCAGAAGCATCAAATGAAGTAGAGAAAAGATCTCTTATGGCATTGAGTTTTTGCTCTTTGGGAGGGCTGTGAAGCTGTGTGTGCAAGAAACATGACAACATGCACCATATACACCAGGGCTCGTGTATCTAAGGATTTATCATTCATCACTGTCAGAACTCCTGGGAGCCAAAGAACATTATCATCCCTTGTGCATTTTAAGTTCTTCCAAGTGTTTAGGAGATCACTAATCTTGCTGTCACTTATGGTAAGAGTGAGAGTTGTTTTTGTTCATCTGTTTAAGTTTTTCTGAAAGTATCTTGGTTTTTAAAAAAGATGAGATGTCTGTATAGAACTGAGCTATGAAGCTCTTAAATCATGCCTGTTTAGGGACGTTTGATATTTAATAGATTTTCTTCAGTTTTTTAGGTTGCATCTCTTCATTCAATATACAAACACAGACACTAGTTCTGAACTCTACAAGGCATGACTAATCAAAATTTGTTATTGACTTGCTAGGTATTTAAATCAACAACACAAATATCCACTTGCAAATACTTCAAGAACACCAACACATCACTTACTGATGTTGAAATATTTGCCACAGGTTTTTAATAAAATGGGAATTTGTGTCTTTATACTTGGATAATACTGTGCGTTTCCCAGAGGATTTTTTTTAACAACTGACTAAAAAAATCCATGGCAAACAAGCTGACCAAAGGACCAGTGGGTCACTCAATATTTGAATTGACTTAAATATTCATTTATGTAAACTCCAAGTTACATATGATTGCCGATAATGCACTCAAAGGTAAGAATTACTCAGAGATTGTTTGATCTTTAACATTCTCATCTACTATCCTGTTAACCAGCACAACTGAAATTAGACAAAGAATAAGCCCAGGATTTATGTGAAATATCATCAATTAATCCAATCTAAATCTAAATGGTAACCCATATTTTATTTACACCACACACAGTAAATATACTCCGCATTGCAATATACATTATATATTTATACTATTGTTAAAACCTTACATGAGTACCCTTAGTTCCTCTCTTCTACCTTCTGTACTGGTCATGTAATATATTTTATTTTAACATGCTTTATGCCTAAGTGAATTGATACTATTTTCTCTTTCAAACAGATTGAAAACTGAAGCCCATGGATCAATAAAAAGCTGCTATTTTCTCAGTAACTTTTTATGAGAACACATCACATTCACTCATTAGCATGTTGTCCATGGATACTGATGGACTGCAAAGCAGAAGAGATTGGTTACAACTTACATCAAATGATCTATGGAGTCTAAAATATATGTGACTCTACAACAAGCTTTGTTGAATCTATAGACAGTCTCTTAACGTTAGGGTGCCTTAACTGAGAAAAATAGTCTTTTGTATTCATTTTAACTGTTTGTAGAGATCTCCACTTTTGGATGGTTGTATGTAGACTCAAGCTGACATCTACCATCAGCCATCATTTGGGAGCAGGTTCTTTTATGTGAGGCATTTCTTCAATATTATTTTAGGGTTTGCTGGACAGCTGCTAATGAATTTCCTTAGTTCCATGTGTTTAAAAAGATTTGTGTTCACTGTTATACAATTCTGGATCTACAAGTTTTGTCTTTTTTACTTTCAGTACTCTGAAGATGCTAAGCCATTATATCCTGGGTTACATAGGTCATGGAGGAAGTTCTAAAAATATCTCTCACTTAATCCTTCTGATAGTGATGTTTTTCTCTAACTACCTTGAAGACCCCCTCTCTGATTTTCAACATTTTATGTTTGCTATAGGTTATGTGTGCATGCTGTCTTAATCATATTCTAAGTTTTCAGAAGTTTACGGGCTTGCAGTTTAGTTTTATGATTTCTAGAATATTCCCTGGGTATTTCTTTAGGTATTTTTTTTCTGCCCAACTTTTCCTTCTACTTGGAAATATCTATGATATGTATATCGCACATGGACATTATGGCATAGTTTTTAGATTTTGGGGGGCTATTTTTCCTTCCCTTCTTAGTTTTTCTTTTCTCACTCCAGTTATACCTGGTACTTTGTTCCTGTATTACCATGTATTTTGTGTTTCTGGAATTTCATTATATTTTCTTATATTTTCTATTTCTCTGATAAATTTTCATCTGTTTAAGCATGTTATCTACTTTTCCTATTATTTTTATTTTATGTGTATGTGTGTATTGCCTGGATGTGTGTAAAGTGTACCTATGTTGTGCAATGCCCAGAGGTCAGAAGAGGGTGGTGGATCCCCTGGAACTGGAGTTACAGACAGTTGTTAGCTGCCATGTGGATGCTGGGATTTGAACCCAGGTCTTTTGCAAGAACATTCGGTGTTCTTAACTGCTAAGCCATCTTTCCACCCCCTAGATTCTCTTATAGAATAATTGTGGATATTTGGTGTATCTTCCATAAAAGTTCACAACCCTGGCTCTGGCTCTCTTTATTTCTTTGTCTTATAAGAGTTGGACTTTCACCTTTACTTTTTGTTTATCTTATCCTTTTACATTAATTGTTGGACATTACATATGTGTGGTAGATATGCTATAAATAGGCACATCTCCTTTTTTTTCTGGAGATTCAGTGTGAGCAGCAATCTCCTCAGGATTTGACCTGGGCAATGTTTGGTATCTTAGTGCTATGGCTCCTTAGTGTTCATTATTTCCAACTCCTCTGGCCTTACCTCAGAATAAAATGGGGTGGAGATGGTGAAGGACTTTGCTCAGAATGTCTTCTTTGTTTTCAGTATATTGTTTTCCTGTGTGCTTGCATGTCAAAGGGATGTGGGTTTTTTGCATCCTGTTTTTGCTCTGTTATTGTTAGACAGCTGCTATTCTTTCTAGGAGTGTGCTTACGTGATGCCAAGTGGGGAAAGTGTCTGTTGCCCTGATCCTTCCCTGCCCTAATCTCAAGCAAGGGCTGTGCTCCTCAATCTTGGGGGTGAGGTTTTCTCAGGGATCCTGCCTTTACAATGTTTTACAATGTTCTGGCCCCAGAGCAATGTTTTTTGCCTTCCCCTAGAATGAAATTATTTTTCTCGGACATCCCAATGGGAGTTCTCATCGTGCCTGGGACTCACGAAGTTTCTATGCACTCATATTTGAGCAGTTTTTAGCATTTTAGTTATTAGAAAAATTTGAAAATTCTGTACTTTTTTTTATCCACTTGTCTCATCTGTGGCACTTTTGCCTTCCATGTTCTGCTACAAATAAGACAGATCCCATGTTTAATCTCTTCTTAGAGATGCCAGGTAGCTTGTTCTATAACCCCAGCTCTGAGATGGGTTCAAGAAAATTGAGACAGGACCAGGCATGGTGGTACATGCTTTTAATGTCAGCACTTTGGAGGCAAAGGCAGGTAGATCTCTGTGAGATTGAGGCCAGCCTGGTCTACGAATTCCAGAGCAGCTGGAGCCACAAAGAGACCCTGTCTCAAAAATACACACACACACACACACACACACACACACACACAGAGTAAATTTAAAATAAAATAAAAAAGGAAACAGACATTTCCAGATTCCTTTGTTTCCTCTTGCTGGGGAGGGGGAAGGGTTCTGTGAAGTTTTCTACCTCCTAGGCAGAAGCAGAAATCTGGTGTTGTAGAGTTTATTGTATCTTGATTTGCAGACACATTTCTCTGCAGTCTCATTGTATCTTCCCCTTTCTTTCCCTGTCTTTGCTTCCCCTTTCTCTATGTGTTCTCTTGGATAACCCAGTTGGATCTTCATTTGTTACCTCATTTATGTACTAATATATTAAATTACCTTGATTTTTTTTTTTTAACACAGGGTGTTCCTGTTGTCCCAGGGCCCGAGAACTTGCTATGTAGACCAGACTGGCCTTGATCTCACAGAGATCTGCCTGCCTCTGCCTCCTAAGTGCCGGGACTAAAGGAATTCGTCACCACACCTGGCTCCCTTGAATTTTTGAACATGGTTTAGGGTTTTTCTTTTGAAACTTTTATTTTTCTAGTTTTAATTTAAAACTTTTGAGAATTTCATAAGTGAGCACACTGTATTTCCATCATTTCTACCTCTTGGTCCCTTTCCAATTTCTCCCATGTCCTTACCTACTCACCTCCTCTCAAATTCATTACCTTTTCTATAATTATTATTGTTATTGTTTTATACACACAAAAAAACAAACAAAAACCTGTAAGTCCAATTAGTGTTGCCCATATGTACACTGTTAGTGATGATCACTTCAGATTGGAAACCTATCAAGGAGGGGTCTCATCCCTGGAGAAGCTGATTCTTACTCCTTCAGTAGCCATTGACTGCCTGTAACTAGCTTTGTAGGGGTGCAGCCTTGTGGAACCCCCCTGCATTGGCACGTGACTGATGTGGTCATTGTTGCAGGCTTGGCGCAGGCAGCTGTGTGGTTGAGGTTTCATAGGCACGGCACCCCTCTTATGTCTCCAACCTGCTGTCTTGCAGCGGTCATCCTGGTCCAGTGGCTCTTTGTTGCAAATATCCAGAAAACTTTTTTTGTTTTATTCTCCTTTCTTTAGTGTCCTTTTTTTGTTGGTTCATACATTTTGAATCTGTAATGAGAAGAAACATTTTATTAAGGTCAGATATTTTTCTTTGATTAAGAAAAACCAAGTTTTGGGGGCTGGAGAGATGGCTCAGCAGTTAAGAACACTGGTTGTTCCTGTAGAAGACTCGGGTTCGAATATCAGCACCCACATGGCAGCTAACAACTGTCCATAACTCCAGTTCCAGGGGATCCGACAGCCTCTTCTGACCTCCGCGGGCATTGCACGACACGGGTGCACTTACCTGCATGCAGGCAATACACACATACACATAAAATAAAAATAAATAAAATTTAAAAACAGAAAAGGTTTTAATTTAATGTATTTTATTTTTAGCTGTGCTGTGCATTGATAATAGTTTCCCACACATGCTAAGCAAGTATGCTACTACTGAGCTATAGCCCCTGCCCTAGTTTTACCTTTTATTTTGATACAAGGTCTCACTAAATTGCTCAGCATGACCTTTAACTCTCTCTCTAGCAAAGGCAGGCCTTAAATTTGTGTTTCTCATGCCTCAACCTCTCAGGTAGCTGGGATAACAAGCCTGCCCCAGTACACTCAGCTTGTTTTATTTGTTTGACATAACTTTCTCTTCTGCTTAAGATTTTCTTGAAGCATTGGGTGAGAACTAGAAGTTGTTCATCTTCGGGAAGACAGATGAGGAAGCTTACCAAGGTCCTGTGTATAGACAGATGATTTCCTATCAATTTTACTTTAGAGATGGCAGGTCAGATTGAGCCATCATGTCGTGGGTCCTTCTGAATATCACAGCGAGTGGCTCTGATTCCGTCGCACTGATACCACCATAGCCGCCCTCATTCCACTCAGACACTTTCTAATTTATTTGAAAACAATAATAAATAAATAAATAAATAAATAAAAATAAATAAGTAAAAACCCCTCTACCAAGATTTTCCTGAAGGGGTAGATAATGTGTGCCCACTGCAATTAGAGAGAAATTACCTAAAACATCAAAAAAGCAGAAGAGATCGTTAAATATTCTTCTGGTTTTCTCATGGAACTTGTGCTTTATTGGTTATTCTATTTTATAGCTCCATGGGAGTTGAGGTTAATTTTTATATTTTTGTTTATTAAAGATGAAATTAATTTCTGCCCAATAGGAACAGAATATACTAAATATTATAATTAAGTCCTGGAGGGACACTAGTTCATTTAGTAAGTAACATACTATTCTTATCATATGACTTTTTTCTTTAAATTGCTTTTCTATAGCATCATTCATTCATTCATTATGTTGGGGATCAAAGTCAGGTTCTCCAAAGTGCTTTGCCACTGTGTCACACTCCCAGCCTGAGGTACATATCTTTGATGTGTTTATTTTATGTTGATATCAGAATCACACTTGTAACCTTTTGGAAATCATACGTTTGCCATCTGTTAAGACTACTCAGATATAGAATATCTAGAATAAGTCTATGGTTTGATAAAATATGACCTAGTGATTTACTTTGAGAGAGTGTACCCTCTACTGGCCTTGAAGAGGAAGGAGGTCTTGTAAAGTTTGAGTAGTAATCAATTCTGGGTTGTTTGTTTTTCCTGAAGATTCAGAAGTGGGATTAGCTAGGTATATGATGCTGTCATTGAGTGTTTAAGGCTTGGCAAATCAACATCACAAGGAATAAATAAAACGTGCAAAATGGGTTTGGGGCATCATTGGTAAGAAGTGATTGTCACTCAAAGAGAAAGACATAACATTTTATGACTTCTACATCATCTTGGCTGAAAAAAATGCTTTATGGCTTTCTTGTTTTTGTCTTCAAAGCCTGAAAAACAAAGGTAAGGTGCTCTTTCCTTCTGCTCAACATGATTCTCACTCTTTGAATCCTGAATGGATTCCATTCTCTCATAGTATGTGAAGGTGAGAGGTGGAAGATGAGGTGAGCAGTTAACAGTAAGCATGTCTTCACTATAGTCTCTCTTTTAAATTCACTTATTTACCTAATAATTTATAATAGAATATTCCATTTCTAAATTTAGATCAGGATTCAGCAAAAGTTTTTAGATGAGATAAAGGTAACATACTTTATATTTTAGGTTTTGATAGATGGCTTCAATATAAACTACACCCCTCAAACATTGGTTACATGAAAGCAATCCAAGAAAGTTTATGAGTATGTGTCATTGGGTTATAATAAAACTTTATTTGTTGTCAGGTGTGGTGTCATACACCCTCAGGAGGCAGAAGAAGGCAGATCTTGGGAGGGTACACTATTAGCTCTTAGTTATAACATTATTTATTTGTTAATCTCCCAGCCTGGTCCACATAATGACTCCCAAGTGGTTGGCATTAGGAAGACCCTGTCAAAATGAAACGAAAATGAAATAAAACAAAACAAAACTTTATTTGCTAAAAAGACGTAGATCTAAATTTGTTCAATAGGTTATAAATCATGTACTAGGAATGGGGTTACCTCTTTTGGAATTTTTGGCCACTGAGTTTCCATAGACCCTCAAACATTATAGATTATTGCTGTTTTGCTTGATTACCCTCTAGAATGTGACAGTAAGACCCTGTCACTGAAAATAACACATACTTGAGTAATAGATATGAAGAAATCAAGCTGCCACTGACCTCAAAGCTTGCCCTTACTGACTGGCTTCACCGTACTGGAAAGTTCTCTGTATGCTTCAGAGGAGAAAAGTAATTTAAATATTTTTGAAACCTATTATTTACTTATTCTTTTAAACTTCATTCTCATTGTTAAACTTCTTCAGTTTCCCTTGATGTCTTTTTAGTGAGCTGTTTAATAGTACAGAAGATAATTTCTAGGTTCAGCTTGTGTTTTAAAATGGAGAGTAAAACTATGCTAACAAGTTTTCAAGATTTGCCTGGAATGAATATTTTGTCACCTACCAGTACTATTCTACTTTTTAAGAATTATTTTTATTATTCTTTTAATTATGTGAATGTGTGTGTGTGTGTCTATGGAGGCCAGAGGTGTTGGATTCCCTGGAGCTGGTTAGAGGTAGTTGTGAGCTGCCTGTTGTAGGTGGTGGTAACTGAACTTAAGTCGTCTGCAAGAGCAGTACATACTCTTAACTTCTGAGTAATTTCTCCAGCCCCAGCACTATTTTACTATCCAAATTGCATATTTCTGGACTATTAAACTGTTTAAAGCATTTCCCTATTTTAAAGAGTTCTACAAAAGGGCAGGCAAGGTGGTGAACTCCTTTAATACCAGCACTCAGGAGACAGAGGCAGGCAGGTACATTGCTGTGAGATTGAGGCCCGCCTGAAATGGTCTATATAGTGAGTTCCAGGCCAGCTAGGGCTACATAGTGAGACCCTGCCTCAAAACAACAACAACAAAACCCAAAACGAAAAACAAACCTCTATGTAAAACAGAAGAGAGATTAACAAATGACTAATACTATAACTTTACTTAAGAGCTAATATATATTTAATCAGTACCAGTCAGAAATGATGGTGCATGCCTTTAACCCCAGCACTCAGGAGGTAGAGGCAGGCAGATCTCTATGATATTGAGAGCATGAGGACAGCCTAGTCTACAAAGCAAAGTCCAGGCCAGCTGAGGCTCCAAGGAGTCCTCATCTCAATAAATGATGGAAGGGGACAGTATCTTAAAAAAGAAAAATGATTCTGATACACTAACTAGCTTATGATAAATATAGAAGAAAAATTAAAGTTAAAAATTTGCTTCACCCTCAGTTTTCCCTTTTCTACAGGATGCCAAACAGATACTAATGTGCAAATTTTATAACAGAGGTTGATTCAGTTTCCAAAGGACAGACCTTCCTAAAAACTTTAAAGAGTATACCTGGGATCTAAAACCAACAAAGGAACCTGCTACAACTCACTGCAAATTGACTCTGACATCCAGTTATGGAAGGTGCTCAGATTTCAAGGTAGACTCCAAATACATTTATTTAGCTAGGTGCATGGAGAATTGTACCTTTCTTAGAGACCTTGTCTCCATCAGGATAAGATATACAAGCATACTGAGTGTCCAGGTCTAACTTCAGAAGATGCACTTACTATATAGAAGGATAGACAGGGAAGAATCCTGGGCCTGTCATGATGAAGGATGGTATAGGCAGAGGACCTGGGGAGGGCTGGTTCTTATTTTGGGGACACAGCACTGTTTCCCACTGCAAAAACAACCCTATAGAGAGGATACAGTCATCATTCTCTTTCAATTTTGGGGGTAAATGAAAACTAAAAAAAAATAGATGATGATGCACTTTAGTATTCTTACTATCGTGGAAAGCATTTAAGATCTATTTTTGGTCAACAATAGTGGGGCTAAGAATAAAAGGCTTAACACATCCCCAAATGTCATTAAAGAAATGAAACACAGTGCCAGACAGGAAAAACCTATTAGATTTGCTGGCTAGGGTAGATCAAGAGACTCCAAAATGACAAAGACTGTTGTCACGGCCCCTGATTACCTCTCATAACTTGAAGGTAAGACCCTATTTTTGAAAAGAGGATATACTTCAGGCACAGGACTTGGAGCAATGGAGCTGGAAGTGACCTGAAGCCTCCTCATGGCTGGAAAGGTCACAGATCCTAGAGAAAACCCTAAGTCTGTCACATCCTTAGACAATTATAATTGTGCACTAAATATGGACCCTTATATTTATAGACAAGTATACCATTCACCACCCATCAAAGAAATTTCTTTTTCCAACAGATGGAAATTATTACAGAGTTCCACAACTGGTCACACACAGAGATATGTGTCTGAGAAATACCCAACCCTAAGTGACACATCTGGAACTTCTACAGGCTCATGGAACATATCAGAATAGGGGATAGAAAGAATACTAATGGATCCCTCAACTCTCAGTACAATGCACACAGATGGTCACAACTGGCCAATGTATAGAGAATAAGAAACTGCAGAGTGCATGTCCCTGGGTAGGATTCTTATATAAAACCTCACTCTTCATGGCTCAGTAACTGTTGCTGAAGAGGGGGCAGAAGGATTGTAAGAGCCAGGGTTGGTACATGAACATAAGGAAACAGAAACTTTCAGGCCTCTGGGAACTTGCTCATATGAACTTGCAGCAATGGTGACGGCATGCATAAGACCCCTGCAGACACCATCAGACAAAAACTCAGCATAGAACTGGAAAAATGGCAGCTAGCCCCTAGCTGAGGAACTATTATCAACTGATTACTGGTGGGTGAGAGAGATTTGATCTCCTTTAAGGGAGTGATTCTACATAGACTGACTACACTCTAGTGGATGAACTTGCATTGAGGGTCATGTGGCTATAAAAGCTTAACTCTATAGGACTTAACATATATGACAGAATGCATGAAGCCTGGTGGGGTGGTTATGGAGAGTGTAGATGGGGGAGGGGGTCTAAATATGACTAAGATGTATTTTATGAAATGCACAAAAATTCAATAAAAACATATATTAAGAAAAATCAGATAATCTATCATGTAACTGCAATGAGTGTAATAAATGTACTTAATCTATAACACAGATATGCCAACATATATTTGTTTGTTTACCTTAAAACAGATAGAAGATGTCACAAAAGAAGGGAAACTTGGGGGTTGGAACAGACAGAAGCCAGTCTACAAAGAGCACATCTGAAGGGTATCAGTTGAAAAGCACACTGACTTTAAGACCAATTAATGACAGCCTCACATCTCACAGACAGAAAGTTCATGATTTTTCTTCAGTGGTACCTAATCAGATAATAAGTAGGCTTGGCCTCCAGCAACTTGCAGCTGAGGCTGTGTCATCTGGTGAAGGATGCTTATTCATCCCAGCATGACTCACAGAAATTAAAAGTAAGATGAATTATGTTGGCTCCTTGCCCTTATTTTGGAGAAAAAAAAAGAAATAAAGAAGGAAGGAAGGAAAAGGAAGATATTAAGCTTCTACTAGAAGTAAAATTAAAACAAAGCACCCACTTTTCTGTGAGAAAAGCAACATTTTTAAGAGGCCCAGCTCTGTGGATGTGAATGAGATCTAATCTAATGCTATTCAGATTCATCAAGAGCCAGTCAACCCCTTAGCTGCATTTTCACCCCTCATTGATTCAGTTCTGGGTTATACAGTAACCCTATTGCAGACAGAACATATACATTCACCAGGATTCATTTGTAGGCTTAAAAGAAAACACTGAGTAAAATAATTCAACCTCTTCTCTTGATCTAAACTGTAATAAATAATGTGTAATAAGAACCAATATGTCATTCTTTGTGCCAACCTGTTATTTATTTACCTTCTTAAATGGTTCGGTTACCTTTCTTGGCTGTGGCTAGTTGACACTCACTACCTTCGATATGGAGTCTCCCCATCACATTTTACTCAACTTGAGTACCCTCAAAAGACAACAGTTCTTTAAATTTTACAAAAGTAATTCTGATCGGGGGCGGCAACTCAGTTGGTAGAGTGCTTGCCTAGCATTCACTAGACCCTAGGTTTGATCCCCAGCACTGCATAAACCACTTGTGACAAATTTAACTTTAATCCTTGTACTAGGAATAGAGGCAAGAGGATCAAGAGTTCAAGGCCATCCTCAACCATATAAAGAATTTGCAGAAAGCCTGGATGGCATAAGACCTTGTTTCAAAATGAAAAAAAAAAATTCTTTTTTAGGACTGGGGAGATGTCTCAGCAGGTAAAAGTGATTCAGATACATAAGGGCCTGACTTTAAATCCTCAACAATCACTTGTGAGCAAAAAATGCAAGCATGGCTGGACAACTGTAACTCCGATGCTGGGCTCAAGTGGGGCAGAGGAGACAGGAGGATCACTAGGGCTTGTTGGCTAGGGAGCCCAGCCAAATTAATTGCAGTTCAAACTCAGTGAGAGACCCTGTCTCAACAGAACAAGGCAGAGAATGGTAGACAGTGAAGGGTACCTAATGTTGTCCTGTAGACTCTGTGCACACTTAAGCATTCACATATATGCACACATATATACCACAAACACAGTAACTATTATTATTTTAAATTTCTTATTTAAATTTTTTATTTGATGTGTATGAGTGCTTTGCCTGCAAGTGTGTAAGTGCACTGCATGTGTGCAATTCCCAGGGAGGCCAGAAGAGAGAGGATCAAATATCCTGGAATTGGAGTTACAGATGATTGTTCGCCACCATGTGGGTGCTGGGACCAAACCTGGGTCTTCTGAAAGAGCAGCCAGTACACTTAACTGCTGAACCATCTCTCTAGTCCCTGAAAGAACCGTTTTAAAAAATAAGATAATTTTAATTAACAGCAAAACCAAGTCAAATACATACAAAGAATATAGTGTTCAGTATTTTATTCTACTTGTTAATGAGGAACTCAGGAAACGTGCTGAAAAGTGGTTCAAAGGAGACATGGAAACTAAGCGGCTCTAGCTCATGGTTTCTCTGAACACTGCACCCTTTCTTTAGGCTTTTCTTTAATTCTCTTTTTCTGTTTCCTGGCAGTACAAGGATCAAGTCAGTTCAAAAAACTATGAACAGAATATTACGTAAATTGAGAGTAGAGTCATGATCATTCCCATTCCCTCTTATCCCATCCTGTGTACACAGGAGCCAGAGTAATTGCATGTAAGTCCTGATGAATCTCAGAGAAACAGTCTTCTACCTCACCATTTTTATTCTCTCATACAGACATTAAGATCTGTTCCTGCTGATCTTTCCATGGTGAATTCTTTTATATCAGGCTGTTATTTTTTTATTTCTTTAGCTATCACCTTAGTCCAACTAGAGCAGTAAATTACTGAGCATCAGGCTTAGTAAAATGCAGCCAGTCTAACAGGGTTGGAAAACAGGCATCCTTTCCCAAACGTGCTTTAGTGGCTGCTTCATTGTTATTTTTCCTTGCTAAGGTGTTTAAAAGGTTTCTAGCTCAATAAAGTAACAAAGTTTTTTTTTTTTTTTTTCTTCTCCCCCTTTACTGTGATACCAAGGCATAGCGAGAGTCAGAGGACCTAAAGGGAGTTATGAGTTGTGTGGCTCTAGATAAATCGTTTCACCATGCTGAAAGACAAGTTCCCCTTGTGTAAAATGGAAATACAAATGATAACAAACAACCTTGTCTTCCTTTATAGGGTAATTGTAAGAACCAGTTGAGGTTGTATACAGCAAAATGACAATATGTTGGTAATTGATAATATTCTTATATGTTGTGATGATGTTTGTTTGAACATCTCACATATTTTGACCAAAGAATTGTAATAGAAAGAACTGATTTTGGAAATGATCTGTTCCTGGGGTCTCTGCTCTTGTCTTCTCAAAGGAAAGAATTTATTTGAGAGAAGTATTTCAAGCAGTTTATTTAGCAAAACTGCATACACTCCAGAGAAAGATGGGGTGGCTGTTGTAGAAGCAGGGAACAGTCAAGTGAGTTCTGTGGTATGATTTTTAAAGTTTTATGAATGTTTATCATATTGATGTTGTTTTCATAGCATAAAGTTAGCCTTTTTTTTGCTCCCGGATCATGGTACATGGGGCTTACATTTTAGACGATTTTTCTCATGGTATTCTAGAAAAGCCTATAGTGTATGTGTATGGGGGGAGGTGGTTGTCCAAACTACAATGGGAATGATATTATAATGAAGTCAGGATCTTGGGGGATGCACACCATTCCTTAATGCGCTGGTGGCAATTGGGAAAATTAATTGAAAGCTTAGTTTTTGATATACTTGGAACAACCTTATTGCATCTTCAAGGATTTTTAAGCACAAAGGAGCATTCTGACCATCAAGAGGTATAGCTTCTAAGATATAGTTGTGGTTTCCTTGCTTACTTCACAAGTAATCCCTTCCCTACAGATACCAAATTCAAAGAGCATTTTTCAAGAGCACAGAGGTTACTCAGAGAAGGGAGCAGGTTTGGTCCACAGGCAGGCTAGTCAATACCTAAAGTATAGGTTGACCATACTCATGTGCTAACTATTAAGACAGGACTAGATCTGATGGTTCAGGGAGCTAACAACTTTTTGAAGATGGGTTATAGGAAAGAGATTCTTGCAGGAGTACAGCAAATATATGCAAAATGCTTTATAATATATAATATAGGTAGATTAACATAGAGCTGACACAAGAATTTAGAGATCTAGGTTTTCAAATTGTAGTTAATAAATGATTGTAGAGTGTAAAATCAGTTTTTTAGTGAGAGTTATTATCTAATTTCTTTTTCTAATTTCTTGGATTAAGTAGAATATTGTTGAATGTATTATATAAGGGCAGTTTTTGGTGACAAAATTTAAATTACATGTATGTATATATATTTCTTTTTAAAAAATATTTTTATTTATTATTTTTATTTTATGTGTATGTGTGTATTGTCTATGTGTAGGTAAGTTCACCTGTATCACATCGTGCAATGCCCACAGAGGACAGAACAGGCTGTCTGATCCCATGGAACTGGAGTTATGGACAGTTGTTAGCTGCCATGTGGGTGCTGGGATTCGAACCTGTAACTTCTGCAAGAACAATCAGTGTTCTTAACCACTGAGGCATCTCTCCAGCCCCGTAAATATATTTCTTACTGTGGGTCAAGGTAAAAAAATATATTGATAAACAATAATTCAAAATCACAAGGTCAGGCTTTATGTGGCAACACATGACTTCAATTCTAACTCTTAGAAGGCAGAAGCAAGTGTATCTCTGAGATCAAGGCCAGCCTGGTCTACATAGTTTCAGGTCAGGCCTGCAAGGGAAAGCCTGTCTCAAAAAAACAAAACAAAATAAAACAGGCTTTAAATTTAGCCTGCCGTTTCTATTGATAAATAAGAATTTATTAGACTAATAGTCCTAATCATTTACATGTTCCCTTGGTATTATAATGACAGAGTTGAGCAGTGACAGAGATGATTTACTTTTAAATACAAACTTATGTACTATCTTGTGAGAATGACTTTTCTGGACTAAAAATCTTACCTAACCTTGTAGCCAAAGTTAATCTTATGTTTTGAGATCATTTAAGACTATTTCAGCTTTTTTACAATATAAACAATCTTACTAGGTCTTGGGCTTCTCTTGTAAACTGAATATATAGCTTCAATCCCTGATAGCAGTTCCTTAGTCCTGACCCATAGTAATGTATGTGTGCGTGCGCGCATGTGTGTGTGTGTGTGGGGGTATGTGTGTCGAGGGGGCGGGTGTTTGGTGAAGACATCAGCACTGAAGCAATGCTATCCTGTTTGTGTTACAAATAAGTAGTATAGATTGATCACATGTTTGTTTGTGGTTGTGTTGCTGTTCTGGGTCAGTAGTTGTCAGAAAGGGAAAAATCCTTTGGTAAAAAAAGTTCCTCTTTTCCTTGTCTATTTCTGTTCTATTTCAATAAATACAGTGACAGTCCTTTGTTCGAGAGAACAATTCTGCAAAGAATCTGAAGGAATAAATTATCAGATTTGGCTCACTTTTAGTTCAGACCGATGCCAAAGGTCTAGGCTGCCATGCAGTACTGTGGCATTTCTCCATCACATTATCTGACCCCTTAGGAAAAATGGTTTCTCACTCGTGGTTTACAGTATTTTGTATTTCTAAGGAAAACACTCTACTGATCAATAGTGGTAAGATAGACCATTGCAGGAACAAAGCACCTTAGTCATAATCAGATATGCTTATATTCTTTCCAAATTAATTTATGGATTAAATGAATTCCAATCAAATTCCATACTACTTTAGAAACTGAAAAACTAATATTTTGTTTGTCTGATTGATTTAGACAATCTTGCTATGTAGCTCAGGGTATCCTCAAATTTTAATCTTCCTCCCTCATTCTCTAAATATTCCTTGAATCAATTTGATGAATATAACTTTTTCCATTTTAATGAAATTCCTGTGCCTTTAGGACAATGATTTGAGTGTGGTCTCTGGGACAATCCACACCATGTGAAACTGCAGACCTGAAATTGCCTCACAATTCCTAAAGCAAAAGTTCTGTGTGTAGGGCCAAATCATCTGACCAGTGCATGCTGTACTTTGACATCATTGCTGTAGCAGAACAGTATTTGGAGATTATTTCTATATTATTAGATATTTTATCTTTGAGGTTATATCTTCATTCACAAGGGGAAATTTAGCATAATTTATTTCTCTTAGAAATGAAATGCAAATTTTAAAATCATCACATATAAATGATTGCCTGTGCTTCCAAGGACCTTCCAATATAACTGACTATTGACACATGTTCATAGTTACTTCTTGTCTCTTCTAAGGTATGTTTTAAAGTCATTACGTGTAAATGATAAATATGTTTGCCTGTGCTTCCAAGGACCTTCCAATATAATCTGACTGTTGACACATGTTCATAATTACTTTTTATCTCTTGTAAGGTATATTTCATGTGTCTGACTATCCAGAATTTATTAATATAACAACATTGTTAATGATTTTTCTTCCTAGATCTCTCTATAGTAAATACTTTCTACAGATGAAAAAAGAGAAACTCTTCATGGGTTCAATCCATGTCTGCTTACGCATGAAGCTTTAGATGGGTTATGCACATTTGTATGAATGAGTTAAAATTACTCTGTGGAATGACACAGCAATTGCCAATGTGTGAAGCTTTAGGTGATCACAAGTCATTTTTCATTGCGAATGATCTGATTTGCAGTTTCCATAAGATTCTGCTGGAAACAGTACAGCGGAAATGAGCGAAGTGTGTATCTAGGGGCAGGAGGTCTGAAGGCGTTCTTTCAAATCTATGCAAGGGCAAAACACAGAGGAGATGGTTCAGCCAGTAGACAAAGTGGACAGGAGCTTCAGCAACAGCTGCAAAGACACCAAGTCCCATGACAATGCCTTCAAGATTAGGTAATACTGGTGTCCTGTGTAATTTAAACTCTGCTTCGGAATCCATAGCACAGGGCTTTCTGTCCTTCATGGCATCTCAGACACATGGCATTCTGATTCCAGTAGTCAGGGATGAGCCAAGGGTGTCAAACAATGAAAAGTTCTCTACCTCTGTAATGTGTTGTCATGGTTGGGGAATGTGATAGAGTCCTGGCTATGAGTACTCATGAATTTAGTTGAAATTTGGAAAGGAGATCCTGCCATGTGCTGTGAATATCAGCATTCCGTATCTTACCACTAAATGAGAGTTTTCTAGCTATGGATGAAATAGAACTATAAAGGAACAAAACGATGGAGGATTCATTTTAAGCTTGATAATTAGCACAATGTTTCAAAATTGCTTTTCACTGTACCATTATAAAAAGCAAGTAAAATTATATAAATATATGTGTTAATAGTTATGCTTTGACAAGTTTCAGGGCTTTCGTATTATTGTGTGTGTGTGTGTGTGTGTGTGGTGTATGTTGTATGATTTTGTTTTTTCCCTGTTGTCTTTACTTAGAGACAGAGATCTGCTATGAAGCACAGGCTGGCCTGTAACTAAAGACCCTCCTAAGCACTAGTATTCCTAGAATGTATCATCATCACACCCGAATTTAACAACTGTCATGATGGATGGATTTCATCTTAGGATAATATACCTAAGACAAAATTGGTTTCAAAATATGCTGATATTTTTTTCTCCTTTAATTTCATTTTGAATATTGAAAACTGTGCAAAAGTGCAGAGAGAGTTCATGAATTGTGGACTGCTCTAGTTGCCACAGTTACTGAAATAATCCCCCCAGGCATGTGCAAATATTTCAAAAGCTCACAGATTTGAAAGGCAAGCAATGAAAAATAGGGGCTCTTATGTTGATGTTTTCTTTACCCTCCTTTTCCATAGCTCCTAGTTTGTGCTTAAGCTATACATATTTATGCATTAATACTGATCTAGTTAAATCATACCTAGTTCCCTGAAGAATTCTTTACATGCTCCAGTGGGACTACAAGGGACATTGTCTCAAGAAAAAGATCATATTCTGCATGTATTTGGGGCAAGCAGGCAAAGGGAGCCTGAGGGTGAAGCCAACAGTCACAGCAGTGATAATAGATTTTGTTTGTTTTATTGCCTTGCTGATATTCCTTTGTGGGAATGCATTAGATATTCCTGAGACTCTTCATCTGTTTTACTTTAGATGGCAAGATATATCATTGCTAATAATTATATTTTATGGGATGGCTTTTTATTTTATTAAACTTTTCGTTTGCCCTGAATTGTATTTTGGTGACAATTTTCTTTGAGCATTTTTGAATCACGTCATTTTAGATCTCTTCATCATATCTTCATTTTCTCTTTGGTACAAAGTCAGGACCATTCTCTCCTGAAAATGATTAAATCAAGTTTATCTAGCCTACATAAGAAGTTTAATTTCCAGGTTAACCTTATAGGGAGTTTCAAATGTCCATTTTATATTTCATGAGGAAGTTATTCACGGGATACTAGCATTTCTTTCCAATTGGCATTCATTTTGGCATCCACCACACACTGGAATTTTTTCATATAATGTCTATTGGGAGCAGATTTTACCAGTCAAAGCATAATTGTGTGCTTCTTTATTAAGAATTATTTTGTAGGGACTGTAGAGTTGATTCAGCAGTTAGGAGCACTGAATGCTCTTACAGAGGACCTGGATTTAGTTTCCAGCACCTACCTGGCAGATGCACAACCTTCTGCAACTCCAGTTCCAGGTGATCTGATGCCCTCTTCTGGCCTCTTTCGGTATTGCATGCACAGGTACACTTATACATGCAGGCAAAATCACTCATGCACAAAATAAAAATTAAAAAATTAAAATTTAAAAAAGAATTATTTGTATTACTTTTATTTTCATTGGATGTTGAAAGTAGAGCCATCTTGAGTAACTGCTTCTCTTTTAAATAAAATGGGATAAAATGAGTTTTATATGAGCTATACCTTCAAATGAATGAGAAAAATGAGCACTATATCACTGACAAATGTAGACGAATTGATTCCAAATTATTCTTTTTTGAATTTTTATTTATTATTTTTATTGTTGTGTGTATGAGTGCATTGCCTGCATGTATATAAGTGCACCTGTGTCATGCAATGCCCACAGAGGACAGAAGAGACCATTGGATCCCTTGGAACTGGAGTTAGGAAAGTTGTTAGCTGCCACATGGGTGCTGGAATTTGAACCTTGATCTTCTGCAAGAACAGTCAGTTCTCTTAAGCGCTGAGCCATCTCTCCAGCCCCTCCAAACTAGTCTTTACTTCCTTAGATTATTTTATTCTTCTTAAGAACAATTTCCCTGGTGCTGGAGAGATAGCTCAGCGGTTAAGAACACTGAATGTTCTTGCAGAAGACCCAGGTTCGAATCCCAGCACCCACATGGCAGCTAACAACTGTCTGTAACTCCAGTTCCAGGGAATCTTGTAGGGAGCTGTGGGCCCCCTACCCAGAAATAGTAACTATTGTCTGTGAAGCAAGCTGTTTACAGCTTCAGCCTCTGACTTCCTTTTAAGAGTAGCCGGATGACTTTGTTTCCTTGCATCCTGTAAAAACATCCTGCCTCGTGGTCTGGCTGTGGAATGTGTAGTAAACAGCGGAACTTACCTGCCCAGCTTCTTCCGCCCTCTGCTTCCCTATAAAAGCTTTGTGCAGACATTCAATAAACGAGACTTGATCAGAGCACTGTCTTGTCTCCATTCTCTGTTGTCTCTTGCCCCATTCAATCTCCACTCCTCACTCCAGGTACCCGGTTGAAAGTCCCGCGGGCCAGGACAGAATCTGACACCCTCTTCTGATTATTGCAAGACATGAGTGCAGGCACATACATGGAGGCAATACACACATACACATAAAATCAAAATTATAAAAAAAATTTTCCCTCTGAATTTCATGTCAGATTTTTCAAACATAGCACAAATAACATTTAACATTTAGAGTGTATTATTAGACATAATTTTTTTGGAGCCTACTGAGATAAAAGGAAGTTTAGCTGGTAATAGAAAATAACTTGTGTTTCTAATTTAAAGTTTTTGGCCTTTTATTAAAAGTTCAGATTGTAACATGGAGGATACCATTTTTCTTTTTCTACACTGAGGTTTACTTTAGTGAATCTTTAAAGAGAGCAAGTTAACATTTTAGAAATGAAGATTGATTACAATATGCAGCTTGATTCCAAGCCATGCTGTTTCATCTCTGTGATCCTGATCGACTTGGTTCACATTCTCTTAATACAAAATAGTAATGGTACTTTTGTTCTGTGTATTGAAGCGTGTCTGACTTATAAAATAAACTCCAGTGATTATGAACAACGTGGCATGAGGTCTTCAGACATTTCACCTACTCCATTTTAGCACTAGTCTTCTGTGCCTCATTCGTCTTGTCATCAAAAATTTTTTACCTATTTGGTTGAAAATGGCTCTTGCACTGAGGGACATCTTGGTACACTCACTGTACTTGGGAGGCCTTAACATATATGACAGAATGCATGGAATCTGGTGGGGGGCTGGGGTATGGTACAGGTGTGGGAAGTGTATAAAGATGACTAAGATGCTTTGTATGAAATGCACAAAAATTCAATAAAAATATACATAAAAAAAGAAAATAGCTCCTCTGGCCACATTTTCATTCTCCCTGTACACCAAGGTGCATTTCTTTAAAAACATTTTGATTCTTTTTGAAATGAAAATTTTAGCAGAATCACATTATCAAAGTTATTTTATGGCTTAGAATTATTTTCTTTTAGTCCTGATATATTTTAAAATAGGTCATTTTTAATGAAGTTTTTCAGTTTTAAAAAGTGTTATCTTTATATTGGTGGTTCTCTGAAATGCAAGGCTAATTCCAGATCATCATAAAGTTATTCATTTTAATAGTCCAGCAAAGTTTTGAAAGGTAATAAAGTATCATCAATTTTTCTTGCCATCTGGATTGTAAATGATGCTATAAAATGGTAAGGATAAAGCTTCTAAAAATACAGTTCAGTGACTATGCAGTACCTGCATGTGGTTAACTTAGACCGGGGTTTCATTTCATTCACAGTGATACCTATCTGTTTGCTATAAAAACTAGCCTAGCATATTACAAGTGGTAAGTGCATTGCAGTATTGTTGATCAACCTTTTTATTTGCATACAAATTACTGAATGAATGGAAAGTTTAGCTGAAGTTTTAGACTAATAGCATAACCTAAATTATTTTCCTACTTCATTGATTATGTGTTTGTGTGAATCACTTCCAGTTTTGGTAGAACATTATAAATTATAACAAAAATAACACAGGAGAGACTTCACTAAAGAAATACTCATGGGTATTTGATGAGATCCTTCGGCTACTCATGTCAGTCTCTGGGTGGTAACCTTCTTTGGTTACTGACTTGATAATATGTCCAGTACAGAACATATTTTTCCATCCAGAAAGGCCTGAGGAATACCTTCATTCTTGGATTAATTAATTATATTCCTTATTAGTTAGCATAAGCTGACTTTCTCCCTCAAATGATTACATAGATTTTCTTCAGCACTATTGTTCTGTCTCTGAGGGACTAAATCCATCAAAGCAGACAAGACCACTAGTGGATAATAAAAATGGCACACTTCCTGATTCTTCATGGTCTGAGACAAAGAACTGGGGATTGCCCTTTCTAGCCAACAAGGCCCCGTTTCTGACTGATCAAACTATACCAGTTTAAATAAAACTAAGCAGAGATCTAGGCATATCTCATTCAACATGGAGCTGTGACCTATGGGATCTCTCTTCCTTGTTTAAGTTGGCCAATTCAAAATTAAGGGATGGGGATCTGCCCTATACCATCAAAAACACTTAAAAAGCCCAAGCCCTACCAAGATGTTTGGATTTTTCAGTTTCTGGGTCCCCTCCTCACTTGTGGAGAGCTTTTCTCTCTGTGTGAGTGTATGTATGTTTTTTAACTTTAATAAAGTTTGTTAGCTGTTGCTTTCTGCTGTATCTGAGATTTTCCTGTCTTTTAATTCTTGAAAAAATTATTTATTTTTATTTTGTGTGTTTGAATGTTTGGCCTGTATATGTGTAAGTATTCTTGTGTCATAGAATGCCTGCTGAGGCCAGAAGAGGGTGATAGTTTCCCTGGAACTACAGTTATGCACAGTTGTTAGCTACCATGTGGGTGCTTCAGACCCTCTGCAAGAGGAGCCAGTGCTCTTAACTGCTGAGCAATCTCTCCAGCCCCCAGTCTTTTAGTCTTTTAATTGGTGGAGAAAGTGAATCTCATGAAGACCCCAGATGATAACAAATCATAAAACAAAAATATATTCATAAAAATTGCTAATTTAATATTGACTACATGTATAAAAATTAGATAATTATAACAATATTCAAACTGAATCAGG
The DNA here is from genome assembly GCF_000622305.1 of Nannospalax galili. Classification (NCBI taxonomy): domain Eukaryota; kingdom Metazoa; phylum Chordata; class Mammalia; order Rodentia; family Spalacidae; genus Nannospalax; species Nannospalax galili. Next base: position 4,224,335 of record NW_008354281.1, read on the forward strand.
GAAATAGCTAACCCGCTGACCTTGTGCTGAATACCATTACAAGGTGAATATTCAAAGCCAGCAGAGATGGCCACAGAACAGTAGTAATTCCCTTCAGAGTGAGGAAACAAGCTCTCTAGTTGTTATAGTTGCTACAGAAAGTTTTGAAAGTTTGATCATAAATCTAATAGGGTACTGCTGAAGTGGTAGCTTATATCACTTATGGCAACTTTTTTCTTTGCTAATTATCACTTATCAATATTTTTTACGTGGGTGGAGGCTCCAACCTTACTCATATTTACTCTACTATCATCTATTTTGTGAACACAATTCAGAAACAGAGTCTGTTGAACATAAGCTGATGAAATCATACTATATCGGTGAGGAGCTTACATTACAGCATCTTTCTGAGCTTCAGATCCACATAGTCAGTACAGAAATACAATAACTGCATTTGATTTACAAACGGAGAAGTAAATATATTTTATAAACCCTATTCAGTGTTTCTAGAAACCCTGAATAAAGTGAAGAATGCTTTTGGATCTTATTTAAAAACTAGAAAATCAAGTCTCTAAGAACTTCAAGAATTTCCAGAGCTTTAATTCCTGAGTCCCTGTGGAAGAAGCCCTGAGAGTGCTTTGAAGACAGGAATGCACTATGATGAAAGCTGTCAGGATGATGGATAAGGCCAAGCACAGCCTATTGGAGCTGGCAACATGGTGGAACTGTACTTGAGCTGTGTTTGAGCGCAGTTTTGGAGACTTGGCAGGCAGAACCTGGAGTGGAATGTGTTGAAGAAGTATTGGGAAGGCAGTCATCTCATGGGTCCCTTCAAGTCAAGAACTGAGTCTGTGGTGGTATAAAGTATTGAAGTAAAGACCATTCAAGAAACCAGGCAGGAAAAAGAATACATGCAGCCTCTGGCAGGTAGCAAAGATATCATGTGACACAGATACTTAGATCGATCAGCAGAAAGATGTATAAGGAAAAGAAGGAGACGTGAAGCAGAGCAAGTGCTCCACTCTGACTCCTTATAAGTGAATGGCGCATAGAGAGGAAGGTCAAGAAAATACATTGTGTGACTCTGGGATTAGCAAGGATAATGGATGGTTTGACAGTTTTCAGTTTACCAATAAGGATTAAAGCTAAGGGTTTACAATTCTTGGTGTGGCAAAATAGATATGAAGGAAGAATGTTGAGAGATGACAAATATTGAGGTATATTTCATCTTGAACACAGAAGGACAAACTGATGATGCAGGGGAAGAAGGACTTCTCAAGAGATGAACCAAGTCTTCATCTCTTAAGAGAGGTAAAGGAGAGATGAAGTTCAGAGCATGGTGAATTGCTAGCTTGTGGTGGAGTGTCTCAAGTTTTATGCACAGTAGCTACACTATGTAGGCAAGTCAAGTAACATGTCAGAATATGCTTTCCTTTAGTCTATAAGCTACAGAAATTGGGTTATATTTTTCCTAAAGCACGTTTAGGTCTTTACAGTCTATGATTATGTACTAAGGAATTATAGTCTTAGAACTTGGTAGAAAATTTTGTCTTTGTTTGTATGTTCTTGTTGCCTTCCACTAATACTCAAAAGATGATTAAGACTTTGCAACTTTATAGCCAATGGCTTACAATTTTCATATAGCTTATAATTTGTGGAGCCACTTTCCCTATCAATTTTTGTGTTCCTTTCCCTTTCCTCTGCCTCCTGAACTCCAGTGAAACATACCAGGCTGCTAACAGCTCTTCCTCAACTCAGTAATGTTCATTTTGGCTTTAAGATTAATTTTTCCTCTGACTTTTTAAAAATTTGAGGCAGTTTATATTGCCTTGTCTTCAAGGACATTAATATTTTATTCTGCCATTTGTAATCTCTTACCATTAATCAATGTCATTTCTGTCTGAAATGTAGTCGTTTTACTTCTTTGAGTACTATTTAATTCTTTTATTGCTTTCCATATCTCTACATAATTTTTCTAACATTGGGTTACAGATTTTTGACTATTTCAAAATTCTTTTTACAAATTCTAATATATTTGGAAATTCAAGTTAATGTTAAAGATTATTTTTTCTTATTTCTTTAATTTTCCTGCTTATTTATATGACTGGAAATTTTTTATTGAATTTTTGAGATTTTCATACAATACAGTTTGATGGTATTTAGATCCCCTCCCTTATCTGCACCTCCCCTTACTGCCCTCTGCCCAATTTAATGTACTCTATTTTATGTGTATATATTTATATTACTGATATATATATGCATGTGTATATATATGGCCTATAGAGTCTGATTTGTGTCCCTAAATGTCCTTTTATGTGGGTCTATTCACTAAACGCACGAAGAGAGTTCCATCCCTGTAGACACTGTCTTTACCCTTCCCAGAAGCCATCAATTGCAAAAAGTTCCTTAGGTAGGAATGGGATTTATAACTAAAATTTCTTTTGGGAGGGAGGAATAAGTAATTTCTGCCCCCTCCTCCCTTGGTCCCAGTAACAAGCCAAAATACAATTTCATCAAACTGTAGTCTGGGAAACCAATGAGTTTATTGGATTTACTTTTCAAAGCAATGGATGAATGATTTACTTTCAGGAGTGTAGGTGCTCCCTCAGTCCTCCAAAGGCTGCAATGGAAAGTCTTCATCCAAACATTAATGGTGACCTCCTCCCAATTACATAAAATGAGTAGAAAGTCTCCTTCTCCTTGGCTTCCTTGGCCTATATACCCTTAGTCCCTCCCCCAGACCACATGTAACTAGGGCCACCTGGTTGGTTAGGAGGTGTGGCTGGACTCTCAGATGAGGGTTCCATGACTTTCCCAGTAGCTTTTTCCTTGCAACACATCACAGACAATAAGCTCAGTTATGATGATCCTAGGCAAACATGCACAACAAAGCTTGGGAAGATGGCATCTGTGCATGGTCTATCTGTTGGAGGACAGTCCTATACCACAGGATTTCTTATGCACTTCCCCATGTGTGTGTTGGAATTTTGTCTGACTTGAGCTTGCATAGCATCTGTGCTTGCTGTCATCATTTCTGTGAGTTCCTATGAGTAACTGACCAGCTGTCTGGAAAACTCTGCTTGTGGTCATTCACCCCCTCTAATCTTTCAGTCTCCTCTTCTACCATGATCTCCAAGCCTTGGAAGGCACAGATTCAAAATAAGTGACTGGAAAATTTTGATAGCAGGTATTATGGATTTTACTTTAAGTGCCTGGTATATTTGTATTTTAATTATGTTGTAACAAATATCTCTGAGGTTTATTCTGAGATGCAATGTAATTACTTGGAAATAGTTTCCTTTTTCATTAGTGTGGATGGATATTTCTTCCCAACTCTTTGTGAATACCAGGCTCTCTTGTTTCTAGTTCATTCATGCGGTCCTTTTCCATGTGAATCTTCACCTAAGATCCTCTATCTTGGACAATTTCCATATATGCATGAACAAGTCAACACTTTCCTGTATATCAAAGTCCAATTTTCTTTACAGCTTCTGAGTTTGCTCTCTAAAAAACTTTCTCCTCCTATCATTCTGTCTCTTAAAGTGTAGGAACTTAAGTCTCTTTGGGATCTGATTCCATCTCTTCAACCAGAAAGAGCTACCTGACTCTGTATGAGTTCTCTCTTCTGTATCATTAACTGGAAACTTGAGGCAGTAAGTTAAGCAATAACAGGTTGGATTCATTTGCTTCCAAATTTTCAGGATCACTCTCTTGAAAACAATGACTTCTTATATATTTTTCTTCTTCTTTTCATGCATTCAGTAGAACTAAATCCAGTTCATGTTATTCCATCTTGACATACCAACACGTTTTCGTTTTTTAATTTATCTCTTAAGAATTCTTCTGGAAATTTAATGTAAGACATTTCTAGTTTATACTATATCCATTTGAAGCATCATCCAGCTCAATTGTCTGATATTATGTCATAATATTTCATATTTAAACGTCATAGGATATTTGTTAATGAAATTCTACCACCCATGGAGGAAGCGTTTTCCACTTATCTCAAATTCATCTGTCCTCTATGAGAATCTATGTGATTTTCTTTTTTTTTGCCATTCTTTTTTACATGAAGGGTAAGCTACAATGAGAATAAGCACAGAAAAGAGACATGCAAAGCAAGGGAAGGATGGCTGTGTAGAGTTACATATGTACATAGAAGTGCTTGAATAATTCAAATACTTTTTCTTAGAAAACATAACATTATGCCTATTATGTATTGAAAAATCTGACTGAAAACAGCAAGATGGCTCAGTGGGGAAAACATTTCTCAAGCAAACCTGAAGATCAAGTTCAATCTCCAAATCTACAGTGGAAGAAGAGAAACAACTATGGAAAGCTGTCCTCTGATCTCTGCAAGCATGAAGTTGCATTGTGCATGCACACACATACATTCAGCATACACATACAAACACTGTATTTGTGGTGGTATGTAAAGTCACATTACAGTGATGCCTGAATAAAGACAGCCTGACACTTAACATCTATTTTAACTTCTCTGAGAATCTATTCCTTCAGATGTCTCCGATAACTGTGCTCTCAAATCAAGGCTTTGCTCTTTTTCAAAAATACAGTATGTGGAGCATGAAATGGGGAAGGAAAAGTGGACCGCTTTCTTACAAGAAGGATTTTTCCCTTTTGACCCTTACTGACCTAGAACAACATATATAATCACAAATAGATGCTATCAGATCCCTTCTGTTGTTTGCAGCACAAATGAGATAAATATCTCATTGTTTCCAATGGATATCCTGTGCTTGCAGTGCTCAATCTGCAAAACACACACACACACACACACACATACACATTCATATGTTGATCTGAGTCAAGGGCAAGGAAGAGTCATGAAAGTTTAAAGGTATATGTTTAGGTTACAAGAGGAGCACAAGGCCTAGAAAGTTTGTTTTACATTATAAGCAAACTGAGATAGTGTTGAATGATCTCAAAACATAAGATTGACTTTCTAGTTGCAAGGTTTGGTAAAATTCATTTGCCCAGAGCATGCCCATATTGTAAAAGTCCTTCTGAAAAATAATATTAGTAATAAAAATTGAACTATAGAAAGTAGAAAAATCTCAGATCATTAGAAAGACTGAATTTATCTTCAGAAGACTGGTTAATTTGTATATTTATGCTGCTCCTCAAAGGTGGGAAGTGGGTTACAATGCATATTAACTACTATACAGTCGATATAAAATTCAAGATGTCTACTACATGTCTTAATTCTAAGAATATATATGTAAATATAAGAACTTTAAAAAATTCTAAGGCTTTGTTTATACAGTGTGTATTTTGAATGTTGAGAATCTACCTTTAGTGTCAATGTTGAAATTGTCTTTTCAGAAAATTTAACTACTTAGAAACAAAGTATATGCATAAAGTGAAATGCTAAAGCAAAGTTTAAGACAGTATATCACGTTGCTTATAGGTCTAATATTTGAGGGAAATCCAAGATATATGTGCAATTTTTCTTCTTGAGTGTCATTGTTATAAACATTGAATTTGAAAGTCAGAGAATTGTTTAGCATAATATTTCAGGAATATTTGTCTCTAATATTTTGTCAGTATCAAAAGATATGTAAGAAAAATGTCATATGTCCTAAAGTGTTCAAACTATTTCACTAAAGATCAAGAAAAATTTTTCTTTTTCTCCTTTTTAGTCCCTGGTCAGAAATCCCTCTAATAGCTCTGTCCACATGCAGTAATTAAATTCTTTTCTTTTCTCAGTGACGTAGTACTAGGGGTAACCCATTCATCATCAGCCACACACAGTGTGAAGAGAACAGAACATAAGCTGTGCTGGATAGCTCCATTTACAACATCTGATTGAAAAGAAAAAACATACAAAATATATCTTTGTATAAACTAGGAAGTAATGAGGCTTTAACTAGAAAACTGTTCCAAATAATGTTCTAAGCATAAGTTTGTACTCTTTATCAATGATCAGATAAAATGACTAAAATAATGTGGGGAAATACTAGTTTTGATTTGAAATTGGTGATTGATTCCATTGAAGGAATTATAATTCTCCAATTTTTCAAATCACATTTCCTAAGAAGCCAGAGTATAAGTCATTTTATATTTCTAGAACCTAAGATTTGGAAACCTAGATTTATACTTTCAATCACGATGTAGAAGGATATGAAATATCTTATAATTTTATTCCCGATGAGGCAACAGTAATTACTGAAGAAACAATATATATTAAAAATGAAAAGCTAAGCCACAAATAAGAGAAAATAATTGCAAAATATTTTCTGACAAAGGCTACATCCAGATATACATAGCAATTGTATACTTAAGAAAGACTTAAGAAATTTCATAAAATCAAATGTATGAATGAAAAAAAGCATGTCATAAGACATTCAGCATTCGTAACCAGCAACATCCAATTGAAATTACAACCTGATACTACTTACCCTATGCTACATACAGTTTACATATGTTCTCAGCACCTCAACAAGCACATATTATGCTGGGAAACAACGGAACATTTGGAAGTTGGGCCTCAGTAGAAGGTCCTTAGGTCATTAAGCATTGGAGGTATTTTATGTACCCTTCACTGAGAGACTCATAAAGAGAATGTACCTCCTTTCCCCCCACTTTCTTTCTGATCTTGTCACAAACTGACCTCTCACTCTGACATATCCTTCTGCCATTGATAGCCAGCCTTATGTGGAGATAGCCATCTCCTTACAACTCATCTACCTCAGGTGTTTCATTGTAGTAATATAATACTAGTTAATACAATACACAGCTGAGCTATTGATAGCACCATGTTCTGACATGGATAGAAAGCAAATGGGACTCTGATGCATTGCTGATGCTAACTAAATTTCTGACCACTTGAGAAAATTTCAATTTTTATAAAGCTTAACATGCCTACCACATGAACAAGTGTTTCTACTCTTATGTATTTATTAGAGAGGAGGAAAATGCTGTCAAAAAGATTTTTCAATGTCATATCAGCTTCATTAACTTCTCAAATAGTAAATGACATGAATGTTCATAGATAGACTACTGAAGGAAGTTAAATACACAAAAGTATACCATTCTACTTCAATGTTTTCAAAATTTTACAACTTCAGGGGCTGGAGAGATGGCTCAGCAGTTAAGAACACTGGTTGTTTTTTCAGAAGACCCAAATTTGAATCCTAGCACCTGCATGGCAACTAACAACTGTCCATAACTCCAGTTCCAGGGGAACTGATGGCCCCTTCTGTCCTCCATGGGCATTGCATGACTCGGGTGCACTTAACCTACATGCAGGCAATACACTCATACACATAAAATAAAAATAATAAATAAAATATTTTTTTAAAAAAAGAAAGAAATTTTACAACTTCAAAATAGTAGAAAAATGAAAGTAGTGGTTTGGGGAGGAAATAAATGACACCATTCATTCAAACATCACAATGAAGTTATATGTCATAGTAGATGAAAACACATGGATACAATGCACTTAGTCAGATGAAAAAAATTATAAGATGTTCATAGAGTCTTCCTTGACAAAACAGACAATGGTTCTACATTTGTATCTATGTCCTTCACATTTATTACTATGCAATCTTTATGTTGACCTTTATTCACTAAGTCAGTTGATGTTATAAATTTATGCACATAGAGGAAAACTGCTCATTTGATTAAGGCAACCTAAATGTGTACTACAAATGAAACTTACTAATGAAATTTAAAAATAAAATGCCAAGTTTCAGCTTTGGCTTAGATTGTTGCAAATGCTGTGTTCAGTGATGATATTTCAGTAGTTAGAGTTATAGAGTGAAACATAATTAAAGGAAGTGTTCACAGTCTTGTCTGCACACCTGTGTTCACAGTTTTGAGAAACGTAATTCATGGGCGTAACTTTTTACTACCAAACTTCTTCTACCTAAAATGAAAAATTTAATGTTTTCTTCAAGAGATAGTTTCAAATTGTCTATACCTACAAGAAAAGATCCACTTGAAACATAAAATCAGCCCTGCTTTTGAACTAGGAGAATATAGGATGGATACTGACTTTGATGTGTTATATTCTTCCTTTTATATATTTGGAGAACGATTTATCACCTACTGCATTTGCACAGGTAGATGGTAATACTCAGGGTCTATATCCCATTTTTAAAATATTTTATTTCTTTGTGTGTGTGTGTGTGTGTGTGTGTGTGTGTATGAATGTATTGCTGGCATGCATGTAAATACACCCATGTAGTGCAATGCCTACAGAGGTCAGAAGAAGGTGTCAGATTCCCCTGGAACTGGAGTTAATGGATGGTTGTTCGCCACCATGTGGGTACTGGGAATTGAACCCACGTCCTCTTCAAGAGCAATCAGTGCTCTTAACTGCTGAGCTGTCTTTCCAGCTTCCATATCCCATTTTCCCCCGATAAGCTAAGAATTCCTCAACAGTATCTATATGCATTTCATTATGGATTTCTCATGATCCAAATATCCAAATAGACAGTGAGTATATTAGATACCTGTAAGACACTGGCTATGTCTCCCCAATATCTATTCACTGTTTTCTTATTAAACGTTATTTTGTTTTGAATTGGGTGTGTGTGTATGGATCCATTTGGAGGTATGCTCACATGAGTGCAGTGCCTGTGAAGTCCAGAAGAGGACTTTACCTGGAGCTGGAGTTGCAGGTGTTTAGAGCCACCTGATATGGGCTTTAGAAGCTGAACTTGACTCCACTTCAAGAGCAGCATGTGCTCTTAACTGCTGGGCCATCTCTCCAGTCCCAAATTAATTTTTAAGGAGTTTAACAATATTCCATAACTGATTTGATTTTTGTGAGCTTTGTCTTGTTTTTCGGAGTGAGGAACTGAACCCAGCGCCTTGTACTTGTTTGGCAAGTGCTCTGTGACTGAGTGCAGCTTCCAGCCCCAATTATTTTCTTACTAGCATACTTCCAATAGTGCCAGGACATCAAAGTACCCAGAGGTTTAATTTTTTTCATCCTCAGCTGTAGTTAAAAGTGGTCATGTGTAACATGTCTGGGTGATACAATTTTGTTGATGGCTTTGTTCACAAATACAAAGGTAGTTTCCTTGTAAGGAATATGGGTGTAATGGAAGACATCTTAAGGCAAGGTAGAGAAGAGATTCATGTTAATAATCCCATATTAGGACAGGATGATAGGCAGAAACTGAGTTTGTGAGGGCATACCTGAGTTGATGTACCAGAACTAGACTATATAATTCCCAATTCATGTTAAACAGGAAAAGCAAAGTCGCTTTGAGTTAATCTTTCTTTGTGCTTTTGCTCCTTGCAATGGACACAATTATGATACTGTATTTTATTTTTGGTCTTTTGGAGACAGGGTCTCTCTGTAGACCCAGCTGGCCTGGAACTCGCTATGTAGACCGGGCTGGTCTAGAATTCACAGAAATCCGCCTGCTTCTGCCTCCTGAGTGCTGAGTGATGGGATTAATGGCATGTACTATTATGGTTGGCTATGATACTGTATTCTTATTACCTATGTAGAAAACTACAAAGCTTACTTAAAATTTGCCAGCCCATAGTGATTGTCTTCATCTTGAGTCTTAGTTCATCCAACTTCTGAGTCAAATCCAGAGACAACAATGAATATGTCAGAATGACCACCTAGAAATGCTTACATGTGATGTTACACGTTCAGGTAGATTTAGTTCAAACTTTTTTTCTGAGGAAAGTCTAAGAGATTTAGGCTTACCTCCTGAGCATTTTTATGTCTTCACACAGCCTTGTGAGCTTGTTTTCTTTTCTTCACATTATTGGTTCCTTCAGGAGTGAAGGGTTGCTTAAGTCTCAACCCATTTTTTAAGGATCAAATATTTGAGCTGATATTTCCTATGTCCTGTCACTGTCCTCCTAGATGAATGGACTTAATTCCAGCTAATAAAGGTATGTGGATGCTTTCCTGCATCGATTGGAATTGGGTTATGATGGTAGTACTTTCAAACGCTGTATTAATTTTTCTGGTTCTAAGTACCTCTAATCTTGAATGGCTTGAGGACTGCCCTACTACTGCGGGAGTAACCTTTTTTGTCCTCAAGTTTTATAGCTGCTGGGCCAGAACTAAACTTGTTCTGCTAGTTGAGTATTGAATTTGAGATACACAAATGTGTTTTCAGGTCAAATTTTGCAACACCTCTGTAGTTATTTTAGGCAGTCTGAGCTGCTAAGATCCATCTAAGTTTTATGGTTGAAAAACTCTCTTGCTGTGACTGATCAATGAAGCTGATATTACCCATGAATTTATCATGCAATTTGAAACTCAGAATGTCCAAGGAAAAAAGTTTTAACTAAGCATAATTTAAAATTTAAAAATCTACCAGAACATGGAATATTATTTCATTCTTGACCTTAGAAAAACAGGAAATGTGAGCTTCATTGACTTGGACTCTAAAAATCTTGAAACTTCTAAGAATTAGAAAGACACTGAACTTCAAGGGCAGAGGTTTATTCCTATATGAGTCATTGGTGTCTAAGATAATTTTATTTCAGACCAAAAGGATCCTCAAAGACTGCACTACTCTGGAGAGTTTATAATGTTCTTACCTGCTATTGTCAAAAGGGAAAGGAAGGTTGTGGGTTACAACTTTTAAGTAGCCATAGCTCTTTGTGATTTCAATTAAGGTGAATTACCTTGGTCATTTTAGCAAAAGCAGCATAATCGTGAATGGTGTGTGCCTGTGTATGTGTATACACATATATACATGCATGTGTTAAATTTCTGTGACAATCACTGAGCAACAATATTTGCATTTTAAAAATTTCTTTGTGAGACAGTGTCTTCCTATAGCACCAACTGGCCTGGAACTCCTAACATAGACCAGTCTGGCCTTGATCTCACAGAGGTCTGCCTGCTTCTGACTGCTTCTGCCTGCTAAGTACTGGAATTAAAGGTGTACACTACCATGCCTGCTACATGTCAAAATTTTATACAGAAATTCTAGAAAGAATAAGAATGATGTTTCAAAAAGGCCACTTTGGAGAAGTAGATGAACCATCTGAATTTGATATTGAACACATTTACTTTTCTCCCACAAAACTCTCTTGAAGAAGCTCTAGTAAGGGACTAGAATCTACTGTGGAAGTGAGGAACATGAATTTTATAGACCTCATAATTTTCACCTAAGAAAGCATTCGCACACATTAGCATTACTTTATTCTTCATGTTATTTGTTGACTGATATGTATGAAACAATCTGATGCATCTATTTTGAGCCTGAGAGTTGAAGCATTCCGTAATGGAGACAACTTTGTCAGATAATGTGGATATTGCTTCTATTTTTGTTGTTTCTTATGTGATATGTAGTTGTAAGCGCCACCTGATCCCTTTTCCTTGTGCATCTATTTTTCACATACACTACATACCTTTTGATTTCTTTTCTTTATCTTAAAAGCTTGTTACTAGTCGGATGTTTAAAAGTTTTAACACTTGGGAGACCGAGGCTGGAAGACCATGAGTTTGATGCTAGCCTGAGCTATATAGTGAGATACTGTCAAAAGAAAATTAGTGGTTATTAAGCTTTAGAGCTGGGTTGGATCATTGATTTCCTTCCTTAGAAGCTTGCATAGTATCCTAGAGAACTATGAGAGCTAGTCTTCAGGGAGAAGGCTTCTAGGTCATTTGCTCCAAGTACTGTGTCTGAAGTATGTCCTGTCTTCAGCAATAGGGTCTTACCTTCAAATTCTTGGAGGTAATCAACTCTCAACTCTCACCAGCTAAGCTTCCTCATAATACAGAGTGCAATGCATATAGAAAGCCACAAATGGCTAGGTTTTAGAGAATAAGAGACTATATAGTGTGTGTCCCTGGATAGGACTCTGCTATTAAAACAAACCCACAGCTCAGCAACCATTGCAGAAGAGGAGGCAGAAAGACTGTAAGAAAGAGCCAGGGTTGGTGCATGGACATAAGGAAAGAGGTTTTTCAAGCCACTGAGAACTTGCTCATATGAACTTACATCAATGCTGACAGCATACACAAGACCCATGTTGACTCAATCAGACAAAACCAGCATAGAATGAGTGAAATGGGCAGCAGGCCCCAACCCTAGCCAAGTAACCATTGGCAAATAATTACTGTGGGATTAGGGAGAGTAGATCTTCTTTAAGGGATGACTCTAGATAGGTTGACTAGACTCCAGTGGATGTACTTGTACCAAAGGGATACCTGGATAGAAATGCTTGACTGGATAGGACTTAACATATATGACAGAATACCTGAAATCTGGTGTGGGGAGGGCTGCAGGGTTTGGGGATGGGGAGAGAGATCTAAATTTGATTAAGATGGATTATGTGAAATGCACAAAAAGACCATAAAAATATTAAAAATGAAAAAAGAAGATTAGGGAATTACAATTTTGTGAGGAAAATAAGAGCAATCAAACATATTAAGATAGCTGAAATCGTCTTCTGAAATGTGAACATTGAATCATTTGGATATTTTTGGGGGGAATGTTTAAATAATACTGCCTAAAATATCATTGGTTTACCTACCTGAAATGAATTGCTATTGTGTGACCACAGTTTGAGGAGATGAACCTCACAGCCAATTACCTATCTACATGGCATCATTTGAACTATAACAAGAGCAATGAAAAAAAATCACAGGTGAAGAATACAGTGTAATTCTCTATGACCAACTCCACTTTAGAAGCATTTGCAGTTTAATTTTGAAATATGTTTTATGTAATCCCCAAATTATAATAATAAATACATATGAAAAATAATTGTTTTCTGTAGAGGTCAGAAAATTATGTAAGTTCCTTTTGTTATAAAAATAAGATTTATGTAGAAAGAGTTTGCTTCAGTAAAATTGACATTATTATTGTTGACACCATTCAGTTATAACCAAGAAGGAGTAGCTAGGAACTCAAAGTTTTTAGAATATTCCAGAATGGTCATGTTTCAAGCAGTGTCAAGGTGGCATTTCCAAGTCATTGTGCAACAAGCAGCCACTATATAACAAAATGTGACTATCTAAATATTGTACAAATTCCCCACTTTTATGCTGGCTGTGATGGCTAATTCTGGGTGTCAACTTGACTGGATCTGGGACTAACTGAAATGAGAGAGATCATCTTGATTGGATCATCTGAAGCTGGAAGATACACCCCAAATGTGGGTGTTACCTTCTAATGGCAGCCCATATAAAAAGTCATGGCAGAGGAAAGCGCTTGCTTTTTGCCACATACCTTCTCTCTCACTGGTGAACTCTTCTTTCTGCTGTAGACTCAAGACTAGCCAATCTGTTAGAATTCATCAAGCCTTCAGTGCCAGATTGGGACTACTGCAACATCCACCCTTGTGGACTGAGTGACTATGGATTCTCAGCCTCTCCAGTGTGGTACAGCCATTGTTGGGCTACTCTGACTCTATCCTGTGAGTTAATCTGATAAATCCTCATTCAACCAATTCTATTTCTCTAGAGAACCTTGACTAATACACTGGCTCTTTGGTGTCTCCTCCCTTAGTGCTAGAACTTTGAATCTCTTAATTTAGCATATTTCATAATGTTTGAGTATAGATTTATACATACAGGTATACACAAATACATTTACATACATAAAACACACTAAGCAAGTACCTGGACAAAATAAAAGATTCTTTATAACAAATTGTATAAGCAAGGAAAGAAGCCAGAGGAATTACACATAAGTAAGAATATTCAGTTTCAGCAGAGACTTAGAAATCAGGCAGACTATCACTGAAACAAGAAATCACATGTTTTAAGACAAACTCTTTTTTAAATATTTTATTTTTATTATTTTTATTCTATATGTGTGAGTGTATTGCTTGCATCTAGGTAAGTGTAATGCCCACGAAGGTCAGAAGAAGATGTAGGATCCCCCTGGAATTGGAGTTACGGACTGTTGTTAGCCACCATGTAGGTGCTTCGAATCAAACCTGTTCCTCTGCAAGATCAATCAGTGCTCTTAACCTCTGAGCCATCTCTCCAGTCCAAGACAAACAATTTTTACACCAAAAACAAAAAAAAAATGTTTCCAGTTATGATGTCAGTCATTATTAACCACAGCATACATTCTGGTTTCAGTAATATTAAAATGTGTAAAACATTTACTTTAAAGCTAAATATGTGCTAGATTTTTGTTTTTCTGATATTTTAGCCAGCATCTCCTTTTTAAAGACTTCATTCTTTTTAAATTAATTCATTGAGAACTTCATACAATATATTTAATCATCTTCCATGCCCACTCCTCCCAGATCCACATAGTCTCCTACCCACGTGATTTCATGTTCTCCTGGCCCTCTTGAGTACAATATGTGTTACCCAAGTATTTTTGAATGTGGAACCTGCCCTGCATTGTGTTTGAACTACCAGGGGTCACACCCTTAAAGAAGACTGACTCTTCCTGTACCTGCAGCTATCAGTGGCCAATAGCTACTCTGCTAGGCATAAGAATTCATGTTTGCCTGCATACCTCCACAGTGGAATTTTGTCTGGTTGGAGCCTGAGTGGGTCTTGTGCATGCTGTCATAATTGCTGTAAGTTCATATGCTATCCTAGTTCGTTTCTCCGTTGCTGTGACAAAATACTCTGACCAATACCAACTTGGGGAGGAAAGGCTCCCTCAACCCAGTTGTGTCAAGTTGACACTGAAGCTATCCAGTACAATTGACCCCTTGTCAATGTGACACACAAACATCACTATTAAACCATAACCTTTCCAATTCTTGTCCCCAAGGTATGATGTTAATATCACAACATAAGACAGCACAACCTTAAAATCCCCATAGTCCTTAAAAAATCCAAACACCTAAAATTCCATAGTCCTTTTAAAAGTCTCTTAACTGTGGGCTTCTGTGAAACCCAAAACTGTACACTTTTATTTTGAAGGGAAGAATCAGGCACACCTAAGCAAAACCTAAGTCCAGCAAAATAGCTCAAGGCTGGATATATGGCATTCACTCATGATCTTCTGGGCTCCAAAAGGTTCTGGCAACTCCACTTCTCTGACTCTGCCATTCACATCACACACAGCTCTTCTGGCAGACTCAGGCGAGATCCATTCCACACCTACTACTATCCTTGGTGGTAATTCCATGGTCCTGGTATCTCCAAAAAGCTGGGGTCCCCACAGAAACTGAGGCTTAACTCTCACCCATGGCCTCTTCTGGCCTCTTGGGGTGTAATGCTTCAGATTCTCTCTATGATCCTTTCAATTCTGGGCTCTTCACTATAACTGAGGCTGCACTTTCACCAATGGTTTCTCCTGGCCTCTCAGAATTCTAAGCCTCAACTGCTCTCTGTGACCCCTTCATGCTTTCAACTCCAGAACCATGCAAGAGACTCTTCTTACACATTACCAAGTTCTGTTTCCAGCTTGAGATGGAGGCTCAAATTCCCTTTGTGCACAGACCTTGAGGAAATGCCTCTCAGAAGACATCACCAGAGTGATGCTAGTCTCTTGTTACAGCTTACTTTTCAGCTCCAGCTAACCAGCATCAGTTGTCCCAGTAAAGCAAAGGTTTTACTTCAGGTTCTGGTCTCTTCTTAATCACAGATGATTCTTCAGCCCCAGCTGATCAGAGCCCACAGATTCTCAATTCGAAATAATACAAATAGCCTTGATAGTCTCTGCTTCCCTTTGAAGTGTCACAAGCCAGGCCTCCATTGGCCACAACTCTTTCAGCTCCACAGAAACAAACTCTTAGGCTCTCAATGGCTTTTCTACCCCAAAGTTCCAAACACTTCCAGAATCCTCCTAAAAACACCAAGGTCAGGTCTGTCTCAGCAATGCCCCACTGTCTGGTACCAATTTCTATCCTAGTTTGTTTCTCCATTGCTGTAACAAAACACTCTGACCAATACCAATGTAGGGAGGAGAGGATTTATTTTATCTTACATTTCCTGGGCCACAGTTCATCAGGGAGCCCAAGATAGGAAATCAGGGCAGGAACCTGGAGACAGGAGCTGGAGCACAGGCCATGGTGGAATTCTGCTTACTTGCTTGCTCCCTGGCCCCTGCTCAGCCTGCTTTCTTATGCAAAACAGGCCCATCTGTCCAGGGGTGGCAATATCCACAGTAACCTGGGCCCTCTCACATCACACAGCAATCAAGAAGATGCCTCACAGACATGGCCACAGGCCAGTTCAATGGAGGCAATTCCAATTGAAGCTCCCTCAACCCAATTGTGTCAAGTTGACACTAAAGCTATCCAGCACATATGTGCAACTTCCCTGCTGTCTGGAAAACAGCTGTTTTCTTGCAGGTGTCCTTAAAGATGATATTTTAGGTTCACACTTAAATTTTGCCTCCAAGTTACTGAAATGGTAAATGAGAATGTTAATATACTATAAAAGTTTTCTTTTATCTGTGAGTTACTTCTGAAGTCTTAAATGAATGTAGCATCAAATTCAGAAGAAATGGTTTGCCCTACAAGTGAACAAGTCATATGTTTGAAATGAGTTCATTATTCAGTGTTGGGAAATTCATGGGCTCTGAATTAATAATGTAGAATTGGAAACATAGTTCTTGATATTTTATTCTTTCATATTACATTTGAAATGGAAATCTCTGTTATTAAACTAGTCTCTCTCCCTCCAGTTTAGAGTCCTTCAACAAATTTATCATCCATTCATCAAAACAAACACATTTACTTTGTTCAAATGAATTTACTCTTGGGTAGTTGAATATTGTTTTTCAAATTTGTGTTATTTATTGTCTATTATATGTTTAAACAACACAATCTAGTATGATACAGATTTTTAGTACAAAGATTGCTTTTCAAATCATTGCCAAATATTTGTTTTTCTATTTTCAAAGATAAAGTAGAGAAAGCCAGTATGTGGTTTGGCTGTAGCCTCATTAATACAGCAGGAAGGACCTTGACTCTATTGACCACTCAATTCATGTCTTTTTTAAAATATTTTATTTATTATTTTTATTTTATGTGCATGCGTGTACTGCCTGCTTGTAGGTAAGTGCATGTCCTGGCCCATAGGGTCAGCAACGTGGGGTACCTGGAGTGGGGAGTGGGGATTTGGATGGGGCAAGAGACAAGAGAAATGGAGACAAGACAGGGTTCTGATCAAGTCTCGTTTATTGTAGCTCAAGCATGGGGTTAAATAGAGAATGAAAATAAAGGTGCAAAGAGTGAGTAATCATATCAGCCAGAACACAGGGGCCCAGATGTACCCTAAGGGAGGAATCTGAAAGGAGAACAAGGCCACGGGCCAAGGCCATGGGCCCAGGGCCACGGGCTCTGTCCTGTGCCTGCAGGAGAAGTATGGGAAAGTCCAAGGCTGTGGGCCAAGGCCGTGGGCTCTGTCCTGTGCCTGCAGGAGGATGGTGGGCAGAATGGAAAGTCACCAACTCAGGTCTGTCAGCAGTTTTGAGAAATGGCTGAGCCTCAGGCTCCCAACAAACCCCTATGGAAAGCAGTGTGGAGAACTCTTAAAAAACTACAAATGAACCTACCATTT
>NW_008354281.1:4241897-4246274 GCF_000622305.1 Nannospalax galili
TTTTTTTTAAGGGCTTACCCGTTATTGGATAAGGTAGTAGCATTAGACTATCCTCCTGTTTTAGGTTGTCATTAAGGGGGGATTTTTACGTACCCATCATTGACTGTCCAGTTTATCTCTCAAGGGGGATGACTAGCAGCAGCATCATAGCAACGCATTTTTTTTAAACTTTTGACCCATGATATCAAGGCGATGATAATGGACCTGTATTGGTTTTGCCTGGAGAGCCTTTATCTGTTGTCTGACAAATACCATGAGTCATTTGACCACACAGGGTCTGAGGGAGATTAATAAAAATAGGATAATCAGGGGTCCCAAGAGAGTGGATATGAGAGTGGTCAGCCACGGGGATTTGTTGAATAAAGACTCAAACCATCCTTGAGATACTAGCCATTGTCTTTTTTTGATTTTTAATTTTTTTTTTTATTTTTGTCATGTTGTTTTTAATGATGTCTGTATGATTTATATAAAAACAACATTTTTTTAAGGCTACACACAACCCCTCTTGTTGCAGGAACAAGAGATTTAACCCTCTGCAGTTTTGTAAAGCTACTTTTGCCAATGAGCCAACAGAATCTTGAAGCTAAGTTACAGATTTTTTTATTTTTTGAAGGTTAAGGTCTAAGCTAGTGCGTAAAGCGTTATATTGATCTTGCCCCTGTATCAATGTAGTAGTTTTTGTGTCTATCCCCGCAGCCACACCAGTGTTGATTAAAGTTGTAAGGGTTAAAGCTACAACCGCAGGAGTTCTTTTATAATGCAGCAAGGGAGAGAGCAAGGGCGAGTATGACAGAAGGACCTCCTGATCTGAATGGTATACCAGACGAGGAAAGAGAAGGGTAAGAACACGGAAGCCTCCTGTATTAAGGACACTCCCGGAGACACAAGGCGTTAGTCCTGAAGAGCAAGCCCACCAAGTGTTGGGAGGTGGGAGAACAAAGGTACTGGTGGGTGCAAAAAAGGTCTCGGTTTGATTACAAAGGGAGGAATACTGCTTCGGGACTGTACCAATGCACAGTCCCGACCCGGAAATATGTTTTAAGGTAATTTCTGGTGTAGAACCCCATTTACAGTAAGAAGAATTATGAGAGATATTGTAAGGGCCGAAAGTAGCAATTCCTTCTAAGTAAGGAGGAGCCACAGTACAGCAAAGCCAGCATGATTTAGCTAGTTTAGGGTTAGTTGCATTGAAAAGGTTATAGGCCTGATTTATGATCTTAATAAAATCTAGGGACTGTTGGTAATGGCGGATTGGAGAAAAGGGTGTAAGAGACTGTTTAGTGGATCTTTTCACGGTGGCAGGATATGGGCTGAAAATGGGAGGAGGTGAAATCAAGGGTTTGTTTTTGCGTCCATAATAAGTCTTGGGACAAGAATGGGATTAGGTCCTATTGCTGTGGCAAGGGGCGCTTGTCGCCTCGTGATGGTGAATAAGATTTCAGGGTCACCTGAAGCTCTCTGGAGGTACAATCGTAAGCCCCAAGTATTGACACTATCCCAACCAGTAAACTGTTTTTCTTTATCAGTGAATCTAATGAGCAGGGGATTGCAGAAGCGGGGTTTAGATCCCCAAGCCAGCTCACATGGGGGGTTTGTGGTGTTATGTAACAGTGATGTAATCTCCATGGGCAAAACCTAACCAAGAAGTATGTCCAGTGGTCTCACATCTCCAACGTGGACAGTAATACTGATCAGGTCTTTCACAACTAAGCTTATATTGGGGTCTTGGACAGACGTAAAACTTTTTTTGTCTGAGAAATCAGACTCCCGACTAAAATTTATAATTAAATCCTGCTGAAGCATTTTTTGTATCCCTACTGACAGTTGCCACACCATAATCCCACACCCCATCTGCCAGGGTACAAAGATCCACATCTAGTGGGGGCCACCAAGTATTGGGGGGATGAGCAGCAGACAGCTTTAACATGGGATTTCCAGTTTTTAGATTGGTGATTATCCAAGTAACCTGCACAGGCATGTGAGGATTGGTCATGTCACTCATATGAATGAGAGTCCATAGGGTAATTAGGCAAAGGATCCACATATTAACTTTTCTGGAGCTCTTTCAGAAGGTACAAAATAAGCAATGTAATAAGGAAGATGGTGATGGCAAATGTGGCAACGATGAGCACAATGGCGAAGACTTTTTAAACAGGATTTTTTATCCCAGGTGGCTTGGTCTGTTTTAGCTGGAAAAGAATAGAGAAATTTTTTTCAGGGACTCTCATTTTCCCTGGAACCTTGGTTAGTATCTATTTGTTTTACTATCTATTTGTTTTACCATGAGCATCTAAATTTAAACAATTTAAAATAAAGAACACATGATTTAACAAATTTCTGGGGGTTCCCCTGATGGAATACCATTTTTTTGTTTTATTTTATTTAGTGTATTTTTTATAAGTAAATGAGTTTTTTAAACTATGTTTTGGCCCTGTGGGTTATAAGAAATTTTTGTTGTATGTTTTATTTGTAAGGTGTTGTAGAAATTTTGAAAAGCTTGAGATACATATTTGGGATTATTATTTGTTTTAATATGTTTTGGGGTATTTATTATAGAAAAGTAGTGGAGTAAATGAGTAATAACATGTTTAGCAGGTTTTTTTGTTTGTAATGAAGTGTAGAGAAGTTTACTGAAAGTATTAATGTAAACATGAATATATTTAAATTTGTTAAAATTTTTATAATGAGATATATTTATTTGTTAAAGCATGTTAGGGACAAGTCTTTTAGGATTGACTCTTAGGTGGGGAACAGGGAGGAAAGTGACATAAGTTTTATATTTTTTAACTATTTGTTTAGTTTGTTTTTTGGTGAGTTTAAATATTAATTGTAGGGAAGCTGTATTAAGATGATGTAACTCATGAGCCTGTTGAGTTTGAGTAATTTTAGAAGGAGTAGCAATAGTAACAAGTTTGGTGGTTGTATTGGCGACCTGATTGTCGGACGTTAAAGGCCCCGGAAGACTAGAGTGTGCTCGAATATGTTTTAAAAAGAAAGGGGCTGTCCTCTGGCGGATGAGGTGTTGGTACTGATGAAAAAGATCTGCAGCATTAGAAATATGTCCAATTATAGGAATAGTTTTTAAAAGAGGTATAGCACGAGTGATATACGCACTGTCAGTGTATATATTAAGGGGTGTATTAAGGAACATAGAGAAAACTGATATGATGGCAGACAGTTTTACCAGTTGTGTAGAGGTTTTGTTGGATTGAAATGGTATAACCTGATTGTTTTAAGCATAGGTTGTTATTTTATTGGAGGAATCATCTGTAAAGACTAACAAGGCAGTAGGTAAAGGCTGATGGCTAGTAATGTATGGAAAAATGAAAGTATGTAGGTTACAAAATTGAATAAGCTTGTCAGGTGGGTAATGGTTATTTAAAACCCCCAGAAAATTAGCACAAGCTATTAGCCAAGTTTTTGATTTTTGTAGTAATTAGTTAATATGATTTTTGGTATAAGGTTGTATAATATGAAGAGGTTTTAAACCAAAATATTTACGACTATGATCCAGGCCAATAATTATTAAGTCAGTCATTGCATCATAATATGGAAGTAATATTTTTTGGGGGGAGGCAGGTAAATGTATCCACATAATAGGATGATTAGGCTTCTACCAAAGAAGACTCGTAGGTGATAGTTGAGTATTAAAAATTATGAGCCATAAGGGCTTGTAATAATCTATATTGGTAACAAACTGATTAGCAATTGTTTTTTTAACTTTATGTATGGTGACTCTGGCCTCTTTGGTAAGTGTTTTGGGTGAGGTTGGATTTGTATTTTTTTTAAGGATGTTAAAGAGGGGCTTTAAGTCCCCAGTGGTTAACTTTAGATAAGGACATAGTCAATTAATGTTATCTAATAGTTTTTGGAAATTATTTAAGGTTTTTAGTTTATTAAGTTTAAGGATAGCCTTTTGATTAGTTATTTTTTGTTTATTAATTTGAAAACCCAAATAAGAGTAGGGATTTTGTGTTTGTACTTCTTTAGGGGCTATTTGTAAACCTATATTAAATAAATTAGATTTTAACTGAGTATAACATTGTAATATCGCTTTTTTTGTGTCTGTTATTAGAATATTATTTATATAATGGATTATATATATGGATGGCCAAGTATTTTTGGTATTTTGAAGAGCTGTGGCTATAAACTTTTGACAAAGGGTAGGGCTATTGGCCATTTTTTGAGGCAAAACCTTTACTGGTATTTTTTTTTATAGGTTTTTTAAAGTTAATAGAAGGAAGACTAAAGGCAAAGCTTTTGTGATCCTCAGGATATAAGGGAATAGTGAAAAAATAATTTTTAAGATTTATTATTATTTTAAAGTATTTTTGTGGTATGGCAACTGGCGAAGGCAAACCTGGCTGTAAAGTTTTT
>NW_008354281.1:4246343-4255178 GCF_000622305.1 Nannospalax galili
AAAAATAAAAAATATGAGTGTATTTTACGGAGAACAAGTCTTTTTAATGTGTCTTGTCTTAAGTTGTTTTTGTACCAAATAAGTGGCTGTTGTTAACTTTTTTGTTGTAAGCGGCCATTGAGTTACCCAAACTGGATTATTTGATTGTCAGGTTATAGGATTTATGTAGTTTGGGGGTGTAGGATTGTCAATGGCCACCATCATAATTTTTTTAAGCCACGCTTATTATTTTGGCCCTCATTTGGTATGGGGGATAATTTTTTATTTTTATCTTTTTATAAATTTTTTGTCAGGGCTATAACCCTGTGTAAGCATTTGTGTAGTAACAATATTGTTTGGACTATACATAACAATTTTTATTTGTGAAAGCAGATTTTTTTTTTTTACAGGTTTACTGGTAAATAAGGGACCACAAAAGGCTTAATTAAACCAGAATTATTTATGGAATTTTTTTAATTGAGAAATTTTGAGCTTTGTCTTGGATTTTGGCTCTGTTTTATATCTTTTCAATTAGTTAGAGTCTCAACCGTAGGCCAGGCTATGGGCCAGGTCTCAGCAGAAATAATATAACATTAGCTTTAGTATCGATGAGGCCATCAAATTTTTTTTTATTAAGCCATAAAGTTAACGTAGGTTTTTTGTGAGTAATGGCTTGGACCCAATAAGCATCGGAAGAATTGAAATTTTTATTTTTTTTGTTTTTTTTTTTTGAACGAAATGATTGGCATTAACCAGGGGTATTAAAATTATCTGAGCAATACGTTTTTTTTTTGTGGAATGGTGACTATATTGTCAGTAGCACGGGCTAAAATTTTTCTTTTTTTAGTATAGTCTGTATTAATTATCTCAGGCACAACAGATAGGCCTTTAAGGGCGGTGCTACCATGCCCTAATATTAGCCCGCAGGTATTGGAGGGGAGTGGTTTATAAATTTTAGTTCCTATGGTTTGAATTTTTATGTCTGGAGTCAATACTGCGTGGGAGGAGGAACTGAGGTTTAGTTTTGTGCTTTTTGGGGTTGTTTGGTTAAGGTCTGAAAAGGATTGTTGTTGGTGGTGGGAATGAAACTGACTGCCCCAAAAGCTTGTTTTGGGGCCGGAGGCTGGCCCCTCTATTTGTTTTTTTGATGTGGAGGTAGAGGGGTTTTTTTGACATTAGTCTTGGACCTGTATTTGTTACCCCAATTTTTTTTTTCTTTTTTTTTTTTTACATTTGGGACACAGTTTTGGAGTTTTTTTTATTGTTAGTTTTTTGTTGATTATTATTTATTTTGTATTTTTGGGCAAAATGTCCACTTTTACCATATTTAAAATATCTCTTGTTTTTAGTTTTATTTTTATCAGTCAAAAAATTTTTTATAGTGTCTGCTAAAAGCTGCTGTCATGGCGAGTCCCTGTTGATAAGACGGACCTATGTCTGAACACAGGTGTATATAACCGGTTAAATTAGTCTTTTTTTAAATAAGGTTTAATGGCTGCCTGGCAGGCAGGATTAGCATTTTTATAAGCCAACTGTTTTACATATTCTAGTCCTGCATTCATATTTTTAATTTTTTTTTTGTTGAGGTCATTAATTGATGGACAAAATCTGTAAATGGTTTATTAGGCCCCCGTTTGACTGAAGTGAGAGAAGTTTTTAGGTCTTTTTTAACTGGATTTTTTTTTTTATGTCTTAGTGGCAGCAGTCTGAATTTGTGTGAAAAGTTTTGGGTTATATTGTATTTGTTGTTTATTAGTTTTATGTTGACCTTTGCCTGTTAACATATCAAAATTTCATTTATTTTTAGCTTGTTGGTTTTTTTAGCTGTTTTTTTACAGTTTTTAAAATACTCTGGTTTTTATAGTAAATAATTACCCCCACTAAGGACCGCCCTTACTAATGTATTTTAATTAACAGGAGTTAGCCATTTTTTAGCCGCACCGTTTAAAATTGTTAATGTATATGGGGCTGTGGCTCCATACTGAGACACAGCAGTTTTTAATTTTTTAATTAGCTGAAAATTGAAACCCGTATGATGTTGCCATGTTTGTTCTCGGTCATTTGTTGTTTTTTTTCACAGGAAAAAGCCTCCATGTAGGAGGGAAGTTTATTAGGTTTATTAAAGTTTTTTTTATATGAGTGGAGGCCGGGCCCCCTGGGGGCTTGGTGAACTTTATTTCTATCTATAAGTGTCTCCCCACCTGTCTTGAGTTTTTGCAATTTAAGTATTAATGATTGATGCAATTTTTTTAGTTTAATTTGTTTTTGTAATTGTGTTATTTGTTTTTTTAATTTTGATTTAGGATTTACTGTCGCCGTTATAGTTCGAGCAGATGGCACACCGAAAGAAGGAGGGCGGTCACATTTTTGTCTTTTGTGGCCATTTGGTGACCTAGTCTTAGTTTAACAAATCAACCCCTCCCTCTCAGACTGTATCTGAGGCTAGACATGCAGCTTTTGGTAAAAGAGGATAAATACGAATATGTTTTTTTTAGACTTTTGGGCATTTTTTTGACTTTTTTTTCTTTAATTGACTCTGAGGACTCCTTTTTTATATTTTTAGAAGAATCCTCATCTTTACTATTAAGAATGATTAAGTCAGGCTCGTCCCTGGGAACTTCTCTCAATTTTGTCTTGGAACTACTTTTAAAAATTTCTTTAGGTTGGGCAATCGCTGCCACCACTGGTTTATGTTTATTTTTTATCTATTAATTTTTTTATTAAATTTTAATAAGAAAAGGCAGTAACAGGAACCTTTTTAGGTCTAAATGTTGTATAAAAATTTTGTAATGTATTTTTTACTCTTTTTTTTTATATTTATGACCCCTTTTTGGGGAAACCAAGGACAAATGTCTTTCACAAAATTAAAGAAATGAAATAAATCTACAGTCTTAACCTTTACTCCTCTTGTCTTGAGAGCCTCCCTCAACTGCGTAACATAAATCTGATGCTGGCTTAATCCTTGTCCCATGATTGGATGGATTGACTTACTTTTGGTTTGGTCATGGCAGGCTCCCGTGGCGCGTCTCCTAATTTCTTGAGATTTAGCGAGTGTATTTTTTTCTTTTTTTTTTTGTCCTCTCTTATGATGTGCCCCTAGTATCCAGCCGCACGTTGGGCGCCACTCTGCCCCTGCCCACGGAGTCAGCAATGCGGGGTACCTGGAGTGGGGAGTGGGGATTTGGATGGGGCAAGAGACAAGAGAAATGGAGACAAGACAGGGTTCTGATCAAGTCTCGTTTACTGCAGCTCAAGCATGGGGTTAAATAGAGAATGAAAACAAAGGAGCAAAGAGTGAGCAATCATATCAGCCAGAACACAGGGGCCCAGATGTACCCTAAGGGAGGAATCTGAAAGCAGAACAAGGCCGCGGGCCAAGGCCATGGACCGAGGCCACGGGCTCTGTCCTCTGCCTGCGGGAGGATAGTGGACAGAATGGAAAGTCACCAACTCAGGTCTGTCAGCAGTTTTGAGAAATGGCTGAGTCTCAGGCTCCCAACAGGAACATACCTCAACATAACTAAGCCATATATAACAAATCCACAGCCAACATCATTCTAAATGGAGAAAAACGTGCACCCATGTCGTGCAATGACTTTGGAGGTTAGAAGAGGCTGTTGGATCCCCTGGAACTAGAGTTATGGACAGTTGTTAGCTGCCGTGTGGGTGCTGGGATTTGAACTGGGATCTTCTGCAAGAACAGTCAGAGAAAAGAAGAGATCAAATTATCCCATTTTGCAGATGATATGATACTATGTCTAACAGATGTCAAAAATTCCACCCGAAAATGCCTAGAAATTATTAACACATTCAGTAAAGTGAGTCTACTTTCTAAAATATAGCATAGATCTCAGTTTACTAATTTTTTGTTAGTAAACTCTACTAATATTTTTCTATGTTTTCATTGAGTTTTTGTGTATTTCATACACAACGTCTTAATAATCTTTATACCTCCTTCCCCATCCATACCTTCCCATAGCCCCCTACTGAATTTCATGGATTCTGTCATTTATGTTAAGGCCTATTGAGTCAAGTTAGTGTTCCCAGATGTCCCTCAGTGCAGGGGTCTAGTCAGCCTAGAGTCTCTCCCTTAAAGATGATCAGCTCTTCCTCACCCAGAAGTAATCAACTACCCAATAATTCTTTGGCTAAAAAATGGATCCTTAAATTTACTGGTCAGCACTCATCAGAGAAGCCTCTTTTGCAGTAGATGGAGACTATTAACGAATCCCACAGCCAGTCACACAGACTAAATATCTGTAAAATGCCCAACCCTAAGTACATTCTATTAATATTTTAAGTGAGTTGAAAAATACAAATCAAATTTAATCAATGAAAAATTAGAAGCTTCTTTGATCTCACAGAGATCCACCTGCTTCTTCTGGATCAAAAGCGTGTCATGCCCCATGCCCAACACTGTTACTAGTATTTTAACACATATTTTGAGTTTTATATTTGGAAAACTTGATACAGAAAGGCAAACTATGCTCACTAACTCTTCTTTCTCTAAATATTCTTTAAAATTAGAAATTCTTCTGATCAGTGAAAGAGCAGATAAAATGTTTTACACTAGAATAGATAATCCCTTATATATAGGAAACTCTTAATGAACTTGAAAATAAAATTTGTGTTGCATTTAAAATTCCCAGAATCTCCTGTGGTTCAAGTCAACAGAAAACTGTAAAGGTACCTTAAGCACATTAGTCATTCTTGTTAACATAACAGTCCTGCATCAACAAACTGGCTGGTATATTGGTCTACCCTTGTAGTGTCACATGAGATCTTAAAATCATGACACTCTGGTACTTCGTTTCATTCCAGCAAGTCAGGAAGGATGAAGAATATGGAAGAACTTTATAAGGACAGGATTTAGGGAGCTATTAATCCCACTGGAATTCTCTTGACTACCATTCCATCATTTGGCTTCATCTTATTTCAGAGAATACTGGATGTTTCAATCCTAATGAGCAGGCATGTCAGCAATATGAGAATCATGCTAAAAATAAAAGTTGTGATGATTTTTGCCATTATCTGATGTGTTGAGATGATACACATTTTAAGGCCTTGTGCAGCACTTTATAAATTTAAAAACTGTCTATTAACATTTACATATTTCTGTATTTCTCAAATATTTTCATTATTCTACCTTCTCTTTAAAAATAAGTATATCTGGCAAAGCTGAGTCTATATTTCCCCTGGGTAACACTTGCTTGGAGAGCAACAGCAGTGTCTACATACTCTCCAGTTACTTGAGGGAGCACTGAGCCAGCCCTGTTCATTTTCTGAATCTTTAGGCACCAAATTTGTCCCCTTAACAAATTATGAATTGAAAAATTTGATTTTAGAGAATAAAGCAAAGCCTAAATTTTAGAGGTATTTGGAGAAAGGAAAGTTGCTTCAGTTATTTTGACTTTCTGTGTGAACTATTCCAGATATGAAATTCAGAATGTCTGCAGAGAAAAAATGAGGTATAGAACACCCACTTCAAATCCAGTACAAATAAAAATATGCTTACATTTTGAAGTGGGGGAGGGCAAGAAATGGAGAGAATGGGGGATAAGCAAAAATTTTAAAAATTCAGGTTAAGGAGAAACTCACTTCCACATAAATAAAAAGGTGAATTAAAACCAATCAAAATTTTTGAAGAATATAGTAAGAGTCTTCATTATTATTTAATATATTTAGGAAATTTGACATAGCAAAAAGGAAGGTTATAACTATGTGATTAGTAATATTCATATGTAACAATTGCTAAGATCTGTAGAGAGCTCTCTTTGTCAGCACTGAACTAAGGACTCCACATATGAATTCTTTCCTTTGGTCCTTAGAGAATTATGGCTTAATCTCCACCAAAAAAGTGTTTGTTCCTAGCATCATTATGTAGCCACTGAAGGGCAGAGAGGCCCCAGGAGTGGTTAATGGTCTCCTTGAAGAGGATGCTTAAGTGTTTTGATTAATGAAAGCACTGAGGTCACTGAAATTCTAAAGTCTGTGCCATCATTTATTATATAACCCTTCATCTTTGACCATGAACATGTTTTGGGGAATTGACTATTACGACTTTTCTTTTTGGTAATGTTTTCTGACTTCCAAGACTAATGGAAGAGAGGTAGAAAACCAACCATATGTCACCATTGTTAAGAACTGTGTTCAAAGGCAGAGTTTATAAATCAAATCAGAAATGTTGATATCTCTACCTTTTCTTCAACAAGTGATTTCCCTGCATATTGGAAAATTTTTACTTATATAAATCAGTAATTGCTGTCTGGAGATGTGAATAAAGGCATTGCATGATTCATATAAAAGTATGCTTTTATATTTATTGCTGAGTAACAAAAAAGAGTTCAAAATTTATATAGAAATCCATTTTTTGTTCTTCAACAAAACTAGCTCCTCCCCCAATGATATTTAAGTTATGAATTCTTCCTAACAAATGTTTTTAAAACTGTAATTTCTTGCCAAACAATACCTATGACCCTAAACTGGTAGATATTTTCTTTGGTGATTATTACATCTTTAAGCAAAATAAATTAAGGAAATATTAAGAAAACAGTTTCAGCACTAATACTTTCATGCTGAATTAGTCATAGAAAGTATTCTCAACTAGAGAGATTTGAGCAATTATGTAATAGATAACCTTATTCAAATGGGACAGTCTTAAGGTTAAATGAGGACTTTTGTTGTACTGCAGTGAAGAAGTGCTAAATTGTCCCATTATTCAATGCAAGGTCTTCCACATACCCTTTCTTCTGTTCTAAGAATTCTAGTTAAATTTAGTGCATTAAGGATATTAGTATCATCTCCAAAAAATGATAATATGTTAGATATTTAAAGTATCCCTAATTAGGTGGAAGCTGTGATGGGTTTATCCTGGCATTTTAAAAAGAATCAAGTTGAAATGAGGCAGCATATAAAATAAAAACCACAAATTAGCTTTTTTATTCAGGTATTTTCTATTTGTATAGTGTTTTATAACAGATAATTCTAAAGTGCATCTCATTCTCATTATTTTTATGACATCAATAATAAATGAAAAACTTACAACTTTATTTTATGGAAATACTCAATTCTTTCAGTTCTTTGTTATAAAACAAAATCTTTGCCCATTTGACCACTTTTTTTCTCTTTCTCAAATTATTGCCACTTTATTTTGATCATTTGTCCGGTCACTGGTGTGCATTCATCATGGGTTATTTACATGGGCTTAAAAGCCATTCAAGATATATCATGCCACTTTTCTGCCAAGATGGGCTTGGCAGCCAGGGAGTGGGAATGGAAATATATTATTTGGAATTGCTGCTCTCAACGGCCCAACAGTGGCTCACAGACACTGACCTTTCTTTTTTCAGGCATCATTATTGTAGTTGAGAAGCAGCAATATTGTTAAAGGAGAACAAAGTGGCAGCTACATCCATCAGAAGCCCTCAGCACCTCCTTGTGAACCAGCCTTTCCATATGAACATGATCAAGATGGAAAGCATAGAGTTAAAGTACCCTGACTTTGGCTGCTTGTAGTCCCTCAAGACTCCTTCTCACCTTAGCCTCTGGACAGTTAAAATGGGGCAAACATGGGCATTCTGCCTTCAGCCAAATTCTAAGAAGAGAATCCAAATTGACAACCAGGGAAGTGAGGCAACTAATATGTCTCCACGGTTGGTGTGCAGAAGAAACGGAGGATAGAGGAAATGGAGCATAACCTGATAGGCTCTGTGTAGTTGATGAAAAGCACAAATCCAAAGATCTTACTCTCCAGATAACAAGAGATAAATCAGATAACATTATGTTCTTAAAGAAAATTAAAAACAAAACAAAACAAACCGAACTCTATGGATTAGGAGACAAGAGGACAAGGAAGCAGGCTAGAACAAAAGCAGTTGACGAGGAATACATTAGAAGAAAGTCATGTTGAGAACCCTAAAAGTACACGGGGAACAAGAAAGAAAAAGTAACAATATAAAAGCTCCTGAATGGGAGAGAGATTTGATGGTAATTTATTCAAAGAATGTGATGGAAAAGATATAATCCCAATGGTAGAGAAAAATGGAAATCCATCATTGAGACAATAGTCATTCAATATGAACACGGAAGAGATGTGATTGAGAAAAGTTCAAAGATAAAACAGAACACAATGTTCCCGAACTGAATGAGACTTGGAAACTATAGATTAATGTGGTTTATCATACTGAGAAAATGTACCAAAGGACCAAGTAACATTCAGCAATATCTCAGTAAATCTTTTGAACTTTAAGCATAAGTAACAAATACTTCAACTATCTGGAGAGTAAGAAGCAGTCACCTACAATAAAACAAATAGTCTATCTTTAAACTTTTAAGAAAAATAGCTGTTAGAAGAAAGTGAGGAGAGTATATAGCAGGCATATATAGTGCTCTAGAAAATCCTGTTAAAGCAAAGGGTCCGAGACACTGTCAGCTGTGTGAAGATTCAGGAATGTATAATTCATCTATCTTTCCTGCTAAATGTACTTGAATATATAACAGTAAAATGAAGACTAAAATATAAATTTCCTAAAGGTTCAACTTTGTATATATTTGACACAAAATTATAGGAAATGTTTATGATAATAAATTATACACATAATAAAATATATTGCTTGTTAAGGTAAAAGGTTGAATAAGATAACATCATGGAGACCAAAACCCTAGACTAGAAGGTGAAACGACAGGGAAACAGATGGAATTCAAAAAGTTAAATATCCTAATTTCTTTATATCCCATCAAGGAAGTGTTCATTAGATTGTGCAGTGCAGAAAAATATAAATTAACAATTACATTTCTAAAATTACATTTATTATTTTTATTTTATGTGTATGAGCATATTGCCTGCATGTATGTGAG
>NW_008354281.1:4255668-4288140 GCF_000622305.1 Nannospalax galili
GAGCACCCATGTCCTGCAATGCCAATGCCAGGGAGGTCAGAAGAGGGCTTTGGAGTCCCCTGGAACTGGAGTTAAAGACAGTTCGTAGCCGCCATGTGTGTGCTGGGCTTGAACCCAGGTCCTCTGCAAGAGCAGTCATTGCTCTTAACCACTGAGCCATCTCTCCAGCCCCAACAATTATATTTTAGATGTTAGAGTTATGATATTACACTTTCTAAATTATAAACTAAAAAAATAAAGAATGACTATAAAGCTACAAAGTGTTTGGGAATATAAATCATTGGTAGAGTATGAACTTAGCATAGACCAGGACCTGGATTTAAGCCTCATTGCTAAAATAAATAAAATAACTTAAGTCTAATCAAATTGCCAATTGGAAATAACAAGAAATAATGACATATAATGAAATCATAATACCAAATAAGATATTTATCTCTTGGGGAGATTCTATAGAATCTACTATCTAAAGAAAGTCTTTTATAAGATGATTCAATCATGCATGTTATAACAGCCATTTGACAAATTCTTTTCTTACAGGCAAGACACAGGCCCACCTATAGTCAATAGAAGGAGCCCTGTTGCCAGACCGGGAATGCCAGACCAGAGCTCGTGAAGATAATCTTCCAGTCTATGACCTGTGGTTCCCTTAGCTGACACTGTACAGACCTTTAAAGAAAATATGTACAGTATACACTGTTTTCCACCCTTTTCACTGAAAATACCCTAGCCTAGGAGAAAGCAGGCCCCATATACAACAAATATATTGGCGTCTCTGATTTTTTATCTGCTTTTCCTTCAACCATCACTATTTCTCTGTATACACAGTTATTAACATGGCTTTATTAAAGGTCAAATCACACTGTCAAGTATCATTATAATTTTTTTCTGCTATTCAAAAAATCATAGCTTCTTCCACTATAACTGAGTTTTAGTTTAGTTTTACTTTAGGCCTCTCTCTCCCTCTCTCTCTCTCTCTCTCTCTCTCTCTCTCTCTCTCTCTCATATTTGTGTGTGTTCTTTTGTATACATTCTTATATGCATGACGGTGTGTGTGTGTGGGGGGGTGTGGGCCAGAAGGAGAAGTCCTATGTCTTCCTTGGTCACTCTCCACTTCACTCTTTGAGATAAGGTCTCTTACACTGAAACTGGAGTTTGCCAATTTGGCCAGGCTGGCTACCAACCATCTCCAGGGTTCCTCCTGTCTCTGCCACCCCAGTACTAGGGCTAGAATTACAGATGCATTTTACCATGCCCAACTGTTTTCCAGAGATGCTGGAATCTGATCTCAGGTCTTCATATTTGCAGGACAACTACTGTATCCGGTGAGCCAACTCTCCAGTGTCCCAGGAGACTTCATTTTCTGTTGCAGTTCTGCCTACAGCTTTCTCTATTGCTCAAGCAGACATCCTGGGCCAGTCTTGGGAGTAAGAACCATGCTGTTCTCTATGTTCCAAGAAGTACTGGTCCTAGTTTCACAACTGCAATCCTGTGCTGAAACCCCGAAGGGTGAGGAGAAACTCTGACATCTATGGAGAGACACTTGTACACCTCCCTGGGCCATCAGATTCACTGTTTTCTTCACTTACAAAATTACTGTGTTTAATAGGGATACAGGAATAGAACTTGAGACTGACCTCCCAAGGAGAGAGGTAAAATGTTGCTAAACTATACTTATCAAAGGAATGGACTTCTATCAGGCCTTGAACAAGTAGGGATAGTACATCTATCATTCCATAAAACCCCTGAATCGTCCCTTTTCAAACATAGGGCAGATTTACGATAGAAAGCCTATCTAATTTTTCTTAGGCACAGACTTAGGGAGAAGGCTGTCTGTATATAACAGAGACTAAGATAATGAGATAACTTAGGCTCAGTCATCTTCCCCCAGAAAAATGATCAAATAAACTGCCCATACCTAAATCTACATATCTTCTGGCAATCGCTTCCTCGTGGTCATCTAAAAATTGTAAGATGGCCACAGGGAGGAAACCATACTTCTTTCTCCCCAAGGTTTGGCCAAGCTGTAGGGGAACTAAAGGGTTCAGAAGGACCTAAGTGCCAGTAATTGTTCTCCTCTCTGAGAATCAACTCAGGGGCAAGAGAGATGGTTCAGCAGTTAAGAACACTGACTGTTCTTGCAGGAGACCTGGGTTTGAATACCAGCACCCACATGGCAGCTAACAACTCTCCATAACTCCAGTTCCAGGGGATCCAATAGCCTCTTCTGTCCTCTGTGGGCAATGCACAACATGGGTGCACTTACGTACATGCAGGCAATACATACATACACATAAAATAAAAATAATAAATAAAATATTTTTTAAAATATATTTTTAAAAAGAATCAACTCACATCGATAGAAGAGTGCAGTCCTCTGTACATACTGCTCAACAGTGAGTTCTGCCCATCTGGAGAGGTGCAAACCTTTTTTATCCTCAGTTCATGTACCCCTACTGTTATTTGTCACCTCTGAGCTTTGACCTTTGTCAATGAGACCATCTCTTCCTTGGAGTCTTTGATGTTATACCACAGTGGGGACAAACTAAAGAAGAGGCAAAAAGAATGCAACACCCAGAAAAAAAGTTGCTCCAGATCCAGAGTTAGCAGTCCGTAGAGGATGGCAGCCTGTGTAGTAGAGCTAAGGTTTGACTGGAGCCTAGGAAGGGTATCATAGGAAGACTCCGATAAAGTTTTCCTTTCTTATTTGAGGAAGTTAGAATTTAAAAAAAAAAAATGTATCTTCCTTGTAATACCTGGGGTCAGCAAATTTCATTAAGGTTGTTTCAAGGGACAATCTGGGGATTGGTGTAGGCTACTTCATTTTCACATC
This sequence comes from Nannospalax galili, assembly GCF_000622305.1. NCBI lineage: Eukaryota > Metazoa > Chordata > Mammalia > Rodentia > Spalacidae > Nannospalax > Nannospalax galili. The sequence continues at coordinate 4,258,499 of NW_008354281.1, forward strand.
CAGAGGAGCACAGAGAATGTACAATTTAAAATGGTGTCTGAGGGTATGCAAGCAAAAATCCCAGTACACAAAAACAGGCAAGAATGACTTCATCCAGAGTACTGCAGTAAGAGAGAACTGGAGCTCAATTTCTGTAAAACCAAAGGCAGAAAGACTCTGTAAGCACAGAGATGAGCAGGTGGAAACATACTGGAGGACAACCACTCCCCTCCCACAACCCACTAGCAGGGAGATTGATCAATACGGTATGTTGAGCACATTGAATCATTCCTGAATTTGCAAATGCTTTTCTCTGTGATTAGGCCATCTGTGTTTTCTAATTGGTGTCCATGGAAATTAGGCTTCTACCCTCCTGTGGAGATCAGGAGCTAGGGGTGTCCTGCTATTTCATGTTGACGTTTCAAAGAAAAGCTTCCTAGGTCTTTGAAAAGACATTCCTGGGTTATAAAACTATTAAGGTCTTCTGAAAAGATTTGCACCTCAAAAGGATAGAGAAAGAATTAATACTTTCTAAAGTAAAAGCTCTAAGAAAAGGAAGGGCAGGACATAGAGTCAGAAAGAAGCCTGTCTGGAGTTTAGCCAAGATAAAGGAAAAGATAGAGTGTCTTGTCAAGGGTATATATACTAACAGAGGTCTTCAGGAAAGAAGAGACCTCCATTAGAGTCAGAAAAACTGTTTCTTACCTGCTCCCATAACATCAAACAACACAGCTTAATGTTGAGCAAGACTCTTCCCTTAAAACATAATGCAGAATATATAAAGCAGAATGGATTATGAGATGTCATAATTTTCCTGAAGTCCAAACCCAAGCTTTCCATCTTTAAGCAAGGGGGTGACATGGGTCTTAAGTGAATGGCCAAAAGCTGCTGAATACCTGACATCTAGCTACAGATTCATAGGACAGAGAAAAGGGAGGGGTGACCGCTTATTAGCAGACAGACATTCAATTGGCTAGTTCCATTAGCAATTCTTACTCCATATGAGAGGCCTGGAAAGGAATGAAGGGAGAACAATGAAAAAAAATCATAAGAATTTGCTACATACAGTAGCATATAATTGTATTTTATAATTTATTTGGGCAGCCAGGTGGTGGCACACACCTTTAATCCCAGTGCTTGGGAGGCAGAGGCAGACAGATCTCTGTGAGACTGAGGCCAGGCTGATCTACAATAGTGAGTTCCAAGACAGCTAGGGCTACAGAGAAATCTGTCTCAAAAAAGACAAACAAAGCAAAAACATAAACAAAAGTTAGAAAACCCAAGGCTAAAATATCTTCAAGACCCCCTCCTGTTCAGATATATCTGTATATCTATGTTTTTATCCAGCCATTTATCCCCTTTCATTGTGCTTAAATTCTGTTCTGTGTACTATTGCCTGAAAGAATGCCTGCGGTCTCCACTTCATGCTTTACTGAAGTTTTCTGTTCTTGCTGCTTTTCTAGCAATGTTAGAGTAGAGGAGGTTGATAAGAGGCAGTGATGAGATTTGGGGCCCTATTTTTGTTCACAAAAGAACGTGTGGAGGAACACAGAAGGCTAGAAAGCAAACGATTTCTTTAGAAGAGGAAAGAAAAAAGCTAGCAATCAACACAGGACTGTGCTGGAGGTACATGGGGGTATTGTTTCCATGGACTCTGAGATGATGACAAGAGTAGTGTTCAGAGGGGATCAACTTATTATGAAGTCCTATCCTTCATACTGAATAGAAGACTCAGAGGATAGGGAAGAGAACTGTGAAATGCTGTCTGCAGGACATGACATAGCTGTTGCACATATAAACTCACAAAAGCTGTCATTGCTTGCACAAAATGTACATAAGATCAAGTCAGTCAAAACTCCAGCATTCGTAGGGGAAGGGCCTCCAGAGACCCCACCACTAACTGAGGGTTACTGACAGTTGATGGCTACTGAGGGAGGGACACTCACATTTCTGTGAAGAGTGTGGCTGCTGATAGATTCTCCATGCTCCAGTGGTTGGGCCCATACCCATGTAAATATGGGTAACACTAACTGGGCTCACTGAGTTGTTCAATTAAACAAGAAAAGATATGAAGTTAGGATGGAGACTTATTGGGAGGTCCTGGAAGGAGTTAGAGGAGAGAATGGTACGTAGATATGATGAAAATACGTTTTATATATATATAATGTATTTGTATGTGTGTGTGAAATTTTCAAAGAATAAATAGTAAAAATAAGAGCTATTATATAAACAAGTTATATAACCATGCCTTGGACACATGTATGTTACCAATCTGAAGTTGTAGAACAAGGATAGTCCGTGCGGCTGATTTCCCCTTAAATTTGCCCTTTCTGGTGCAGTGCTGACGGTGGATGGCTGTATGCCAATCATCTGGTGGGGCTTTGCTGGTTGCAATGGTTTAAAAGTGCAGGAGAGCAACCAGGAGACTGAGACCCCTTCCCTTTCTCATAGATAGGATGGGAAGGATAGGGGGGTTGTTTCATGGTTTATAAAGCAAGGAGAGGGTATAATGAGTTAGTCAACCATGTTACATGATTCCTGAGTTCCTGCTACCAATCCTTTCTCAATAGACCTTGATCAAAACTTTTACACAATTTTCCCAGTTTGAAGATGAGCAAATCTTCTGTTGACTGGAGCTTGGATGGAGTAAAGAGTTGAAGCAGGCAAGGGGGGCCATGTGCACAAGCTTAATTATTGTGTCTGTACTTTTTCATTTTCTTGCTTGATGCCATAAACCACAATCATCAAATTCCAGTTTCTTCACCTCCAGGGAGCTTCTAGGCCTATTTGCCTCAGACCTGAGCCATATCATGAATCCCTCTTGTGTTGAGACTTCCAGCTTCTAGACTGGAAGCTACAGTTTTCTATGGCTCTCAAGACTGCAGCTGACCACTGTAAGGGTGGTCTCATGCACAGTGGTCTCAAGTTCTGACTGTGTAAGTTGACCTATAAACTTTGGAATATTAGAGCTTTTGTTGTTCGCCACACTAACACCAATGAGCAGAGAAGGGGACTGACTCTAAGAAAACCGGCAATCTGAGAAGTCAGTGTGTTCATAGCCTAAAACAAATCTTGCAGGTCATCTCCAGTCAGCAGGTTATAGAAGTGGAGTAAAACCAGTCAATCATCTGAAAGTATAGTCTTGCCCCCTGGTCAGGTGATCTGCTTCATCCCCTAGGTTCCTGGTGTAGGGGCCTCTCTCCTCACCATCTCATGAAATTCTACCTCATTTTCATCTCCCTGGACGGCTGGGTTCAGGCATTTCCAGGGATGCTGAGTTTGCTTAGTGCCAGCCAGTGTCAGCTTTGCATTTCTCCAGGTCCGGCCTGGTCTGGGAGTTATCTCAGAACAAGGGAACCATTGACTGTATACATGCTAAGTTGTGTATATATTTTCTTCTTTCTGGGCTACACCTGTGTATTACACTCTCTCACATGCTTCCTTAGCTATTGTAATCATATTTGGAGCGTGCACACATGTTCAAATGGGCATTTCTTCTGGGGGACAAGTGTAAAGTGTCCATATGGCTTTTGCCTGCTGAATCTATGCTCTTTAAATGTGGCTTATAATACTATGAATAATTATGATATGAATTTAAGACTAAGTTTTGGAGAGGGACTGCCTAGGCACAATAGCACTTTACCTCTATTGTGGAAAGGGGAAAAATGCTTATCTTTTCTATGTCTCTTTTGTCTCTAATATAAAATTGGATTATATTTCTGTGTAGGAAACATAGGAAAGTCAAGTGCTAATTATGTATTTGTTTTTATTTACAGTCTACAGTTAGAAAAGACAGACAGGGCCCTGAGTGTAGCTTAGTTGTTGAGTCCTTGCCTGGCAAGTCTGAGGCCCTGGGTTCAATCTAGCACTGGAAAAAATATAGCTCCATGAATTATTACCAAAAAAGTTTGAATTCATTTATTAATGTTTGATATTTATTCTTGCAAATCTGAAAACTTAATTATTTAATTTCTGTATTTCATTAAATGACAATTTTATTGTCAATTTATCATTGTTAATGAATTCTCATGTACTATTACTGAATGTCCTATACCATTTTCATGTGCATTACCTAAGTTCAAACTGAATATTGACAAATGTAATTTTGAATCTTTATTGAAATTTTCACTACTTTCAAAGATATGTTTATTTACATCAAACTAATTCATGTCAGTATTGATTTTTTTGTCATTATGTTATTATGTCATCAACACTGATAAAAATTCGCAGCTTTTTGTTCATATTGTAATTATATTTTTGGAAAGAACATCTTTACAATCAAATATATCACTGAACCTTGGGCGATGAAATATTTGAAAGACAGACGCTGCAAACTTACAGTTGCTACTTGTGCGATTATTAACAAAGAGATAGGTTAGAATCTTTGGCTGTTTCCTAGCTTTTACCAGTTTTTATGAGTTTTGTAATTGTTATTATTTTCACAATTTAATTGTGAAACAATTTAATTGTTTATTGACTTTCTTAGGAAGCAACCTATAAGCAACCATAGTTAATACAAGCATAAAAATATCTAAAGTTAAGCCAAAGGAAAACAAAACTTCTTTGTCTCCACTCTATAGTTCAAACTTACTACTTTCCCCTTATGATGTTAATACTACCCTTCACATTTTATAGCCGGTTGACTTACCTCAGTTCTTTAACTTACTAATGTAAAATGTATTTTGCCCTCAATTCCTCAGTTCCTTCACTTTGCAACCCTCTCCTACCCAACTCACAACCTGGCACCAAATATAAATGTTTTTGGTTTTTGTTTTCAGTCTTTTTGAGGCAGGGTCTCCCTGTAGCCCCAGCTGGCCTGGAACTCACTATGTAAAGCAGACAGGCCTCGAACTCACAGAGATCTGCTTGCCTCTGCCTCACTGGTGCTGGGATTAAAGGTGTGCGTGACACACCCAGTCTCAAATATAAATGTTTATATGTAATCTCTATCAGATTATTAATAAAAATAAAAATTTAAACATGAATGAGCCTAAAATCAAATATAAATTATTTAACTGAAATCAACAATAAACCCAACAAGAGAACTAGATAATACTTGGGGTAACTACTATGCTTTTTATGGTAATAATCTTGAAACACAGGAGCAAAATATTTCCCTAATGATAATACTGCATGACTCATTTGGCCTGTTGATTGAATCTGGGTAGATAGCTGATTCCAGTGAACCTGAAAAAATTCCCTTTCTCTAAAACCTGCAGACTGAATGAAGAGGCTCACACACAGGACCCACTTACAATCAAGCCTTGAAATGTCAAGGTCCAGAAAGAAAAGTCTCCATGCCACTGCAACCTTCCCTGTAAGCAATGCATAATGAACATTATGAGCATCATCTCTTTTCTTGTTTTCCCTGTATGGTACTGGGGCGGGGGTAATATAAGGCTTGACTTGGGGCATGCTACGCAAGCATTCTACTCCAAAGCTATTGCCCCAGGCCATTTTTTTTTTCCATTTTCAGTACTGATGTGTCAGGGATTATGCTAAGTGGTTACTGAACATTCAGTCATTTAATTCATACAATCACTATATGAAGTAAGGGCACATATCCTATGAATAATCCATACCATAAAAGAAAAAAAGAAAAGAAAGAAAACCAGCTTATTGAACTTAATTCAATACCTGTAAATTCCACTATTAGCAAGTTATAGAAAGTGGTGAATGTATAAGTTTTCCTTAAGCAAACGCTTCGTGAATGAAGTCTGGTTGTCAAATGGAATGGAAACATGCACACGGTGTGTTTGAAAATACTTCATGGAAAATTTTCATTTTTTGTCCATATCACCCAGTTCTAAGATGTTATCATGTAGTTGTTGATGAAAAACATCAATTCTACTCATCTAAGTCTTCAATTTTTTAATAATTTGTCTAGAATCAAAATAATTAACAGAAAATATATTTCCTTTGCTACATACCTACCCAGCAGTGAAAGCTATTTCTCAAATCCTACCACAGGCCAGATTCCAAAGGAACACAAAGGAATTCAAGGGTAAGGGTTTGATAAATCGTAGGAAATTGGACATAAATTTCTTTAACTCTAGCATTCAGGGAAGAACAAGGCACTTGGAAAATTGCTACAGCCCAGCTCAAGCTGGAAAACAGCAAAATAACAAATGAAGGGCTGCTGTGTGAGAAGCGATAGTCCTTATGCTGACTAGAGTTTGAAGAGCTGACATGAGTTATTTAAAAATACATGCAATTAGCTCCAACATTAATGTATCTCTTAAGACCGATATAAGTTAAAATTAAAGCTCAGAGCTGTCTCTTTAGCATGCTGGGATTTGAATGCAGAGAATTAAAGGGGCTCAACCAACTTTAGTTTTTGGTCAGTGACATTTGCTAGCTGTTGGATCCAAATTGATTGTGATGGATGCTGGTAAGTGTAAATGGTCCCTGGTTGCAGAGATATATTTTGCAGCTATTTGTTATCATTCCAACTTTAGCCAAAGGCTTTAATGCTTGAAACATTTAGACAAGAAAATTAGAAGCTTTTCTGGAGTATTAGAAAGTGAGAGTGGAAGAAAGTTAATGAATGTTCTTTAAGCACTTATTATTCATTTGGCAATAACCAAGTATACAATGCCAACAAAGCAGGGCATGAGGAAGAGATAAAGCTTGCAAGTGTCTTTTCAACTTAGTGTACATGTTAAGTTGTAGCTGGCACATCATTATACATCTGATTCAAACACATAAGTCTATGATGAGAATCTAAGTGAGGGGCTGCCAAACTCATTTTTATAAAAGTAAACTTAGCTAATTCAGAATTTGCATATACAATGGTCAAAGCAAAGATAAGGGAATGATGCCCTTATCACAGTGAAGGAGTCAAAGAACAGGCAGTATTATTTCCATCTGGAAAATACAAAATAAGATTAATGTCTTGTTAATGGAAGCAAAGTAAGATGAAATATCTTGCCTTAAGGCTAAAACTTGATATTCTGAATAAGGAAATAAGACCTAAATAATAAATATTTCACATTGATCATTTATTTTTACTCAATTTTGTGTTCATGTTTGGGACATATAGTCTTTAAATGTGAAAGAAGAAAGAAAAAGAAAGGGAAATGAAAGGTTAAAGACGAATAAAAAAGAGGAAAAGAAAACGAGAAAAGGTAATGAAGGAACAGCTACAGCCAGGGGAAATGAAAACTGAAAAAGGGATGAATATTGGTAAAAAGTCTAAATATTAAAGGAAAAACTTATTAACCTTTGCTTAGAGAAAAAGAAAATGATTGATAAATAATAATATGCCCATATATTAGTCAGGGTTCTCTAGAGGAACTGATTGAACATATAAATATATATATTTATACATAAATACATATAAATATTGAATCTCTAAATATGCATATAATTTATGAAATCAGCTTATTTTGAAACAGTATAGCAGCTGAATCACACCCAAGAGACCGAGAACCTGGTAGTTGCTCAGTCCTTTGGAGTGTGAGCCTCAGCCACCTCAGTCTGGTGCTGCAGCCCTGGAGTGTTCCTAGAGAGCTGCTGGCTGGTAGTCAACAATGGAAACAGAAAATGCTCATTTTGGTATTAGCAAAAGAGTCAGGAACAGCAGCACTGGGATAAACAACTTGGAGGCAAGAGAGAAGTCTAAAAGAGGAAGAGGGAAGGCCAAATGTGCATACCCCTTGTGTCTGGGACACTACCAGAAGGTGCCTCCCATATTCGGGGTGGGTCTTCCTACATCAGTTAAGGAAATTGCTCAGCTGAAGCTCCCTACTCAGATGATTCTGACTTGTAGCAAGTTGACATCAAATCAACCATTGCAGCCCACGTAGTAAGTATTGCTCATTAATCCTTGAGTTAAATAAGCTTAAATACTAGTCAACATCACCTCTTGCATTTTCTTTCATATTGCATTTCATGTTAAATTTAATAATATATAAAAAATTAATCTATAGATGGAAGATTCTGAATGAAGAAAAAATGCCTCAGCATTGCACAAAATAAGGAAATTCAATGCAGCCAGCAACAAAGCCTTTGTTCAGGAGAAAAGGCAAACCGGCTGCCTCGTGAGGATCCAGACTTCATAACAGCCAAGGATAAAAGTAAAGAAGCCGTTTTTCTATTCTGTACATTCTAGAATTAAGTTACTGCAGACTGTGGATATATTTCTAGACCGATATTCTCAGTGGGGTGGATTATAGGGGCTCAGACTAAAATAACAGCATTCCCTTGCCCTTCTAGAATGTTAGAAGAATAATTAGAAACATGTTTTTTGCCACAATGGCTAATGCTTATGACCTAAACTTATGGCCAACAGTCAAGAATTCTATCCAAGTACTTGGAACATTTTGTGTCATGAACATCATCTCACTACAAATTTCACAGCCACCCTTCATCAAGAGACCCTGCATGGGTAACAACACTCTGTACCACTTAGTCTGGTAAATGGTTTTAATCTAGAACTACAGCACTGATAACAAGTTTTTACATCTATTTTTTTTACCTTTGTCAACCCATAACCTAACCTAGCCTAATACATATATTAGTTAGTGCTCAGTAGAAGTTTGTTAATAACTTTGCATAGAAAAATGAAATCAGGTTTTCATAGAATGACTCAGTCAGTGTTCAAGATGGGCCTTGGAGTGTTATTTTTAAATGAGGTAACAAAAGAACAATGTTTTTCTCACATTTTCAAATTTAGAAACTTGACCCTATCAATTCATTTAGAGATGGTGAGAATTTTCAGGGATAAATTATATGAATCAAACTCAAGATGATAAAAGTGTGAGTAATTGTCCTCCTGTCTTGGGTGAACTCCAAATGAGTATAAATGAAGCAAGGCCACTATGGAGGGAAGTGTAAGTTGTCCATATGCAGCTCATAAGGACTCGAGTCATATAGACTATCATGTATGTGATGGTCTTAAAACAGGTTGGCCCAATCATAGGCAGGAAATCTTAAAACATTGTTGACAAATAAATGGCAATGTTTTTAAGGAAAATAACCATCAAGTTATGAGATTTTAATAGTCTCTCATCACTGTATGAAAATTTTCATATAGTCAGCACAATCATTAGCCTTATCTCTTTTTCTAAACAGTGGTAGAAATCAAATAACACCTTCTTTCTTATGACACAGTAAGATAACACTTGGTGGGAAGTAATCCAAGAAAACCATGTTTAAGACTAGACAAAAAATGAACTGATAAATCTATCTTGAAAGAAAGACTAGTAAATGAATAAGAACAGAGGCAGTTCACTTGATTGAGGCTTGGCACACAATTGGCTTTTAAAAAAGAAGTAAGCATGATTGTAACCTTCTTTAAAAACATTTTTCATAAAGTTTTTTAAATTCATAGGCATGCTTTGGAGTTTTTAAGTTCCCCACCACATAAAATATTTAAACTGCTAAATGTAATAAATTAAAAGATTAATTGACTTTCATTTATAATCTTGGCAAGCGACACCCAATAGGAAGGGAGCATATGAGTTTAAAATGGCAGGTACATTGATTGGTGGAGAAACTCTACTTCCTGATTCATGCTAATCAAAGGGAAGGTGTGGCACTTTAAGAGGAGTCCTTTATCCTGTCCTCACTGGACCTTCCTCACTGGACCTTGGTGTGTCTTTAGACTTCTCAGCGGGACTGAAGTTCATTGGGTGGTTATGATTTTCATGGAATGGCCTCATCTTCTGTTGACAACTTTATTACTCACAATCCTGCTGGTTATTAAAGAGAAAGGTAAGAATGTGCACGAGCCAAGAGCAAAGTAAATGCAAGGATTCAATGGCAAATTGCATGTTCAGAAACAAACTTACTGTTATAGAAAATAATCAAGGAATACTTTCCAGAATTACTACATATAACATGAAATGAGCAAAGAAATATAAGCACACTAAAGGCACTTTCTAGCACATTTTAAGAGCTTGGGGTTTTTTTGGTTGTTGTTTTTTGGGAAGAGTTTTTGGTTAAAAGAAAAAAAAAGTTCTATTGGCTGAACCAGAAAAGACTGTAAAATTCATTAGTGTTTCTTGCCCTAGGGAAGTACCTACATTCAAATCGAACTGGATGTCAAGCGGGGCTCCTAGGGGGGATGCAATTAAAATGATAAGATCAGGCAGCCAGCTAAATAAGTAAGATCTCTGAGTGTATTCCTTGGATGGTATGATGGGTCTCAGCCTTAAGTTAGATACAGACTGAAATCATGATGAAGTCTGTCATCTTTGAAATAAATATGAAAATGTACAATAAGCTGTTATGCTTGCTAGACTATTAACCAAATTGAAAGCTGAGCAACTCAATGATCAAGTCATACAGCATTTCATTTGGCACCTGATAGGATGTCTAGTCAAGGTTTATTTAAGGATATTGCCCAAACTCTATCTGCATAGCACGTGGTAATTAATGTACCAGACTGGTGTAACTAACCTTGTTGGATATTTAATAGCCAGACTCTAAGGCCTATATTTAATCTGGTCAGAAGGACTTAAAGGGACAAATTTTTGTTCCTGGCCCTCCAAGGTCAAACAAGTTCCAGGGGCTATGGTTCTCGAAATGTCCTGTAACTTTGGTGAGTCACCTGTCCTCTTGTTCAGGGAGGCCATGGAGACCCCAGAAGATGGACTTGAACCAGTGTCCAGTCTGCAAAGAAGAGGGTCAACACGGAGGAAACATTTCTTCCATGCTTCCAAGCGAAGCCCTGTCAGGCAAGACCTTTTGACTTATCTTCACATAGATGGAACTGGTAAAAGAAAAGCCTGAGGAGCCAGGGGCTCCCCCTAAGCCCATGTGACCCCTGAGGACCAAATCCTCATACAACCTTGAGTAAAAATAAATTGGTTTATTTGGGCCAACAGTATGGTCTTAAATACCCAAAAGGAAAGTATAACCAAAATTAAAGTCATCAGTATATTTTAAGTGTTCAAGGTATTATACAACCCAGACTTTAGATGTGAGTTTTTATGTTATTTAGACAATTATCTCTCACTGATAATTTTGTTCCTGATAAGACAATGTTACTCAGATGTAAGGCTTCAAATCTTGGTCTACAATACTATAGTACCTACTTACAGCTAAGAGAGGCAACTCACTATTGTTCAAACCTAAAAAATTAAATGATGGCTAAATTTGTTTTCTCTATTTAGAAGCCTTTGAGAGCTAACTGACACTGATTCTAGCCACTCCAACAGCTATCAAAATGCCTGAAAACAAATCCTAAGTCCATCACTCTCGAGTTCAGCCCTGGCAGAAGAAAAGAAAAATGAAAAATCCAAAGTCCATGGGTCCCTATTGGGGAGGGGGAGGCTGCTGCTGTTTGAAACCCTAATAGCACTGACAGTACACTAGACTAGAACAATCTTTGCTGATAAGCTTGACCAAGAAGGCAATCAACTTACTGTGTTGTTATTTAAGCATGTCCTAGTAGCTGCAACAGATTTAATAAGATGTGAGCATGAGATCCAAATTCAATCAAACACATCAGTCACCTCTGGGCAAAGATGACTGTTCAGGCCATTGCACCTGACTAAAGTGGATTATACAGTCCTTCTGCAGAAACTACCACCATGTGGACAAAGACAGGCAACAAGAAGCCTCTTAGGATGCTGGATCTTTCATGTATGAAATCCATAAACCAGAGAGAAAATAGGAGTTGGGTTGAGCCAAAACATTTGCCTACCTGAGAGGGAAAACTTCCTTGGGAGGGATGAGCATGCTTTTTCTAGGGTATTCTATTGCCCACATCTGATGAGGCTAGCAGGCCTGGTTTTCTGGTGTGTCTCAGGATATGGTGAAGTCTTGGCTTTCCAACCTGTTCTTCTGGCCCCGGCTTCCTCAGAAACATGTGGCACCCATCAGTTCACTCATAGCCCTGATTTTTAGAAAGCGAATTCTTCCATGCGTCAACTGAACCTCTGTTTGTCCTACTCTGTGACCAAGTCTCTTCCCTTTTAAACTCTCAGTGAGATTTGTGTAAGAAAAACTTTGTATAAATCAAGGTAGATGACAAGCTATGCCTGCGAAAAATGGAACTTATTCCATGCATCAGGTGGTTATCCTTAGGATGCTCCAAGCTGTGTGGGCCATAATTTTTAGGTGATGGTTATGTGCTCTGGGGCACGGGTACCTATGTAATCTGGTATAAATTCTTCTCTTCTTAGGCTACAATTCCCTGTCTAACCCTGAATAACTACTAGTGCTAAATCAGTCAACTGATTCTCAAGAGGTGAGAGTAAGGACAACATTGCCTTACCCTGTAGTATTGTGCACCTCCCAACAGAACACAACTAGCTGAGGTGTTAGGGGTGAGAAGAATGAGAAGAAGACATTTTTAGTATAACTTCAACCACATGCTGAGAAATTCTGCCAAAAGGAAATGTCACTGGAAATCAGAAGACAGTTCTAGTTTGAACATATCACTTAATAGTAATATCTTACTCTGACTAACTCATGTACTTTCTACAACATAATAGAAGTCTCATCAATATTCTTAGGACTGGCTGATTGCATTTGATTGGATAATCTGGAAATAAACTATTTGCTCTTAAGTGGGTGATAACTTCACCATAATCAGTGTGAGAAGCACATAAATTTTTGTGCTGGCCTAGGAAGCCTTTTAAACATGATTATAATATAACTCTGTCTACTGTAAAGGGAGAGAATTCTATCAGTTGAGGTTCTTCCTCAAAGGCACCTCATTCCAGGTCCCTCTTTCCCTTCATCAACCACTTCTCCCTTCCTTTTTCTCTTCCCTTGTCCTTCATGCCTTTTCCTCACCTTTTTTGGTCTAATTCTCTTCCTTTTTTTCTTTTGATAAGAGTTTCCCCTCAAACTCAATGTTTAAATTCCAATGGCAATAGCTATACCTGAAATGGAAGTACTTACCCTGACAAAGCTTTATGTATCCATTAGAGGAACACCTGATATACAAGCAATTTGAAATGGGTATTATGGAGCTCTGTTGTCCAGTATTTTAGCTTTTAACAATATAGTGTTATTTAATTAATTAAAATTAAATATAACTGAACGCAGCTTAACAGTTGCTCTAACATTTGAGAGTTCAATTGTCACGTGTGGTTAGAGTCTATAGTGTGTGAATTAAACCACTTAGATAGAAATAATTTCCTTTGGAGTCAGCTCTGTTGTTCAGCACCCCTCTAAGGAATACTAAAAGTATGATTCCTTAAAGACTGCTTTGTTTGTCTATGAAAATAAGTTGAATACCCATGAATAGGTCAGCAGTGCAGATATGGGAACATTTACAAATAAGTAGAGTGGAACTGACATTAAGTGTTTTAGAGAACACATCACAGTTTCACATATTAGAAGAAACTGAAGTCAATTAAACAAGAAAACCAAATAAAGAAATAGTCCATCAAAAAAAACAAAAAAACAAACAAAAAAAAAAAACAAAGAAAAAACAAAGGGGCTAGAGGGTTAAGAGCACTAGCTAGTCTTACAAAGGACCTGGGTTTAATTCCCAGCATCCATATGGCAGCTAACAACCATCCACAACCCCAATTCCAGGGGATTCAATGGTGTGCTGGATAGCTTTAGTGTCAACTTGACACACCTGGGTTGAGGGAGCCTCAATCGGGGAATTGCCTCTATTGGACTGGCCTGTGGCCATGTCTGAAGGGCATCTTCTTGATGAGTGATGTGGGAGGGCCCAGCCCATTGTGGGTGGTGCCACCCCTGGGCAGGTGGGCCTGTGTTGCATAAGAAAGCAGGCTGAGCAGGGGCCAGGGGAACAAGCCAGTAAGCAACATTCCTCCATGGCCTGTGCTCCAGCTTCTGCCTCCAAGTTCCTGCCCTGAGTTCCTACCTTGGGCTCCCTGATGAACTGCGTGCGACCTGGGAGATGTAAGACAAATAAACCCTTTCCTCCCCAAGTTGGTACTGGTCAGAGTGTTTTGTCACAGCAATGAAAACAAACTAAGACAAATGGCTATTTCTATCCTCCTCGGGCACTGCGTGACACAAGTATACTTACATACATGCAGGTAATTCACTCATGTACATAAAAGAAAAATGGTAAATAAAATATTGAAAACCAATCAAATAAACAAAACCCCACTTCTCTGAAAGGGCCCGGGAGTAAGATGATCCTTTTGAAGAGTTTTCTTAGATGGCTATTTGAAAAACACTCAGCATTTCAAATGGGTCTATATCAAAGAAAGAAATCATCATAAAGTACATAACCCAGCATGGGAAAAAAAACCTCTCTTATGCCTTTTGGCAAAATTAGAAAAAGTTAGCACGGAGCTGAACATAGACTTGCTTCCTACCCTAAAGCATAAAGTCCACTGTGAAAACTTCTACTTTGCAAATTAAAAGACAACTAGGAAAATGCTTCTCTTCAGGCAGCGAAACCCTCTTTAGCAATTATTGTCTCAGAGATTGGTGTGTGCCCCAGAAAAATGTGTGTGCATATGTGCTATGGCTACTTCTGCAAACATCTGTGTAAAAGCTGATAAAGTATTTTTTTTAACATGGGACTAAAGTCTTGGCAAGACACTGAATTTAAACAGTCCATCTTTTCTAGAATTTTCTGTCAGATTTGAAGAGCACGGGACACTGTCATTTGTTGGGGCTGTAATTCCAAGGTATTATTGCAGATGAGATTTCTTGGAGGAGGGGAAGCACTGTTGAAGCAGTGTGAATGGGGCATCTCCGTGGGTTAGGGACTTAAGAGCAAGGACTAGTTGGAGTTGGATATTAATTTCTCTTTGGATATTTTTGTGATATTACCTAGAAAAAGTGGAGATTAGACCATATTCTCCAGGGCTGATTGGATCAACTTCTCCCAAAGAATAAAAGCCGAGCATAATTATAAGCAGTTTGACCTTCAGGTTTAGAACAAATACACAAGGGCCTCCTGTCCTGAAGTTAATTGGACCTAGAATTATTTCCTAAGGCAGCTTTAGCACCTGGAGATTCTGATTCCTTGACCTTGGAAAAATTTTAGCTTCTAACTTGCTGAATTACTACCATACTGCCAAATTAGTTTCAGTGGGCTTGAAAACAGAGTTAATCATTTTGTTCACTTTTAAAATAATTACTATCGTCATGCCGGGTGTGGTGGTGCATGCCTGTAGTCCCAGCACTTGGGAGGCAGAGGCAGGTGGATCTCTATTAGCTCAAGGCCAGCCTGGTCTACATAGTGAGTTCCAGGACAGCTTGGGCTACAGGGAGACCCTGTCTCAAAATGACCAAAAAACAAAAATAAATAAATAAATAAATAAATAAATAAATAAATAAATAAATAAAATAATTACTATTGTCCCAGGGAAATTGTGCCAACATTACATTTGTGTCAATTGACACACATATGTGCACACACATATTCAATAATGCAGGGGTTTTCTGGGGTACCAGGGTCCATCTCTTCAAAAAGAACTCTGCTTTTCCTGGAGGTCTGTTGATTTTATTTGATTATTTGTTTGTTGGTTTGTTTGTTTTGGTGATCAATGCCCTTGTATGATATCATATGTTGACATTAAATGGTCTGTGATTTTTCTTTTTGATACCACTTTTTAGGAATATGGACTTATACCTGGGTCTTCCGTTCTATGCCATTGATCAATGTGTCTGTTTTTAATCAAATACCATGCTGTTTTTATTACTATGGCTCCATAATATAACTTGAATCATGGATAGTGATACCTTCTGCAATGTTTTTATCCCTTGGGAAAGTTTGAGATACCCTAGGTCTTTTGGGTTTCCATTATGAATTTTGAGATTTCTTTCAATTTCTGTGAAGAATTGCATTGAAACATTGATTACACTGAGTCTGCATATTGCTTTTGGTAGGATGGCCATTTTCACAAGATTAATCCTCCTAATCCTTGAGCACTGTAGATCTTTCCATCTTCTGATTTTGTCTTCAATTTCTTTCTTCAGTATCAACTGTTTCAATGCACATATTTTCCACGCTGTTGATTAGATTTATTTCAAGGTATTTTATTATTGCTTTGAGGTTATAATGAATGATACTTTCCCATGATTTCTTACTTGGTATGTTTGCCTGGGTACATAGGAAGAGTATTATTTTGTGTGTTAATTTGATATTCTGCTACTTTGCTGACTGCCTGAGTATATGCCCAAAGGACTCTATATCCTATTATAGAGAGCTTGCTCATCCATATTCATTGCTGCTCTGTTTACGTAGTCAGGAAATGGAAACAGTCTAGATGTCCATCAAGAGATGAATAGAACAAAGTTGTGGTTCAGGTATACCATGTAATATTCATTTGAGAAAAGTATGAAATTATGAATTCACAGCTAAATGGATGGCTGGAAATAATCATTCTGAGTGAGCTAACCCAGACTCCGAAAGACAAATATCACGAATTCTTTCTCATATGTGGCTGCTAGCTTTGAAACTTTAGATATGTGTGTTTCAATTAGAGTATTCATAGAGGACAGGAAACTAGTAAGTGTCACAGTGGGGGAGATGTCAAGGAGGAGGAGTATAGGGCATAGGTGGTATGAAAAGGGAAAGGGGAATAAAGAAAAAGAGTGTTAAATGGAGTGAGGGATGGGAAGGTAGAATAGAAAAGGAAGTGTGGGGAGGACTAACTAACACCGAAGACTTTTGAAAAAGTCATATGAAAACCTCCTACTGTAGAAACTTTCTAAATACATGTACATACACACGTATAAAAGGAATTTAAATTGAATCACCATATAATTGGAAGACAGTATCACTCCCAAATATTATAGGCTATCAATAAAAAGCCCAGTGCTAGATATGTGTTGCCTCTAATTGAGTTATTGATCAGTGGGGTTTTAGACACCCTCCCTAAACATTACAGGTTATTGTCATTGCTCTTGTCTATCTTCCAGAACTTCTTATTGCTGAAGATACCATATACATAAATCATAAGATATGGAGAAATCAAATTGGTACAGATCTGGAAGCATCATCCCTATGGCTATATTTCATAGTGTTAGAAAGTGCATGCTATTGGGAGAAAAGTAATCAACACTCTTATCTATCTGTGAACCCTGTGATCTACAATAATGAGTGACCCAGCAAGACATGCCCACAATTGCCATAGCAGCACAGATATTATGGGAGTAGGCAACCACATTCTGATTGACTCCACAAGATGGAACTCATACATGATACTGTTAACTGGGCCCCAAACCTGTGGCTGGCTAGGTTATAGGCCTTGGGGGAGAGCCTAATACTATTATTCTGCTAAATGGACATAGTATTAAACTATTCCCTAGGCCAAGCATGGTGGTTTACTGGAAATGGCCAGGCAGTTGAACACAGGAACAGAGTCTATGACAGCATGCACAAGACCTACACAAGATAAATCAAGCCAAAGTCTCAGCTTGGGTTGGGGAGTTGCTCATGAAATTCCATCACTAGTTAAGGAGCTACTGTCAACTGATGGCTGAAGGGGGTGATGTGTACACAGGCATGATTCAGTAGATGGTCCTACACATATGCACATACAGACAGCAGTGAGTGAATCTTTTAGATATAGCATATACACCACCTTATTCTCTCCTGTCATTTAGGACTTATTTATACCCAGGAGGTTAAGGCACTGGTAATTTCATGCATGCATTTCTTCTAATATGAGGTTATTATATTATGGACAATGACTGCATCATGATTTAGTGAACCTGTAATCATTTCTGTGCTACTAGAATTAGTTGACCCGAGAGAGCCATGATCTCCTGAATGAAATTCACTTTCTAGTGGAGTATCTAATACTCCAAACAGAAAGTATGTTATCATGGCCTGGTTAGACCAGGTTTGAGTGGATAATATGCTTTCAAGGCTCTATTGCAACCTCCATAGAAGATTTTAAGAACACTTAAAAATCAAGGCTTCAAATTACCTGAACAATAAAATGCACTATCATTTTAGCAGTATTTGTACCAAAAGTGACCAAATTTATAAGGGGCTTTTCTTCTAACACGTATTTATTCTGTGCTATTCAGTTTTTTCCCCTAATTAATGCTTCAAAATAGTAAGATTTTATGAGATTAATTTTTATTAAAAAAAAACCACTACTTTTTAAAAAGTTTGAAATGGGTTCGTGTCAATGGAAATCTTTTTCATTCTGAACATGTTATAAACTTGGGGATTTTCTTATCTTCCATACTATATCCCAAACTTCATTCATTGGAAACCTAAAT
This sequence comes from Nannospalax galili, assembly GCF_000622305.1. Taxonomy (NCBI): domain Eukaryota; kingdom Metazoa; phylum Chordata; class Mammalia; order Rodentia; family Spalacidae; genus Nannospalax; species Nannospalax galili. The sequence continues at coordinate 4,276,613 of NW_008354281.1, forward strand.
ATTTTGCCATAAGTAGAGGGTTCACTGTTACAACATTACACTTAGCTACTATTCAAGTCAATAACAGGGGCGGTCATGGGAGACATAACTGAGAAGGTACCCTTTAGGCTAAGATTTAAATATGACAAGGAGTCAGCTAGATCTTTGAAAAGATTAACCCAGAGGAAGAAACAGCAATGACAAGGGTCTTGAGGCAGGTAAAAATTCTGGTAGGTCTATGGAATAAAAGGCCAGTCGAAGTGTTGAAGCTCAATAAACGAGTAGGATCAAAGACCACAGTAAAGGTGGAGAGGTGAGTAAGGGACAAATAAGTTCAAACCCTTCTGCAGTCAACTCCCTGGATTCCATGAATTTCGTCCATGGCAAGTCTTTCGGCAAGTGCATGCTCAAAAACAAATATACTCTATCCTGTGCTCAGAGTGTTTTGACACACATTTAAAAATTGTCTGGTATATTTATTTTACTGTAGAACTGCTCATTTCACTATACTTAGAAAATATATTCAATTGTGTTTTTCTCCCTGAAATCAATTACTTATGTCAGTCTAAAAACTAAAATGAATTGATATGTTAAAATTCATGCGATAAATCTTGTTTCCAGGGCTGTCATCCCTAAACATATATAATTTTTATCAGGTTCTGATTGCAATAAACCTTTCCAGTCTCCTTGGACAATAACATGAGTTGTGAAATGTTTCTGCAAGGTGCTCTTAGCTAAACACATTTGTGGCTAGGTGTATTTGGGTGTGCTCTTCATCTCTGGATAACTTTTCAGAGGTTACAACAAAGCAAGAGTCCAATATTTTTATTTTAAAGAAGAAAATCAATTCCTTTAGTCCAATATATAACAGGATGTCATTTTGATTAGTGTCCCTTTAGCTATATTCAGGCTAATTTCAGTAAAAGATGGTCAGAATGTATCTTCACTGAGGAATGTTGACAGAATTTTTAATGCTGTCATGGCAGAAGTGGCATTATTTTAAGGGGATTATGACAGCCTCTGACATCTTCCCATGCCAGTTCCCTTCCACGACAGGCTGCTAAGAAACTAGACGGACACACAGTGGTGCTTAGGGGAATAGCTGAAAATGCTTAGTCAGAAGAAAGATTCCCTCCTATCCACAAATAGGAAGTGAGTGAATAAAAAAATAGTTCATTTTTAAAACATTTTTAATTTTTATTTTGTGTGTGAGAGTGTTTTGCCTGTATGTATGTAATTGTACCAAGTAAGTGCAATGTCCTGTTATGGTCAGAAGATGGTGTCAGACCCCTGGTACTGAAGTTACAGATGGTTGTTAGTTGCCATGTGGGTGCTGGGAACTGATTCCAGGTCCTCTGTAGGAGCAGCCAGTGTTCTTAACTGTTGAGCCATCTCTCCAGCTCTATAATAATTCAAATTTTAATGAACCATAAGAAACTACTTTTCATAATTTCAAAATTCAAAATAATTTTGGAAAATAAGGATAACTATAATTTTATAGCACAAAACAAAATTTACAAGAAGAGACTGTTGAAAACTTAGAATACTTAGTAGACTGATTTCTACATAAGATCAATTTATCAAAAAGTTCTTCACCAAAATAACAAGGCTTAAGTGATATTATGGGAACATTGTACTAAACCTTGGAAAGCTGATGAAGTCCAGTGTTACTCAAATTGCTTCAAAGAACAGTAAAAACAGAAAGACTTGGGACTGGAGAGATGACTCAGTGGTTAAGAGACTGACTGCTATACAGAGGAACCAGGTTCGAGTCCCAGCACCCATGTGGCTGCTAACAGCTGTCTGTAGCTCCAGTTCCAGGAAATACAACAGCCTCTTCCAACATCTGAGGGCATTGCATGGCACAGGTACACTTACATACATGCAGAAAATATATTCATACACATAAAATAAATATAAATAAAAATAATAAATAAAATATTTTAAAAAAGAAAGTCTTCCAAAATCTTTTTTCATTGTCAGCATAAAATTACTTCCAAATGCAGTGATATCAGATGCCAAATTAAGCTTCAGGCCCAATATCACCTATGCCTATGAATAAAACTAGGTTAAAGTATGAGGGAATAAAATTCAGCAGAAGACAGAAGCCATCTTGAAACAGGGGTTCATTCTAAGTATGCAAGAATGGTTCAATACATAGTTTCTTATTAAATTAACAACATTATAGACAAAAAATGGGGGGCTGGAGAGATGGCTCAGCAGGTATGAGCACTGGCTGCTCTTACATGTTCCTAGCACCCACATGTAGCTAAGAACCATCTGCAACTCCGTTCCAGTGGATCAAACACCCTCTTCAGGCCTCTGCTGGCATTGCACAACCCTAAGTGTTGATAATCTTAATAGATTTGAGGATTGCTGACAAAGCTTAATAAATATCTATAAAATAAATCTAGTGAAAATGGAAGTTTAGACAGTGATATTGGAATCAACCATTTATATGCTCAAGAAAGGTTAGTGGGTTTTTTTGCTTTTTAATTTTTTGTGGTTTTATCTACACAAAAATAATAAATAAGCATATCATCAAAAAAGAGAAAGAAGTAAAAGGCTTGCTACACATTAGAAAGGTCAAAAACAAAAGCCAGATGCCAGCAAGATGACTCAGTGATTAAAGGCATTTGCTGCACAATACTGAGCACCTGAGTGCAGTTCTCCAAACCCACATAAAGGTGGACAGAACAGATTCCACAAAGTTGTCTGTTGGCTTCCACATGCAAGCCATGCTACATGTGCCAACACACACACACACACACACACACACACACACACACACACAGAACCACACAATCACACTAATAATTACAGAATTTTAAACGAAGTTGTGTATGGTGGCTCATTCTTCATTGCACCACTCCGTAAGCTTGATGTAAGAGGATTTCTGTGAGTTCCAAGTCAAACAAGGCTTTACGCTGAATTTCAGGCCAAATTAGGCCACAGAGTGAGACCCTGCCTCAAAAAAAAGTTGAAAAAGGGGGCAGGTGGGATCTTTAATTTGCAAAACAGACTGTATTATTTTTTAATTGAAATTTGTGCATTTCATTCTATGTATTTTTATCATATCTAGATGTCCTCCCCTATTTACTCAGGCCCATTACTACCCACCACCCAATTTCATTATCATCTATCTATCTATCTATCTATCTATCTATCTATCATCTATCTATCATCTATCTATCATCTATCATCTATTATCTATCTATCTATCTATCTATCTATCTATCTATCTATCTATCAATCATCTATCTATGTATCTGGTCAAATTTGTGTCACCAAATGCCCTTTGGTATGGATCCATTCAATGGAGCCTGGTTAACCTAAACAGCATTACATCCTCTAAGAAAACTGACTCTCCCTCTCCCACTAACTATTGGTTGTCAAAAGTTCCTCAGCTAGGCTTGGGGCAGCTTACTTCACTTCTATGCTGGGATTTTGTCTGGCTTGAGCTAATAGGCATCTTGTGCATATTGTCAACATTGCTGTGAGTTCATATTTCCCAGATGTCTGGAAAATATTGTTTATGGTCATCCAGTGCCTCTGACTTTTACAATCTTTCTGCACCCTTTTCTGCAATAATCCCTGAAACTTGTAATACAGAGGTTTGATGTAGGTATCCCATTCAGGGCTAAGAACTCTGCAGTTTCTTATTCCTTGTACATTGGCCAGTAGTGGGTCTCTGTGTTAATCACCATCCGCTGCATGAGGAAGCTTCTCTGGTGAGAGTTGAGAGATGCATAATCTATGGGTATAGCAGTAAATTATCAAGAATCGGCTTAATACTATGTCCATTTAACAAATTAACTGTAAAAGGTTCTCCCCTGTGGCCTGTGACTTGTTTAGCTGCAGGGACATCAAACTGATAGAAAGCCTCCTGAAGTTTATTGTGTAGTCATCAAAGGTGACAGGTAAAGAGGGTAGTGATTCAATGTAAGAATGAAATGGCCTGGGAAATACAACAGAGTCTTGGAGTGCCTGCCGAGGGCCTTAATTTAGAAGATGAGAGTTGGTTGTAAAAGGTTTCCCAGAGAGAGGGACTTTCTATCATTTTTCCGAACAATGCATTTCTTTCAAAACGTCACACATCTAGTAGCTTCCTTCTGCTACTATCTTGACAAAATAAGTTTTTACTTCTGTAGGATCCCCTTATGATATGTTCTCTCTGTGACCTTTTTTCCCCCTTCAGAATTATAAGAAAAGACAAAAATCAGAGTATAGGAGGCATTGCTCTCTTGCTATTTAGCGGCATTTGAGCTCACATTCTAATTTCTAATTTCGCTCTGTGGATGTCCACTGGAATGATCATACCGCCCTCTGGCGGAGTGAAATAGAAATGGCTTTTAATTGTGTAAACCATGTACAGACAGAAATATAATAAATTAGCCTGAAATATAACCGAGCTTGGAAGGAAAAAAGCAAGTGTAATTGTGCTATATAAAAGTTTATATCTTAATTAGACACAAATTAGGAAACAGAACATTAGAACTGTGGTTATTCCTTCACTTTAAAGAAAAATTTATTGAATTTCCATTTACTTTTCAAATCTTCTTGGATCTTAAAAGAGGTAGTTAGAGTTTGAAGTGATGCAATATTGGACAAAAAGGACTTTTTGATAGAGCGAAAGAGAGGAAGAGAGAGAGAAAGAGAGAGAGAGAGAGAGAGAGAGAGAGAGAGAGAAAAAAAAAGAGAGACCCATAATAGTCCAGCTTAACCTCCAGCTCATGGCAATCCTACCTCAGTCTCCAAAGTGCTGTTAGTACAAGCATGAGCTGGCTTAAACAGGATTGTTTTTGACATATCCAAGAATAGAGATTTACAAAACAAAATTTGTAGAGACATTATGTGGTTTGTTTCTCTTATTTTCTAAATTTCTTTTGCAATGAAAGTTAGAGAAGGTAAGATAACTTATTTTGCACTTAATACTATGAATTTTACCACTTTATTTTGAGGCCATATTACAGTGGTAGTCTTTCAAGAAAATTTATTAAGTATTAATTTCTGATATTTTTGGTTACCCAATAATTGAACTTCAATTTAGACATTCTAAGGAGTTAGGTAGTATATATATAGATGTCAAGGGATATGATACAGGTGTCCCATTTAGGGCTGAGCACAATTCAACCTCTTATTCTCTGCATCTATATCACACACCTCCCTCCAAGATTCAAGGATCTTCTTCAAAGAGGGTCAGAAAAATTGTAAGGGCCAGAAGTGGTGGATGGCTACAAGGAAACAGCCTTTTGGCGGCGGGAGTGGGGGGGGATGGATAATCAGGGCCATTGCACATATGAACTCACAACAATTGTGACAGTATGCACAAGACCCACACAAGCTCAAACCCGACAAAAATCCCAATCTGGGGGTGGAAAGCAGGCTTGGCATGTCCCTAACTGAGGGACTCCATAGTTGCTGGCAGAGAAAGAGCCAGTTTTATTCAAGGATGTGACCCATGGTAATTTGACCATGCTCCAGGGCAGGTTCCACACCCAAGAGTACTTGGGCAACACAAATTGGACTTGATGAATTTAGGAGAAAAAAAAAAAAAGGACATGAAATTGGATAGGTAGGGAGATGAGGGTGGGGTTCTGGGAGGAGCTGGGGAGGGTGAATAAGATCAAAATATATTGTATTATATTCTCAAAGGATTAATAAAATATTTTTTAGAGAAAAGACCAAGGGACTTGTAAGCATACACACACACACACACACACACACACACACACACACACACACATGCACGCACACACCCATGCATTTAAATCCTAATTCTATTGTCATGTGACTTTGGAAAAATCAATTGAGTTGTTTGAATAACACTTTAATCATTTAAAAGAAGCCACTTTAAAACTCACTAAGAAAATTATTGAGGCCACTAAGGGAATAAATATGCATAATGACTGCTCCAACTAGCCTCTTATCAACAAGTTGCTGTGTGATATAGAACTGGAGGATGACCATAATAGCTGCAAGCATCATTATACATCTCAAGCCCAGATCTTTTCTTTTTTGGGTCACAAGCAGGTGCTGTTGAGTGTGTCCACTTTCGGAATTCCAAATCTCTTTGGGAAAAGCACCTATGGAATGGAACTACATTTCCAGTGTTTAGCACATCCAAATCTCTCCTACTAATGGAGATTCTATGTTCATAAAATGCTCATTAAATCAATGACACAATCCACCTTAAGTCTGGGGTTATTTTAAAAAAAATATATTACAAAGGAGCACAGTTCTAACCACAAATGCATTTTGCATTTTAAAGAAAAATGAAAATTAACAAAGGAGAAGGAATACCATGTACCTGTGAATGTATTTTTAATCACCTACAAGCAAGTGTGTTTGAGTCTGGTCTAGAACTTTTCACTAACTTAGAGTATACCATTAAGTATATAAAAAGAATGAGGAAAAATAACTAGAGCTAAGTTTGGATTTATATTTCCATATGTCATCTAGATAGAGTAGAATGTGTTTAGCTTTAGGTATTGTAATTATGCAGCCCCAGTGCAGCATTGCAAATATTTGAAGCAGAACTTTTGAATCTAGTAGAAAGGATTAGCAGTCTCATATATTTCTATTCAAATGTTATTTATTATCTGACTCTAATAACACCCTCTTTTACAAAGCACATTTGCACAGTTTGTCATTGGTAAATATTTATTTCACCTCCTCTCTTTGTGTATCTCTTATAAGCTGCAGATTTGCAATATGCAATATTACATGTCCTCATTTGTTACATCAATTATGAAAAAGAAAGTAAGGGATCATGGGATTTGTGAGCTAATTTGTGTTCTTTGCAGCTTCCGCTGAGTTGTCCCAAAGCACACAAAAGCACTGCAGAACCTTGCATAAATTGTAGCTGCATCAGCAACCTTCTTTTCCATAAGGAGAAGGATTTTGAAAAACAGAGAAGCACCAGATCTCTCCAATAGTCTCACTACTGCCTTAGCCAGGGAATAAATATTGAGAAAAATATTAGGTTGATATAAAAATGAATGAGTGAATGAATCAGAAAGTTTAAATGTGTATTTTAAGAAGCAATGGTACTTTCCTGAAATTATTTTTCAATAAATCAGAAACCATTAAAATTCAGTAACCTCAAAAAAAGGAAGTTTTTAATTGAGCTGGAATATCAAAATTGGAGCTTAGCATTTATAACACTAAACACTTCTAAAATGTGATGATTTCCAAACTATACTACACACTGGTCACACTGAGGGTCATCATTCTGAATATCAGTGATAGTTTTGTGCTGATGTACAATGAAAATTCTTTGTCTAATCAAATTTGTAGGGCTTAAATTGCCACGGAATGCCAAGATTTGTGGTTTCTTAACGCTTATTTTCAGACTCTTGTCCTTCACTTACTTGTGAAGACTGGCAGCACTTTATGCATCAGAATATCCATCTCCATAGCAGTTTTCATTTCTCCATTCAATGTTGATTGCTTTTCATCATTTTACATTCATAAACCTAACCATTTAATACTTCAGTTTTACTTGTGAAATATGGAGAACCTTCCTATGTGTGAAGTGCATGAACTTTATGATAGGTTAGATGATGTCCAAGGCTTTTCAATTTCTTTTTATTGTTGCTGTTGTTCTTGGTGAGCTTGGACTGAGCTTGCCAGAATGACCAGGGCAATTTGGGGTTAATTGTGTGTTATATAATGTCTCAGGATGCAGCTGCTGATAATAAGTAAATAAGCCTTAATGGTCAGATTTTTTTTTCTTTTCTAGGCCATCTCCTCCTCTGACTAAATAAACAATAAATACGGTCTTCTAATTCTATCCAAATTAGGTCTATCTGATTCCTCAGAGAAAGTTCTCAACCTACTGAATTTGTAAACATGTTTATTGTAAACGTGAATTTGGACATTAGTACACAGTTCTTTATGTGATTTGTATTTGTGAAAAGATACAAAACCCAACGTGGTAATATATCTTCAAGATGCTTCTACTTGTACCCTTTGGAGAAAGGGACTTCCTTATTGATGACATATAGGAGGACACTGAACATCACGGAGGCTAAGTAATTTGCCCAAAGACAAATAGGGATCAATGAGACCCGAATAAAAATTTCAGTTCTATCTTCACTGATCATGTGTTCCCCTGCTCTAGTGACCTTTATATTTCTGTGAAGAATTCAGAAACATATTCATATGTGGTTGCATGTGTTTGTCTTAACGCCGCTTTCTGCTGTGATAACCTGAAATTAGACAACTTATTCATTTCATTTCATTTTAATGATTTTATTTTTAATTACATGTATGTGAGGAGGTGTGCACCTGAGTGCAGTTGCCTATGGAGTCCAAAGGCATTGGATCCCATAGGCGCTGGAGTTCCAGGAAATTGTGAGCTGCCCTACATGAGTGCTGGGAACTGGGCTCGGGTCCTCTGGAAGAATTGCATGCATTCTCAGTTGCTGAGGCTGAGCCTTTGCTTCACTCCTAGACTGGTCAACTTCTCCAGAAGAGAGATATATTTGGCTCATGTCTCTGACGTTTGGGAAGTCCATCAGCAAGGCCTTGAACTCTCATTTGGGCATTCTTGCTCATTGTTCATGGTAGAAGGTGACAGGGCAAGAGCTAGCAGGGGACCACAAAGCCAACTTTTTTAGCAACCTACTCTTGCAATAATGACAATGATGTCACATTCATGAGGGCAGAATCACATCCCATTAGGCCCCACCCCTCAATACTGCTGCACTGGGGTTAAGTTTCCAGCACAGTGACTTTAGAGGACACAGTCAAACCATAACACTCTTATTGTTTACAGAGACAGAAATTTCTGGCTAAATTATATCCTTTCTATTTTCAAAAGGTATTCATAATATTCCTTCCTTGGGTTATTACGGTTTTGTATGAAAAAAGTACTTGAAATAATTGTATAAACTGTTAAGCTCATTGGCATTTTTAGTTACTATTAATTTATGGTTTTGTCTATCAAAGTCTCAACAGATGAGTTTAAGTTATACATACAAAGAAGGAGCATCCTGGGTGTCCATCTAAGGATATGTATAACTTAATGTGACTATCTCACCTAAATAGGGAGTTAGGAAAACACTCAACTGGCATTTCTTTAAGAAGAGGAATAATGGGACTTGAGAACTAAGATGCTTGCTATGGGGTTGGGGATATGGCTCAGTCAGCAAAGTACTCAGATGAGGTCCCGAGTTCCCTCCTCTGCACTCATCTGTAAACTGGGCTTGGCAGCATGTACCTATAACTCCAGCCTTGAGGAGCTGGAGACAGGAAGATCCCTGGTACTTCAGGCTAGCCAGTCTAGCAGAATGAGTGGGCTTCAGGGTCAGAGGGAAACCCTGTATCAAAAAATAAGGTGGAGAGCAACTGAAGAAGACAACTTCTGATTGCTGCATGTGAACACACACACATACACACACAAGCATACACAGTTGTGTATACTTGTGAACACACACAAACGTGCATGTACATAAACAAAGATGTTCTGAGTAAATGTTTTCTGTGAGACTAGCACATTGAGCAATTGTCTCAATTAATAAGAAATGGAAAGTTGCTGAAATCCAGAAAGTGGTAAGATAATTTCTGAATAGTTGTGATATTTTCTGCCTCTATTCAGACAGGTGTGGATTAAGAAAACACTGCTGTTGCAATAGCAGCATCTGCTGTTTTACAGTAGAATTGCACATACCAATTAATTATTTTGAAGTAATCATTTTCTTTAGAAGGATTCATGGATTTTTATTGACATGCTATCATAGACATAATGATGAGGCATAAATATTAGAGATATGATGAGTGCAACATATGGGAACTGATGAGAATATGGAAGAAGAATGACAGCTCAGAACAAAGACTCATAAGCTTTTCCTTGCATTGACAAATAATAAATCACTAAAGCTTAGATCCAAAGACCAAAAGAGAAGTAAAAAATAAATAACCATATATAAAACTAAACTTTTTTGTGAAAAGAATACAGAATCAAAAAGGTACATGCAATGGTGCTTAGGTTACCTGCCTCTTTACCCTAGAGTTTCCAGGAACCCACTTAGTCTTTCACAAATACATAGTGAGCACCTACTATATGCCAAGACTTCCCCCTGTATTGGAAGTACAACATTGAACAAGAAGAAGCCTTACACTGAAGGAGCCTATCTGTTACAGATGAGGGGTGGGAGAAGGGGAAGAATGAATGAATGACACCCATCAGTGGTGATAGGTGATATGAAGATGAATGAGCACATGGACAATAATCCAGAAGAGCATAAATTTACAAAGATAACCAGAAAAGCATTCTCCTGGGAACATCTGAGCTAGGTGTGACATGAGTGACACCATAGCAATGAGCCATGAAATGGGAGACAGTGTTGCTGGCAGAAAAGATAACCAGGGCAAAGGTCCTGAAAACAGCACAAGCCTGACTGACTTGAGGGTCCTCAAAGATGCCTATAGCCTAGGTTAATGAAATGTACCCTGTAATGGCAGGAAGGTGGGAGATGGGAGCAGACTGATAGAAGGTACTAGACTCCAGGGGATGAGAAAGGAATCCATTAGAAGGTTTAGAGTCATGGAAGGATGATAATAAGAAGGAGCTTGTGATAGTTTAAATGAAAATGTCCCCCATAGGCTCCAAGTGTTTGGACATTTTGTCCCCAGATGATAGCACCGTTTTGGGAGGTTTTAGAAGGTGTGGTTATCCTGGAGGAAGCATGTCACTGGGGGCTGGCTTACAGAGTTCTTAAGCCTTGCCAGATCTCCAGTCAGTCTTTTTGCTTCCTGTGCCTGCATGATAATGTGAGAGCTTCACTTCTGCTGCTCCTCTTCCAGCCACCTCCAGCCACCATGTCTCCTTGATGGACTGTAATTCCCCTGGAACCATAAGCTCAAATAAACTCTTCTTTCTATAAGTTGCTTGGGTCACCGTTTCTATCACAGCAACAGAAAAGTGACTAATACAGTAATTGGTACCAGAGAGTGGGATGTTGGATGTGAAGAACCTTGTTAGGGTCCGTGACTCGGTGGGTCTCTTCAGGAGAACAAATGCACGAGTATGGAGATGCAAAAATCAAGCAGAGTTTTATTAGGCCAGCTAGCTGGGGCCGACCGTCCTTCCAAGACATGCAGGTCTGGTTGGAGCAATTGACCCCGAGGAAACTTCAGGTAGAGATTTATAGGCTCCCACAACCGTTAACCAATAGTTTCAAAGAAAGCATTTCATAAACCAATAACTTCAAAACAAGAAAAATGTTACAACTCCCTTCAGGTGTCTCAATCGGGGAAGGGTGGGTGGTATGTGCCTGGCGCAACCCTTCCCTGTTATCTTGTGTAAGCAGACATGCCTACGTGACATGACACAGATCAGACAGGTCAGGCTCCGGGGGCTGCAGCGCTTGCCCCTATCTCCGGATGCCTGTGTCTCCAGTTGAGTTAATCAGTTACAAGCAATAATTTCAACCAAGCAGTAAATTCCTATTTCCCTAACAGTGGCTAGAGGTGGCTGGAGCAGGAGCAGCAGAAGCTAAGATCTCACATCATCACACAGGCACAAGAATCAAGAGAGCAAC
>NW_008354281.1:4289068-4291816 GCF_000622305.1 Nannospalax galili
TTCCCAATAGGTGGGATGAAAGTTGTTGAGAGTATGGGAACTATTTATCCTGATAGCCTCATAAGAGGGTGGGGATCCTGGGTAGCACAGCCAACAGGGGTCAGTAAGAGAGGGAGTGGTATGATTAAGGGTTTCTACTATAGCTAGCACCATCTCCCACATAGGGTTGCTGGAAGTCTGTGGTTTCACAGCCATCCCTGGCCTTTCCATGGCTGGGGCTGCTGATGTTGCTGTGGTGCCTGATGGATTGAAGGTGGGCCTAGGAGATCCAGGCGGGGGAGGTTGGGGCCTCAGACGAGGAGTATTTAATACCAGGTTAGGTCCTACCAGCGACCTAACCACTGCCTCGACCTGGAGGTAGATCTGGAACAGGACCCCCCTCCATGGTGTCTGGTAGGGCATCAGGCCCCATGTCAGCCCATCTATCTACCTTGTATCATTTTTTCCTTTTGAGGTAAAGGTGATTTTAATCTGGTTGGCCAGTGGAGATACTGTCCATTGGTTGTATGGAGAAGTAAACCTCATTTCAATCAGGTCAGGGGAAACCTCCCATCTCCACCACCCATCATTAACTTCCACACAATTCCATTCAGCACAGTAGAGTCTATCAGCACCCCCACAATTGCACCTCCACCAACCTGTCCGAAAACCTGGCCAAGCAAAGAACCCGTTTGCCCGCAAAGCTTGGCGGTTGACTGTGGATGATGAGTCAACAAAAGCCTGTTTTTTCATATGATATTGTTCCTGGTGGTTTTTCTGGGGGAGGTAATAAAATTACCCCAGTACAAGTTCTAAGTCAACATACAGGTCTGGCCACCATGTCCACAATGGGCCATATGGGAGGTGCGGATCCATTCCTCATAGGCATCGCTGCTTCGCAGGATCCGTGTCTGATGTACCGGTTGGTGGGGGTTGATGTTCCGAGCTCCCGCTGACACTACTGTTCTCTTGTGGGGCCCTAACAGTGAGCTTATCAGCTGGAATCCTTTCATGTTCGGCTCAGCTGTAGCTAGGATTTGGCTGTACCTCCCACTCCTTCACACAGGATTCCGGGTCCTTGAGAGGCAAGGCCTTCCGAACGTGGGTGTGGTGGACAAAGGGAGCGATGCCGTCGACCTTAAGGGCAGTGGGAGTGGTAAATAGTACAACATAAGGCTCCTTCCATCTGGGTTCAAGAGTCTTTACCTTGTGTCTTTTTACCCAGACCATGTCTCCTGGGACTATGCCATGTTCTGTGGTTGGAATTCTCTCACCCTCGTGATATGCTCTGATCAGGGGCCAAATTTCTTGCTGTACCTTGGTGAGGGCTTGCAATACATTTAAATAGTCAGGGGTTGACTTCTCTTCCCCTGGGGGCTGCACTCACTGGGTTATTGGCGGAGGGGCCCCGTACATTATCTCAAAGGGAGTTAGACCATGCACATAGGGGGAGTTCCAAACACGGAAAATGGCTAAGGGGAGGAGGGTCACCACCGCCAGTCTCTATTACCAATTTAGAAAGGGTTTCCTTTAATGTCTGATTCATTCTCTCTACCTGCCCAGAGCTTTGCGGGTTATGTGCACAATGTAACTTCCAATTTGTTCCCAAAGCTTGGGCTAGTCCCTGAAGAACTTTGCTAACGAAAGCCGGACCATTATCGGAACCTACAGCCTCAGGAATCCCATATCTGGGGACTATCTCCTCTATTAGTTTCTTTGTTACCATCTGGTTAGTCTCATGTTTGGTTGGGAAAGCCTCTACCCATCCTGAAAAGATATCCACCATGACTAGCAAATACTTGTACCCATACTTTCCTGGCTTTACCTCGGTGAAGTCTATCTCCCAACTTCTTCCTGGAGCCCTCCCCCTCTCCTGGGTACCTGTCAGGTGGAGCCCCTTTGGGGCTGGTCTTAGCTTTGCACAGTTCTCGCATCCCCCAGTGATCTGATGCACAGCCTCGTTCTGGTGTGGAAATACCAACTGCGTGTGCTGAAAAAGACTGAGCAACTTCTTCCAGCCTAGATGGGTTGATCTGTGTAGGTTGATGAGCATGTATTTTCCTAGTACTTCTGGTAAGATCAGTCTACCTTCCCAGTCCCTACTCCAACCTCCCTCCCCAGGCTTTTCTCCCAGAGCTTCTTTTCTTATCCACTCAAGGTCCCGTGGGGAATAGTCAGGTCTGGGAGATAGGGTGAGTAGTTCAGGTATGGGTACCTCTAGAGCTGCCAGCACAATGAGGTCTAAGAGAGCTACCCTCCTGGCCTCTGCATCAGCAAAGTTGTTACCAATGGCCTCAGGAGTCTTTCTGGACTGGTGCCCAGGCACATGTATAACTGCCACCACCCTTGGCTTTTCCACGGCTGCTAACAGTCTTTGGACTTCCTGCAAGTTCTTCAGCTCCTTTCCTTCTACAGACCAGAATCCTCTCTCTCAGTAGATGGTGCCATGAACATGCACAGTGCCAAAGGCATACCTGCTATCCATGTAGATGTTGGCCTGCTTGCCTTCTGCTCTCTCCAGTGCCTCTGTGAGAGCAATAAGTTCCGCCTTCTGGGCTGAGGTGCCAGGGGGCAGGGCTGCGCTCCAAATGACTTCCCCCTCGTGCATCACTACCGCTGCTCTGGCTCTTCTGGCCCTATCCCGCACAAAGCTACTTCTGTCTGTATGCCAGTCCAGTTCACTATTTGGCAGCCACATGTCTCTCAGGTCTGGCCGTACCTGGATGATTTCAGAGAGAGCGTCTCTACAGTCTTGGATGGGGGTTGACA
>NW_008354281.1:4292492-4293107 GCF_000622305.1 Nannospalax galili
TGATATCCCAGGCTGCCCAGTTTGGCCAACGGGTTCCTTGTAGCTTCCATGCACTCTTCATGGGTTGCTGTAGCCAGCAACAGGTCATCCACATACTGCAGCAGAGTCACATGGGGGTGCCTTTTGTGGAAGGGCTCCAGGTCTTGGCTCAGTGCCTCATTGAACAAGGTGGGAGAGTTCTTAAAGCCTTGTGGCAGTCTGGTCCAGGTGAGCTGTCCTGTCTTCTTCCCTCCTTCTTCTTGCCACTCAAAGGCAAACAAGGGCTGACTGACTTCAGCAAGAGGGACACTGAAGAAAGCATCTTTCAAGTCTAGGGTGGCTAAGTAGGGTGTATGGATTGGGCACCTTGGGGTGAATGTCCTCTACCCTTTCATTTACCCTTCGCAAATCCTGCACCAGTCTGTAATCTCCACTGCCAGGCTTTCTCACTGGAAGGAGGGGTGTATTCCATGCTGATTGGAAGGGTTTAAGGATTTTTACTTCTAGCAGTCTACGGATGTGAGGTGCTATTCCCTTCCTGGCATCTTCTGGCATCGGGTACTGCTGGACCCTAATGGGCAAAGCCGTGGCTTTGAGTTGGACCACAACCGGGGGCAGGTGCTTAGCGAGGCCAAC
>NW_008354281.1:4294976-4296909 GCF_000622305.1 Nannospalax galili
CAATCAAGCAAAAAGTGCCAAACTTACCCTTCCTGATGCCGGTGCCCAATTTCAAGGCCCACTCCTTCACCTCTGAGAAATGAGAGCGGATTAAACCTTTAGGAGTGGCCTGAGTCTGGCCCATGGTGGAGGTCACAGAAGAGAGAGAGAGAGATGAAAAGGGAGAAGTGAAGATGCCACTCTAAACAATGATGGCCAGTGGGTGTGCTTGTGGATGGGTGCCTGTCGTTGCCCAGTTTTTCTTCTGCGGGGGATGTGAATTTATCTGGGATTCACGCCTGGGACCCCCTTATCCTTTCATGGGAGTCTTTCAGGGGCGGGCACCCTAATGGCTTTTATTTGCCCAACCCATGCCCGTGGGGCTTTCTCAGTGGCTGGAGAGAGGGATGAAGAGGAGAGGGAGATACAGATAAGGGGTCTTGTCTCCACCCATGTGGGCAGTCGGGGTCCGCCAAGAGGGCTAAGAGCCTTTGGCTGACATCAGAGAGTAGCCCTGATCAGAAAACCTCAATTTCTCTTTCGCCTTTAACAGTCCCACGCAAAGACTTAGACTGAGAATAAAGGGAAAGAAAAGGAGGAAGGGAAGGGTTAAAATAGAGAGTGTAGAGAAAAATACAAAATCAGACCCCCACCTAGTGAGACAATTAGCACAACCATCAAGCACGCACACCACATTGAATCACACTCGTGCGGACTGGTCCTCCTTTCACTCAGATGTGCACTGCACTCACCATTCTCACTTTCAGGATCCCCAAGACTTCTCGTGATTCTCCGAAATGGTGTCCACTCAGACTGCCTCAGAGTGATGACCTCGATTTTTTCCTCCTCAGGCACCAGATTTGATGGCAGGGTTCCTTCCTAGGGCCGAGACACTCAGACCCTAGGGCCAGGGCTGGTTACCTGGACTTTCACCTAGGTTCCGGGACTCGAACCCAGACTTCCTCACTCAGGATCACTAACCCAAGACCAGACACGAGATGGCGACTCTTGCTTTATTCTGGATTTTACAGACACGATGGGGCGATCTTCGAATTACACTGCCCTGTCCAGAGAAAAGAAACTCTGCCTCCGTTCGTCCTTTGTTCCCCCAGAAGCCCCCCATCCCAGACGAGCCCCCAAAATGTTAGGGTCCGTGACTCGGTGGGTCTCTTCAGGAGAACAAATGCACGAGTATGGAGATGCAAAAATAAAGCAGAGTTTTATTATGTCAGCTAGCTGGGGCCGACCATCCTTCCAAGACACGCAGGTCTGGTTGGAGCAATCGACCCCGAGGCAACTTCAGGTAGAGATTATATAGGCTCCCACAACAAGCCCCTGCTTATACAACCAATAGTTTCAAAGCAAGCATTTCATAAACCAATAACTTCAAAACAAGAAAAATGTTACAACTCCGTTCAGGTGTCTCAATTGGAGAAGGGTGGGTGGTATGTGCCTGGGGCAACCCTTCCCTGTTATCTTGTGTAAGTAGACATGCCTACGTGACATGACACAGATCACACAGGTCAGGCTCTGGGGGCTGCAGCACTTGCCCCTATCTCCAGATGCCTGTGTCTCCAGTTGAGTTAATTGGTTACAAGCAGTAAATTCAACCAAGCAGTAAATTCCTCTTTCCTTAACAGACACAGCAGTAGCCTAGCTCTGATCCTTCCTGGTCCTGGGATTCTCAGGCCCATATCCTATGCTGAGCTGAAACCCATAACTAAATGTAGGACTTTTACCTGAGACTAGGGCTAACAGCCAATCGAGTAGCTGTTTTAGCAATGGAGACACCTGTCTCTTAGTAGGCTAAATGAGATCACTGACTTATTTCCATAAATCAGCAGATGGGAGGAAAGGCATTTCTTATCAGTTTTGGCTGGATTTCAAGCAATTATATGGCCTTAAATTGTTTGATATTCCATTGCCAAACTTCTAAGTTATCCAGTCCTTTAAT
>NW_008354281.1:4297481-4313276 GCF_000622305.1 Nannospalax galili
CCCAAGAAGTTCATGATGCCAGAGCTGTGAGCCATCTGCCAAGAAGACCTTCACACAGGGAGTCGTACCAGCCCCAAAGAGAGATGTATGTTGCATGCAGCAAAGCTAGAGAGGCTGAGCCATCTAAGCCCTTTGGAAGTAAAGTCCCAGAAGTTGGACGTGGAGCTACTGGATTTGGTGTTTGCCCTGCTGGTTTCCAGTCTTGTTTTGGTCCAGCATTTCCTTACTGTGCCTCCATTCTTCCCTTTTGGAATGGCAATGTGTATTCTGTTCCACTGTATGTTGTGAGTTTGTCTTTTGATTTTATAGAGGCTTACACTTAAGATATTTACCTGAGTCCTCTTTGGACTGTGGACTTTTGAATATTATTGAGACTGATAATGACTATGGGGACTTTCAAAGTTGGACTAAATTCATTTTGCATTTTATATGGTCATGACCCTATGGGGGCCAGGGATTGGAATGTGAGGGTTTGAATGAAAATGTTCCCCATAGGCTCCAAGTATTTGGACAATTTTGTCCCCAGATGATGGCACTGTTTTGGGAGGTTTTAGAAGGTGTGGCTATCCTGGAGGAAGCATGTCACTGGGGGCGGGCTTACAGAGTTTGTAAGCCTTGCCATGTCTCCAGTCAGTCTTTTTGCTTCCTGTGCCTGCATGATGATGTGAGAGCTTCACTTCTGCTCTCCTGTTCTGGCCACCTCCAGCCACCATGCCTCCCTGCCATGATGGACTGTAATTCCCCTGGAACGATAAGCTCAAATAAACTCTTCTTTCTATAAGTTGCTCAGGTCAGTGTTTCTATCACAGCAACAGAAAAGTGACTAATATAGAGCTTAATCACCTAACCACAGAGAAGAGCAGTTTCTGGCATGTGAGACCATATTCAGTTATTGTGTATATGTAGGAGACTATTTTTCTTTTTTGGGGCGGGGGTTAGCATGGTTTATATGATGTTAGGGAAAGAGTGACTTACAAAGCATAAGCTCCCATAGTCCATCTTCTACCTTTTGACTAAGCTTTGAGATCCTCTCCATGCCCTGCCTGAAGTTCACCAGCCGTCTGTGCACCATTTTGCCCCTTGAGGTCCATGAGGGGTACATGGGGTCCTCACAAGGTCCACAGTGCTTCTCGGGGTCCATGGCGCCCTTCAGGGTACACAGCACCCCACGGGATCCATGCCAGGCTGGCTCACCCTCTCACCTGCTGTTTGCTGCTCCCCAACTCCTCCTTTTTCCCAGTGTGCTCCGTTTCTCTCTGGGTCTCTAGACCCACTCCCTCTTTTCTGTGGAGGATGAATTTACCCTGAAACTCCACCCCTTCCTCTGGCTCTTACAATCTTTCTGCCATTTCATCTGCAAATTTCCATGAGCCTTGGAGGGGGTGGCAGATGCAGGGCAGTCTCTCTTGTATCATGGTGAGATCATGATCTCTTGGGGTTCCCCATCATTTGTCTTCAAGATGTGGCCACTGGTCTATCTTAGTGGTGTTTCTCTTACTATGAAGATAAGTAGAAAGAAGTAGACACATCTAAACACATGTGAATGTAAATACAAATGTCAAGAAGATTTCCCAGTAGGTGTACCATATTCATTAAATGGTATACTTGCAATTGTTTCACCACTGAGGTCTATAGCCTTCCCTGACACAGGGGGTTGGCCTGGTCTACAGTACTGGATGTATGTTCCACCCCTAGGAGTGGGTCTTATCCAATTAGAAATTTGTTGGTTGTACGTATGTTAGTCGAACCATTATTGCACTTGCAGGTATTGTTTGGCAGGCCCATAGTGTGCAACATGCAGGGTCCATTGTTGCATAGAATCATAGATAATCCTTTCTTCCTCAACCATCTGCATAGCGCCTTCTGGCACTGTGAAAGCATCGAGTTTTTGGCTTAGTCTCAGCTCCAGCTTTTCTTCTCCCATGCTCCCATGCTCAGCAATATGGCCTTACCAACCTTTCTAGTGTACAGTCAACATTAGTGGCAATAGCCTTGGTGAATTTGAGGACCTCTAGGATCTCTCTCTGACCAACAGCTCATAGTGGACAACCCACTCCTGGTACTGTAGGTTTTCTTAACAGTTGTATAGTTTGGGGAGCCTCTGTTTTTATATTACCTAACCACAAAACTCCCAAGAATCTTAACAACTATAGCTAGCCTTTGTTTCTTCAATTATCTTTCAAATGGGTTTCACATCTGTAAAACACTCAAAGGTGAACATCATATATTAAATCAATCATAGATAAGGTCTAAGACAGCATGGAAAGGTTTTATCCATTCGTGTTAATTGCTTTCTCCATAGATCTTTGTTAGGTACCATAGCATGGGTATGAGGCATTTATTTGGTTAGTTCTTTACTATCTTTAGTTATCCCTTTGGAGTCATTCTGCATTCTGGGGATTTTACATTGAGTCTTTGTATCCTTTAATTCTTGATACATTTACAGGTGCTGGCTCCAGTTGCCTGACCCTGCATTGGCCTAAGGAGGCAGAGGGTCTCTCTTGTCCCGGCTGCATCTGTTGGTTCCCTGAGTCAGGCAGGCCCTGGGTCTGCCTCCTGACTGTAGCCATATCTATCATCTCTCCATTGACCATACCTGGCTGCTTGGGGAGGCCCTAGTGGGAAAAAATGTCTCCACCCCTGGGATAGCTTTCTCAGGGTAGAAATGCACCTTATTTAATCTTTGGGGATCCTTAAACACCCTGGGACAGTTTTTATACTTTGAATGGCTTTTGTAAACTGTTCTGGTTTTAAAGCCTTCAAGAAACTCCTTAGTACCAACTTTGGTTTTCTATCTGTTTCTTTGGGAATTTGGGCTCAACATAAATCTTGCACATTTGTCTTCGAGTAACCCAAACCGACCATTTCTTCTGTCTGGTCTTTTTTATATCTCTTGTAGGGTGTTCTGTTATTCTACATACAGACACATTTTACATGCTGGTTAGAGTCACTTAGATCTGCTAAAGTCTCTCTCACTTTACAAAGATCTGTCCCATTAAAGGACTTAGCAAAACCATTAAAGCTCTATACCATTCTCAAAGTCCCAGTTGAATTAAGCTTTCCTTTATATCTCTGGTGAACATAGCCTTATCTGAACCAGTGAGCTGGACATCATATATTGCTTTTCTCATACCTAGTTCTCTCAGTAATGCCTTCCCTCCTTCACAGTCCTCCAGCCCCTACTAATCATGGGAGTCTCCATTGATGATGACCATGTATCTCTAATACCTTGTAACAGCCATCCCATTAATGACTGCTCCCCCCATGCCTTGGCCTAGGTTGAACAGCCTATGCCACAAGGATGGATGGGTGGAAGCTTCTGAAGGATTTAGACTGATGTTATTTGCTCCCATGTCCCATCCTGTACCCTCATGAGCTATTTGGTGAGGGGCTCTTTGATTGTTTGCTTGTGAGTTTTTCCTAATTTTAACAGCTCCAGTGAGGAGTATTTCCTAGTTACAGTACTGTTAGCTTTTTTTCTCTTTTTGTATCAAATGTTGAATCTGAGGGTCAGGTTTAGCTACTTTTATTTTTAGTCATTTCTTTTATCACTACTATGTCTTTTTCCCTGGGTCCTTTAGCTACAAGTTTAAATGTCCCATTTTTGTTTTTTTTTCTCACCCAAGCTCTGAGGCCTGAAACTGTGTCTGCCAGTACCTCCCTAGTCTTTTCAGCTTCCCTTGCCTTGGGCAAATCTTTTATTCTGCAAAGTAGCCACGCTCCCTCTCTGGGCTCTTCTCCTTTGTAAGATGTTTTCCAGGCTCTCAATATTCTTTAAGCTTTCAAATCCATGTGGAGGAGGGCTCCATTTTTTTAGCGACTGAACTATTTCCCTACATTTACAAAATAGCTGTGGCCCTGGGATTTTTCTCTTTGATTCTGCCGTATCTGCATGGCCTGAGTCATTCTAATTACATATTTCATGGCGTTATCTCACAGGACTCTTTGCAGCACCCATTTACGCCCTTCTGGATTTGGGAATCTGAACCTGGCTCCCTTTGGATTGGTTCACCATAAGCTGCTGGAACCTCACTGCTTTCCCAGGCCCACATTCGCAAGTTCTTCCTGGGCTCCTGTGGTTCATTTATCCAGTTGGACTACACCAATTTGTGGCACTAAATTTTTCCCTCCCCCTTCTTGAGAGACCTCTGCCTGTGCCCTCTGAGGCCCCAGGGCTAACAAACCAGCAGAATATAGAATATTTTGGTGTTTTAGCATGGTTTATATGACATTAGGGAAAGGGTGACTTACAAAGCATAAGCTCCCATAGTCCGTCTTCTACATTGTGACTAAGCTTTGAGATTGTTGCCATGCCCTGCACCCTGCCCAAAGTTTGTCACCTGTCTGCACACCATCTTGCCCCTTGAGGTCTGTGCAGGGTCCACAGGGGTCGTTGCAAGGTCCATGGTGCCCCTTGGAGTCCACGTCAGGCTGGCTCATGCTGGCCTGTGTTTGCTGCTCCTAAAATCATGTAGGAGACTATTTCATGCCTCTCTCCTCCTAGCTATTGCAGTCTTGTAGCTGACTTCACATCATAGACATTCTTCCGGGATTACCTCCCCTTGATCAAGTTTGATTAGAAAGCCAGTGAGTATACTTTTCAGTAGCTATAATGTGATTTAACTATAAATTATTTTAGTATTTTATTTTATGTGTATGAGTGTATTGCATGCAGGTGTGTAAGTGCACAAATGTCATGCCATGCCCACTGGAGTTACAGACAGTTGTTAGCCATTGTTAGGGTCCGTGACTCGATGGGTCCCCTCCAGATAACAAATACACGGGATTGGAGATATAAAAATCAAGCAGAGTCTTTACTTTCCAGCTAGCTGGGGTCGACCGGCTTCCCAAGACATGCAAGTCTGGTCAGAACGATCGACCCCCATTCAGTGTCAGATACAGATTATATAGGCCCACATAGTCATTACACAAAAAGCATTCCTCAGCAGACACTTTGATCAAACATCTTCTAAAAGCTATAGTTTTGGTTAAACATTTTTTTCCAGGAAGGGTAGATCTGGTGTAAGCCTGGTGCAACTTCCCTCTCTTTGTTCCTTATCGGTTATCTGGTATGTGCAAACAGGCCTACAGGACACATTGTAAATCAACTGAGTCTGGGGTCCAGGGTCCAGGAAGGAGGTTTACAGCACTTCAATTCTTAGCATTTCAACTAGGTTAATCATCCATGTGTGGTAGATACAATCAGGCAGAACAGGCAAGCTTAGCAAGTAAATCTAAATCAACATTTTAAACAGAGTTTTCTATCAAAATGCAGAGTTCTTACAGCATTCATCAAGGTATTTCATTTTTTTCCCAACACCATCATGTAGGTGCTGGGAATCAAACCTGGGTCCTCTGCAAGAGCAGCCAGTGGTCTTAACTACTGAGTCATCTCTTCATCCCCCTTATCTGTAGATCTTACAAACAATATTTTATTACTTTTATGATATATGTATGAGTATATTATATGTGTATGTACGCAAGTGCACCCATGCCATGCAATGCCTGCAGAGGTCAGATGTGGCCACTGGATTTCCCCTGGAACTGGAGTTAGGGATGATTGTTAGCTACCATGTGAGTGCTGGGAATAGAATCCCAGTCCCCTGTAAGAGCAACCAGTGCTGTTAACTGCTGAGCCAACTCTCCAGTCCCTTATCTGTAGATTTTAATAATGTTAACTTTAATCATTGCCTGGCTCAGAATTCACACATACATTACACTTTCAATATTACTAGGCTAAGTTCTTTGCATTTCATAGAAAAATTAAGCTGTATATTTTCTTTTGACTTTTTTTTTTTATCTTTTTGAGACAGGGTCTCCCTGTAGCCCCAGCTGTCCTAGAACTCACTATGTAGACCAGGCTGGCCTTGAACTCACAGAGATCTGCCTGGCTCTGCTTCCCAACTCTTTTGACTTTTTAAAGCGAAGAACAATACAGTAGGAACCATTGTGGAACAAGAACCAGAAAATGTGCAGAAATAGATGGTCAACAGGAGATGGGAGACAGTTCAGGTTGTACCAGAGGTTCCCATTAAATCTGTGCTTATGGATGCTGGAGGCATTTTACACTCCAGTGTCTAAAAGTAAACTCATTATATCCAGTCCTGCTGCTCAAGTCTTCTGTAACAGTCTAGATTTTAGTAAATGATACCACCCCTTGACATGATAATGTATTTCTAAAAACTTTAATCATTCTTGGCTTTAGATTTTCTGATCCCCTACCTTCCAATCAATTGCCTAGTGCTATTAGTTGTATATATTACCCTATTTTCTTTGATCTGAACCTTTTTCTATCATAGTTGGACAAGCTATTGTTATCACTCATCTGGACCACTCTTCTTGACTGGTGTTTAATTACTCTATTTATCCACTTCATCAACCTATTAAAAATTGGGAAAGACCTTCATACATGCTTCAGGTTATTGAAGCACTAAGTGAGGTACACACATGAAAAAATGATAATCTGCATGATATCAAACCAATGTCAAACCTCCAACTTCCAGCCCTATATGATTCTTACATAGATAACAAAAACTCAGATTTTGTAGAATAATTTCTATTTTTAAAAAGTGTTGCTAAAATTCCTTCTGGGAGGTATGTGCAGCATCCGGCCCCCTCCTCCCACCATCCTTATGACAAAAGAAGGTATAATTTCTCCAAACTACAGTTTGGGGAATCAAAGAATTTATTTGGCTTCATACAGATCGTTGGGTAAAGGGGTTACTTACAGAGGTGCAGGCAGGAGTGGGCTCCCTTCTACACTGTGGCAGGGGCCTGTGAACTCCTGGTGGCTGCAGAAGATGGTGAAGGCCACCCCTTCTCTCTGGCTTCCCTTGTCCCTATCCTTAGTTTCTCCCCCACATACCACTCAGGCCAACTGGTTGGTTGGAATGCATGACTAATTCTCTCTGCCCCTCCCCTTCAATGGAAAGTTCATTTGTGGTGAGAGTAAGCGGGTGAATCCCAGCTTGAGAAAAAGACATCTGTCCACTGCTTGTCAGTCTAGCTTGCCAAGCAAAGGACAAGTCCATTCAACAAAAAGAACAACATAAACAAAATCAAATAATTTCCCCCTTGCAATACCAAAATACTATTGTTTTTCACATTGTTTTAGTAGAAAGTAGTCAAATAAGAAAATCTGATGTAAACTGTGAGCATTTCTTACAACTGTTATTGATCATCTCAACCCCCATTGCTGCTGCCTCCCTGTCTAACTAACTACGGCCATGCTTCTGCTCTGAAGGGACTGTTGAAGCAGGTAGGACTCACAGGGCAGTAAGAAAATTAAATGCTACATGTGACAAGTCTGCTACAGGCCCAGTTGTTCTTTTCCATCTTGTATCTCCACTAACACTGATGTGTTTGGCTTTTCTCTCCCTTCTTAAAAACAGATTTATGGTGAAATAGAATATTCTACTGATTTCTGTGTCATTCTCCACTAATTTTACACCAAAATTTGCTAATTTTCAGATTTTCCTCTCTAGATTTCAACAAGGAATTAAAGTTGACATTAGTATGAGTGAAAATTAGCAAGATTTAAAGATACCCCAGCATAGGGACATTTTTGTGTTAACACATCTCTCCATGAAATATAGAGTTTGAGATATGAAAAATATTCAAAATAAAAACTCATTACTAATAGGTAAAGAACCAGGATGGGCAAATTGAGTAACAGAGAAGAACTCTGATGGGATAGAGTTTATTAGCAGAGGAAAGCACATGGGACAATTCCCTTTAGGATAGGGAAGTTGTCAGTTCTCAGGTTGTTGGCTGGGGGTTTTTATAGGGGGACGGGTTGGGGGATGCAAAAGGCAGGAAGATTTTTTTTTTTTAAGTTAGTCAGGAGAGAGGGAGCCCAGGGTTTATCAGAACAGCTTCTGTTGAAACACTCCCTTTCTGTCCCCTTCCATCAGTCAGGATCTAGGTTATGGGGTAAGGAGTCTATACATTGTAAAATTTATCAGGAGGAAATAGCTTGTGGCAAAACAATTCCTACATTAATGGATCCAGAGTACAGGAGTCTGTTCTTCTCCCAAGGTCATCAAAGTGGAAGCAGACTTTCTTTGACCAAAAGGTGCAGAGAGTTTTTTTATCTTGTCTTCAAAGACCAGGGTGCTCATTAACTCAGCTCCTGCATTCTCAGGGGCTTGCAAAACCATGAGGTCCTGTTGGGGAGGGGGCTGCTGCAGATCCAAACCCTAACAATTACATTAGAATTAAACTGGGATTTTTTTTTTTCACCCAATACACTAGAATATGGTTTGTCCAAGATTAGTGTTTTATAATACACATAGAGAGATGACAGCTGAAGGGGAAAACCAGTGCTTCACATGCTTATGTTATAAACTCAAACACTTAATGTTTCACTTCACAAAACAAGGAAAAAATGGAGCAAAGTAAAGCCAAATTAAGTAGGGAGGAAGAAATAATAAAGATAAGGAAAAAAAATCTAATAGGAAAAAGTAACACAGATAATGGTGACAATGGCTAAAGTCAAAACAGGTTACTTGAGAAGATGAACAAAGTTCACAAATCTCATTCTCAGCTTACCAGGCTAAAGGGAAGCACTACAAATCACCAGTACAAGAAAGTAAAACATGTGCCTGCCACACACCCAGTCGCTAAATTTCAGAATGCTGTGAACTATTTAGGACTAGCAAATTTGACAACTTAGATGAAATAGAAAATTGTCTTTTCTATATTGTTCTTGTTACTATTGCCTACAACAAACCACCTAAAGATGTAGTGGTCTGAGGCCACTGTCTTTTCACATTTGTGCATTCAGATAGCACAACGGGAATCCCCTTTGTTTTGTTGGAAGACACTGGAGCCTCAGCAGTGACTGGGATCATGATACTGGGATCATCTTGAAGCTGGAGCCTGGGACACACCTGAAGTTGTCTTCACTCAAATGTCCTTCAGGTGAGGCTGGTACCTGGGAACTAAGAAAACACCTTCATGTGACCTGCTTCATCTGATCATAGGAGCTGTGGGTTTGTAGTCACACAGGAAGCTTGTGCTTCCTAAGCTGAGTATGGAACACTAGGCAGCTGTCACATTTTCTGAAGCCTTGCCTTTGCTCAGTTCTAGTGCTGCTGTGCTCATTTGGGGTTCTAAGTGGGTTATCAGCTGTTCAATTTGAAGCTTGGGTCTTTGCCCCAAGGCCTTTCTCACTTTGAAAATATTTTGCTGCTATGTAAAAAACAAATACAAACAAAAGAACCCAAAATTGTTTGGGAACCTTAGTGAGCAATAATAACTAAATGCCCTTTGTGATGGCTAATCCTGGGTGTCAACTTGACTGGATCTGGGATTAACTGAAATGAGAGAGATCTTCTTTATTGGATCATCTGAAGCTGGAAGACATACCCTAAATGTGGGTGCTACCTTCTAATGGCAGCCCATGTAAAGGCCATGACAGAGGAGAATATTTTTGCTTTTTGCTGCTTGCCTTCTCTCTCGCTGGTGAGTGCCTCTTGCTGCTATAGACAGATGAATAGCTGATCTTTTGGAATTCATCAGACCTTCAGTGTCAGATGAGTCCTACTGAGACATCCAGCCCTGCCCCTGGACTGAGCGACTACAGAGTGTCAGCCTCTCCAGTGTCGTGCAGCCATTGTTGGACTACTCGGACTCTACTTTGTGAGCTAAGCTGATATATCCATATACATATATATTCATTCTACTAGTTCTGTTTCTTTGGAGAACCCTAATACAGATTGTGGTACCAGGAGTGGTTCTAGAGAAACAGAATTGAAAGCATGAATTTCTTTAATGGGCTTGTTGGTATATGGAGCAGGCTCTCCAACTCAGTGTCTTCAGGTAGCATGGAGATCACTGAAAACCCATGGTGTAGACTATTTGAAACAATTATGGAATCTTCTAACATACCTCTTGTGAAGAGCAAGGAATTTAGTGACTCTATACATAAAACATTTGACAATTTGTGAAAAAATAAGAAAAATAGTGATGATGGCTGGTTACTTCTAGCATCTCTGGATAAAGTGATGAACATAAACAATGAGCTTAATGATAAAATTGACAAGCTCCAGATTCAAATCAACAGTTTAAAAGTTTCCAAATGTGCTCTGGAAGAGAATCTTCTCTCCAGCAGCCAGAGAGCTAGAGCTACAGAAAATCTACCTGGAGCCCTTATTATTTGTTTGGCTGACCTACAACGCAAATTTAATTCCCAGCCTTGAAGAGCATCAGCAGTAAAGATAAGGTCATTGGTACAGAAAGATTGGAATCCTGACACCTGGGATGGATGTGTGGGATGGAGAACCCTGAGGAGGCTGAGGATTTTGAATCCTCAGACTCCAAAGAATTTACTTCACCTAATGAAGTAATCTCAGCACCCTCAGCAGACCCACCCTCCCCACCCTTGCCTGAGGAAACTAATCCCATTGAGGAAACTAATCCCATTCAGCAAGACAAAGCTGATGTTCTTCAGGGCCCAGTTATTGCCTCTAGACCTATAACCAGACTCAAAGTTTAGCAGGCCCCTAGAGAAGAGATAGAAACTGCTGTCTATGAGGAGGTGCACTGCACCACTAAAGAACTTAGTGAATTTGCTAATTCATTCAAGCAGAAGTCTAATGAATATGTCTGAGAATGGATTTCAAGGGTATGGGATATTGGTGGAAGGAACATAAAATTGGATCAGTCTGAGATTATTGACATGGGACCCCTGACTGGAGATTCTAGGTTTAATATGGTTTAATATGGAAGCTTGTGCAGTTAAAAAAGGTGTTAAAAGTTTATTTGATTGGTTGGCTGAGGTATTTATCAAAAGATGGCCTACTGACAGAGCACTGGAGATACCTTATATCCCTTGGCTTAGTGTTGATGAAGGGATCATAAGGTTCAGGCAAATTGGCATGCTCGCGTAGATTCACAGTGCAACACCAAATCCTCCACAATGGGAAGGCCCAGAGGACATGCCTTTTACTGATTTTATAAGATGGGAAGTGCTGAGAGAGACACCAGAATGTTTGAAGAGATTTGTTTTTGCTTTTTTCTTTATGCCAGATCTTACAGTTGGAGATGCTGCTGCTCAATTGCATAAATTAAATGTAAATATAATAGGTGTAACAGTGTTGCGGGTTCTCCTCTGGCCAGCTCTGAAGACCCTGACCTAGATTGGGTCCCCTGCCGATTAGGGGGCAAGAGGAGCGGAGTCACAACACACAGACTCTAGGAGTCGGGTAGAAGCAAGCACTAGGTGAGGTGCTGCAGGCTCGTTTAATGCAGGAGGGGGCAGGCCTTATATTTCCCTTTTCTCCGCCCCCAAGTCCCTTTAGTCAGTGTATCATTTTCTGATTGGTCTGCACCAGCAGTCTGTCAGCAGTCACTGGGCTTGCGAGCAGGGTACGGAGGTATGGGCTCCTTTTGGCGGGCTATTTGTAGACCAAGAAGTGAAGTGAATTCTCGCTGAATCCCAAATCCCAGGCCTCTGGGTCCATGCCATCTTTGGAGGCCTCCTGCTACATTTCCACCCTTTTTCTTTAAAAACAATTGTCCAGCGAGAGCCTGTAGGCAGCTCTACCTTGGGATGACCCCAGGATCATGGACTGTGCCTGTCTTAGGTTGTCCTATTCGGGCATGAACCTTGCCTGTCATTGGAGCATGGGCATACACGTCCATGTCCTGGCTTAGGTTGATTCAGCCCAACAGGATCTTACCCGTCATTGAATACCAGCCCTCCAAGGAGTATTGTCCTGGGGGATCAGTTGAGGTGGGGAATTATCTGTGGGAGGCCTAGTACATTTGTGCAAGCCAAGTCTGTTGGGCTGCATAGGGCAGGTTGAAATCATCTTCGTGTATTGATCTGAGGGACTGATACACCGATTGGTTGAATTTTTTCCGACTGCGGGAACAAAGAACAAGGCATTTAAGTAGAAAGAGAAGAATAATTATGCCTGTCAAGAGAAGGTAAGTGACGATCCAAGACGGATCAAACAGTGCTTTTAGATTAGACCAGATTTTCTCTAAGAACCCTGAATTGATGTCCAGCGTGAGGGCGTGGGTATAATTTAGAGCAATAATTTGATTAGTTAGTAATATAGAGTAATTAAGAAACTTTTGATTCCAGTGGCTGTGAATATAGTGAATGAGTTGTAGGCGTGCTTCAGTAATATTCTGTACTTTATAGGGGGCGAGACAAAGTGACCTAAAGTGAGGGTCACAAGCTAGCAGAGCCATGTCTTTGGTAATTGCCAGCTCTTCACTTAAGAGATCAATTTGTTGTTGCAGCACATTAATTGCCTGGTGAAGATGCTGATTGATAAGGGACTGAGTGTGAAAGGTAGAGGAGGTTTTGGACACGGCCTCATTGAGTGTCTCCCCAGTAGTGGAGGATTGGGTGATAGCTACTGCAGTGGTGGCGGCCGACCCTAATGCAAGGATGATGGCTGAGATGAGAACGGCAGTGACCCTGAAATCCCATTTTAAGCGGGGAGCTTGTGATGAGGCTGTCCACTCTATAAGGGTGACAGAATGGAAGTGGGTTGCACTGATGACTGGAACCTGAAGGGCCATGGGTTCATGCATAAAGAGAACTATGTGAGCTGGATGGTTCCAGCAGGCCACCAGTACACAGGTGGTGTTGGTATTGGAGCAGTTGAGTTGTCCCTGAGGGTCAGAGGTAACATTGGCTAGCAATAAGGCAAATGGGGGCTGCACGCAAATGGAGTTAGGGGGCCAGGATGTTGTATGATCAATGGATGCAAGGATTTTGTTTTTGGCACAAGTAGGGTGATTGGTGCTATTGTAAGTGCTGTTGGAAAGCTGAAGGCCCTGCTGTTCCAGTAATGGCCTCATGTCCATGCAGGTGTGTGGCCCACAGAGGTCCCAGTTACTGAGTATTGATTCGTGGTTGGTATGGGAGATCTTAATGCCACAGGGATAGGTGGGGGAGGGGATCAGTCGAGGTGGGGACTTATCTGTAGGAGGCCTTGTACATTTGTACAAGCCAAGTCTGTCGGGCTGCATAAGGAGGGTTGAAATCATCTTCGTGTATTGCTCTGAGGGTCTGATACACTGAGTGATTAAATTTTTTCTGACTGCGGGAACAAAGAACAAGGCTTTTAAGAAGTAGAAAGAGAAGAATAATTATGCCTGTCAGGAGTAGGTGAAAATCCAAGACTGATCAAACAGTGCTTTTAGATTAGACCATATTTTCTCTAAGCATGTAATCCAAGGAAGCACCGCCAGCATAATCTTGGATGGTCAGGTTGAACAGCCCAATGCATGAGGATGCATTGTTAGTAGTGAAGTATAGAGAGTTATTTAGGGGCCAGGAGCCATTGAGTGATTCTCAGGAAGTAACTGGGTCCATGGTGGGGAGGCCAAGTGTAGAATTAGTTGAATACAGGGTGGGGTAGGCTGGGGAATGAAGTGATAAGGGCAAGAGTATAGGTGGGGAGGCGACCAAGGCCCAGAGATCATGGGCTGTGGAAGGGGCAGGGAAGAGCAAGCCAATTATCCAGATAGCAACGAAGTCTCTGGGTCCTGGGGGTCCTGTTGGTCAGTTGCTGGTCTCACATCTCTCGCTGGAACCCATACTGGCTTTGTTTCTGTCTGAGGAAACACACAAGCGTAGCCTCACCCCCTTGTTAACAAGGGGGAGGGCGGTTGCCATTGACATGTTACGGGGTCCTTCCATCTCACTAGTGGCAGGGGTGTAGGCCTAGGTATGGTAGCCCAGTGTTTGTAGGCTGGGATCAACCCATTTTCATCAAAGGACAGGAAATTAATGCTGGATAGAGCTTCAATTAGAGCCAGGTGCGGGTCTCTTTTAGACTCAGGGGGAGCAAATTTTTGTAATGTTTCTTTGAGGGTCCTATTTGTCTGCTCCACAATGGCTTGTCCCTGTGGATTATAAGGGATGCCAAGGGAGTGGCTAATTTTCCATGTTGACAGGAATGATTGGAATTGTAGAGAGGTGTAAGCTGGCCCATTATCAGTTTTTAGGGTCCATGGCACTCCCATTACCAGCATAGCTGATTTGACTGCCTTAATGGTGTGTGAGGCCTTTTCACTGGTTTGAGCGATGGCAAAAAGAAAGGAGGAGTAAGTGTCAACAATGACATGGACATACTTAAGATTACCAAAGGAGTTATAATAGGTTACATCCATTTGCCAGAGGGCATTGGGTAGGAGACCAGGCAGGTTAACTCCATATCGATTGAGGGGGCCTAAGGGAGCAAGGGGTGCACGACAGAGGGCACTAGATAGGAGACCACGTGGGTTAACTCCATATCTATTGAAGGGGCCTAAGGGAGCAAGGGGTGCACATGTAATGCAATACCTACTCAGATGTTTGCATTAAGAGACGGGTAGGTTGGGTAGAAGGTGGTGCAGGCTGTGAGGAGAAAGGTGAAATTGTTGATGTAAGGCTCTGGCTTGTTCTAGCAGAGGAATCTCTACAGACATAATAAGTTTATCTACTTTGTCATTTCTATTTGCCAAGATCTCGGGGAGCTTGGTGTGTGATCTAATGTGGGAGATGTGCCAGGACCATTGTCTGTTATCTAAGATAATCTGGAGAGCTCTCATCGTTCTAGTGATGGGATCCTTGTGGCCTTTTACCCAAGCAAAGGGAAGACATCTGAGGGCCTCAATCGCATACTGGCTGTCATGGAATATATTGAGCTGCTCAGTCTGGCAGACTTGGAAGATTTTTAACAAGGCTAGGATCTCCCCTAACTGGACAGAGTTGGGATTGGCTTGTATGTAACAGGTGTCATCCTTTCCCATGCACTGAATGACAGCACCATAACAGGACTTATTGGCATCTGAAAAGGCTAGCGTGGCTAAAGGTAGGGGGTTTTTGCAGGGGGAAGTGTGTGGCTGAGTGGTGATTTCCAAAGAAGCCAGGCTGGCCAGTCGCTTATCTGGGGGTGCGTGGTTATCCAACTCCCCCGTGAACCTGGACATCATTAGTTGGAAAGCCAGAGAGTCTGCCCATAATGCTTGGGAATGCTTAAGAGGAAAGGGCAGTATAATTTTGTCAGGTTCCTTTCCGAATATGCGCCTGGTTGTTTGTCGTGCCTTAATTGCTAACTTGAAGGCAATATCATACTTAGAGCTAAGACTAAGTAGAGCAGAGGTATCCAGGTGGATCCACACCAGGGGGTCTTGCTGCTATAGCACCCCCAAGACACCATTTTTAGTCCAGAGGATCAAGGCCAGTAATGGTTCTGCTGGGTCATGACGTCGGAGTGATGCAGACCAGAGTATATGATCTATCTTATTAAGAAGATCTTTAGCTGGCTGGGTGAGAGGGATCCTTGAAGTTGGTGAATTACAGCCTTCCAGCAGGGAGAACAAGGCCTGGAAATCCAAGTAAGGGACTGGTATAAATTGTATGAACCAGTTTATAGTCCCACAGAGTTCTTGGAACTCCGTCAAGGTATATACTGTATTTTGTAAGATGGAAGGGTTAAGCAGTTTAATTACAGTATCTGTATGGTAGCCAAGGAAAGTGAAAGGTTGGATGTATTGTAACTTGTCTTGTGTAATGTGGAGACCTAGACATTCTAAATCGGTAAGCAGACTGGGTATTGCAGCCTGTAAAGTATTGCGAGATTTGTGTACTAGCAGTATGTTGTCCAAATAGTGGATGACAATTAGGTCCTTGGGGATGTTGGTTAAGGCCTTATTAACATATAATTGACAGATTGTGGGGCTATTTTTCATACCCTGTGGTAGTGCCTTCCATTGGTATCTCTTGGCTGTTCTTTGAAAGTTGGGCTCCCATACTGTGAAGGCAAAGTGAGGTCTATCTTGTTC